>NC_052545.1:4007857-4326428 GCF_016699485.2 Gallus gallus
TAAGCAACAGTGGAATGCACCTAGCTGAGATGGTGGGCTTTCTCTGTTAGGTGTCTTCCACAGGGCAGTAGTAGAGCAGTGAGCATTTTACTCTGTACTAAACAAGGCATTCTGAACAATACTGGGGTTTTCTTGGAGCACCGTTGTTTAAATTCCAGCTTTTTAATCGAGTTTGATATTTATGCTTTTTGATGCCTTTTTGATTTACCAACCCTGAATTAAACCCTTCAGAAGGTCTGGCTGGTCCTCTCCTCGTGTGTCACTTTACGTTTCAGAGGGAATTAGTGCCAAGTCTACCCCTTTGCTCTCAAGACAGAGGAACTCACTGACAATTCATGGGTGGCAGCTAAGGTAGAAACTCTTTAAGTATTTTTTTTTTCCAGAGAATATTAAATTAGATCTGTGTAAACATAAATTTTATATTTATTAATGTGTGTGAGTGTGTAAATATAGATATATAAATGGTCCGTGACTATTTCTTTCTCTTAAATGGTACTTTACACAGACTTTTATACCATATGTTGATAAATTCCTGCACCAGGCACTGATTTGGAAAGGACGATGTACCTATTTGTGTGACAGATGTGGGCAGCCTGCAGAAGCAGCTTTCCTTCACTGATTGCTGTCAGCCCTCTTGCAGAGCAGATGAGGTGGTGCAGTGCTTGCATCTTCCTTGTGTAGGAGCTCCTGGCTTTGTCATGCGCTCAGCACCCACAGTCTGTGCTGCTTTTCTGGCAAGAAAAACCCCAAATGGCACTAATGTAAGCTGGAAGCCTTCCTTATCTCAGCTTATCTCTAGATGTGGTATTGGGGAGTTCTTTACGCTTCTGCTGTGTACGTAATGGGAACTGATGGAAGGTCTGTGAGGCTGAGGAGCTCCTCTGTCTGTCTGTCAGGCTTGTGAACTATCACTGGGGCACGCAGCAAGTTTCTTCATGGTGAGATTCTTCTCCTTTTACAACACTTCCCTCTCTTTATGGGGTATGAGGTCTCTATTCACAGAGAATAAATTTTCCCTAACCTGTCAAATTTCAGCCCTGGTTTAACTCCAGGATGCTAAATTCAGAAACGTGCATTTTTGACCTACTTGGGGCTGTGAGAACTCTTCTTACAAGCACGTGATGCTGGGCTTCCTAATCTGAAGAGCTCTTACTAAAGCAGCAATTCCTTTGTGAGGACCTGAGCAAATGCTTTGCCTCGGTTTCTGCTTACTGTCTGGTGGCTGGGCTTTGATATTTGAGGCAGAACAGGGGATGAAGGTGTTACAAGGAGGAACCAGAATAGGGGCAGTGAAAGGAAACAGCTTTCCTCCTCAGTAGAAAGAAAGTAAGAAGAAAAGGAGGAAAAAAAAGCCCTTATGACAACCAGCCTTCCCCTGTTATTATGTACTATTTGATTACTGCTTCATGTCTGCTGCTGGGTTATGCAACACACGCAGCATCTCATACCGTGGCACTCCTGATCCAGACCATTCCGTCTCACTTCTACCCCACTCAATTTAACTGAAAGCAGTCCGAAACAGAGCCTTCTGTAAAGCTAGGGGTTGAGGAGAAATGGCTGTTAGCTCAAGTAAGATGAGATTTAATTGGAGCAGAAAAAAAGTGACGTTTCCTTCTGTTTTGCTGCCTTGCTGCTAAAAGTCCAGTGCAGGAGATGCTGATGCTCTGCTGTGCTGAGTGCTGCTCCTCAGATGTGGGCAGACTGCTAAGAAGGCAGGTTGGTTTTGCAGCAGGGGATTGCTGTAAGCCTAAATTCACTGTGTTCCTGCCCACAAGACGGTCTTAAAGCAGAGAGAATCAGAGCGTTGTTCTTTGTAAGGTCTTTTTTAATGGAAAAGAAAGCAATGTTAAAAAAGGTGTTCAACTGTAACATTATGGAAAACGGAATGGTTTTAAAGTGCAACGGCTTTACGAGGTGGTACTCTTGGGTTCCATGTGTGCCATTTGTACCGTGATGGGATGGCCTTGTCCAGACTGCTATCCAAAGGACTGTTTGAAGCTGTCTTAGGCTAAATCAAAAGCTGTGTGAGCAACGGGTGGTAAAGCTGGAAGGCCTGGTCAGATTCTGGATCTTTCCTTTAAAAGAGGGGAAAAAAACCAAAAGCCTGTTGGAGTCTCCCTCCATTCTGTGATTGCATTCCCACCAAGTCATGTGGGAAGGCTGCAGTGGGACAAGGACCAGGATACTGCAGTGCTGTGACAGCAGCAGGACTGGCTTTGTTACGAGGAGCCTCACCCCTCTCACCTGGATTCAGCACTTAAATTAAGGGATCGTGATGGGGGTGAAAGCCACGCTTGCATTTCAGTTCCTGGTTTTGCCTGTCCAACCTCCAGCAAGACGTTTGGGGTTTTCTTTTGTTTTGTAAAACCTCACTGATATCAGAAGTATTGCTTTCTGTGACTTGTTTTCACAATCAGTGCTTTTTAAAAAGCAAGGCGCGTATCCCAAGGGGAAGAGCTCCATCTGGGGCAGCGGATGGGAGGTCCATCACCTTCACCAGGCTGCACTGCAGCTCTGCATCCCAGCAGTGCTGACGGCACAACCAGCACCTGAGGAGCAGAGCCTGCATTTCTGCATCAAATGGGATACAGTGGGTTCTGTTGTTTTTCAAATATGGAGCCATACTTTTTTTTTTTTTTAAGGTGATTTGAGATCTGAATGTGATTTCTAATGTACCAAGAACATTAATATTTTAAAGCTATAACAAAGTTTTAAATTTCTACTTTTTTTTTTTTTTCATTTATTTCAACTGTTCTGTTACCTTAATTTGATGTATGTGGATGGGGAGCGTTGCTGCTTCTCTTAGCATTTGTTTCTATAACCAGAAATAAAATTATATATGAAAGAGAAGATGCCCTGAGATCGCTTGCTGCTTTCCAGCCACAGCCCTGCACGCTCCCAGGGTGGCACTGCGGGGGTTTAAAGCTGGGCTGAGCCTTCCACCGCCCTTGCAACTGATCCCAATGGGTGCAGCACTGAGATGCAGGACTTTGTGATCACTCAGAGCCAATGACTTTTGGTGGAGCTCTGCTCCACTCTGACCGGCCAAGAAGGTGTTTTTTCCTGTGGTAAACTTGGTTGGGTGAGTATTTCTGCCCTTTTTCCCCCCTCTTTATGTGGTAACAGATAGGAGGTTTGCACACCTAGCTCTGTTTCAGAGCCTGCGGGTAGGCATGCATGTGTTTGAGACCTGTGATGCCCTGTGTGGGGGTTACCAGCTGCTCCTCCAGCTTTAGCTTTCATTTCATTGGGAAGTGAAACAAAATGTCATTTTGAGAGGTAAACTACAGCAGAATCTTTGTCTGTGACTTACAACCATTGCTTTGTGGATGTGTATGGTGACAGAAATTACTTCTGTACTCACTGTACCCAAGTTCCACAATTACTTTCGTCATTCCTCGTCCTCATAGAGGAGCTAGAATTTAAATTCTTGGTTTATTTTGACTAATTCTGAGCTCCACAATTGAATAGGAGTGTTCTCGAAACCACGGCTGACACAAAGTTATCCGCATCCCATTAATGCTTCCACGTTTAAAATATTAGAGAAACAAGTATGCTGTGCAGCACAGATGTTCACCCAGAGCCTTCTTGGTTTGGCAGCTTATGGGTGTGGAGACATCTCCCTGTGCCCACCAGGCGTGCAGCCAGAGGAGAAGGCATGGGGGAACGTCAGAGCTCCGCTGCTCCTCTCTGCCCTGCTGCCTGCACCGGCTGTGCTGGTGATAGCCGGGCTCAAGGATGAGCCTCTGGGGGTAAAAGGGAGCTGGTGGTGCTTCGGTGGCTAATTGCCACCGCTGTTAATGAGCGCTGAGGAATCTATCGGGCAGAGGGCTGCAGCAGAGCCCCAGGGCTGTTAGCAGGCAGGGGATGATGTGTCAGGGGGGAAGAGTGAGTGCCGTCCCACCGTGTGGGAGCTGCAGCCCCGCTTGCTGAGCAGCTGTTTCGGTCGTCCTTTGCACTGTGCGGAAAGCAGAGCGGGCCGCTGATGTTCCCGGACCTGCGCTGGTACCACGCGGCGGAGCCCGGCGCTGCTTCGCTCCCTGGTGCCGAATAACAGCAGTGTCACCGCTAACTAATTAACAAAGCGGAATTGGCCATCACTCCTTCTCCCAGCGCTCGGACACCTGCTCTGTGAGGGCGCTTTCCTCCACACCAATCACAGCCGCGCCCCCTCCGGAACGTCCCTAGGGCGGAACGTTCGCGCAGGGCCGCCGCGTGCCCCGGGCCCGGCGCTGCGGACCGCTCTTTTCAGGGGGACCACGTTGGCGGCGGACCGGGGGGCAGCGTGCGGGGACTGCCGGCGGTATGGGCACGGCGGCGGCCGAGAGCCTCCTGAAGCAGGCCAGGTAGCGGGTCGCGGGGCGGCTCGGGCCCGGGGTGAGTGAGGGCCGGGTCCTCACGTCCTCTCGTTCCTCGCAGGGAGGTGCAGGAGGACGAGCTGAGCAGGTTCGCCGCCCGCGTCGCCGCCCAGCTGCAGGGCCCGGAGCCGGGCCCCGAGGCTGCGGACTGCCTGCAGCGGCTGCACCTCGTCCTGGCCGCCAGCAAGAGCCCCCGCCAGTGAGTGCCGACCTGGGTGAAGGCAGAGCGTGCGTTTTTTGAGCCGGGAAGGTGGGAGAGGAGGGCTGGCGCTCTGAGGGAGCGCTCCTTTTTGTCATCGCCGCGTTTGGTGTAGGAGTTAAAGCCTGTTTGTTTTGGTTTCCCCGTTGCAGAGGGCCGCCGTCCTTTCACAGCGACTGTAACGGGCGCTCTGTCACAGGCTGTGCTGAGGGACGGAATTCAGAAGCAAAGATGATAATTAAGTAGGGTCACTGTGAAGGGAGATGATCCCAACACCGCCAGCATGCAGGCAGTGGGCGTGCAGCTCTGCTCCTGCCTTGCCCTGACGCTTTGCTGACCCCGCAGGCTGGATGCTCAACTCGTGGAGCTGCTGCAGGCTGTGCTGTGCTCCCCCAAGTGCCCCCAGCAGATCCAGCTGCTGTGCGCTGCCATCCTGAGGGAGATGGCACCCTGTGATGGGCTGCGCCTCTCCTGCGAGAGGATCCATGACACAAAGCTGCTGAGCCTGGTGTCCTCCGTCCTGCTGGCCCAGGTAAGCGGCGTCACAAGGCAGGCATCGTCCCTTGTTAATATGGATTTGTTTTCTGATTCTTCTGTGTGCGTGTGTGGAGCTCAAGGGGAGTGGAAATCGGCTGAAGATATCCAGGGGAAACCTGAGTTATTTCCACGTTCATTCAGGGAACGTTACTAGTCTGTTTTGTGTAGGAAAAACTGGCAACTTTTTTCTTTTAATACAAATTGGGATAGTGATTCAAACACCTAGATTCTCTGCGGAGAAGAAAACGTGAGAACTCACTCATTTATGTTCCATCTACATTGGTTCTCTCTGGGAAATAAACTGGAAACCTCACCTCGCTTTTTTCCTTCTCCTGTTTCCTCTCTTAAGTGTGCCTGCTAAAGATGAAACATTTTTCTTAGTCCATCTGAAGTTTTTCATTCCGAGTCTCGCTGTGTGCTCAGAAATGTCTCCCACGTTTTTGTTTTGCACTTCTACAGAATACAGACATAACTCATGTTTTAGTTTTCGTTAGATTCTAACTAAAACTGGAAAGAGGTTTTTCTAATTTTCTGTGCTACTAAAATGTACTACATTTTAGCCATTTCAGGATCACTTCTGTGGCTAGAAGTGGAGCAGTGAGTGGCAGCCCCTCTCATGAATGCAGCTCTACTTCAGCAGAACCTTTAAAAATATGTTCTGTGTTTGTTGCTGTTTTGGATGGAAATCATTTTTCTTCTCTGCCTACCTGCCCATCCCCCTTGGCTCTGTAAAACTGATGTTCTTCTTATAAAGCTTCTGGCTTACCAGAAATCACAGCCTCTGGTGTTGCATTGGGAGCTGGAAACCAGCCATTGATTTTAGTCCAGCCAGATTTTCCTCTGAGCAGCAAGAGGAAACACATCAGTAATGTGCATAAGCAGCACTATTGTTTGCAGTAGGCAGCAGCAACGTATCTGTGGGACAGGGAGAGGGTATCTCTCCTTTTTCCTTCACTGCAAGGATCCCCAAACCCTGAACTTCCTTTTCAATAGTGTCTTTCTTTCCTTTGGTCAATTTGTCCACACCTGTTTGCTGGAGGAGCACAGAAAGTAACCAATCATGGGTGAGGTTCTAATACAACATTTCTCACTGGAAGCTTGCCTGTTATTTCCTAATTGCTTCCAGTTATCAGGTACAAAGCTGACATTAGATGGAGACTCAGAAATTAATATTTGTTTGCTACCTTCAACAAACAGCTGTCCAGGACCCCAGGCAGCAGAGAAGGTTTAGTTCTTATTGGCATGATGATGCTCATGAGGAAGGAAAATCTCTCCAAAGGCTGCGTCCACCTGTTATTGTTAAAAGGAAAATATTTTGGACAGAAGGGTTTGTTGGCATCTCAGAAGCACAGCTGTAACAGCTTTATTTTCATCATTGTGAGGATATGGACTAAGCAGAGAGTCCTCTAACGTTGCAACGGTCCATTTTCTGTTCATAAATTTCTAATTTAACAGCTAGGAAGCTGACCACAAGGGGAGTAGTTAACGCTTGTACTCGCTGCTCTAGAAATGATGGATCAAAGTAGTGTTTAATTTGAAGACAGCCACTGCAGTTCTTGATTCCCACCTCAGGTGATGTTTGTCCACAAACATGTTGCTCCATCAAAGCAACAAACATGTTGCTCCCCTCCTGAGGTCTATGAATTCACATTGCTGAAGAACTCTGTAAGATATGGTAAAATAGCCTGTGCTGCGAGTTGTTTCTATCTTTGACGTTGGTATTGATGCCTGATGGAGGAGTTTTGTATGGTATTGGTCTATAGTGCTTTTAAGAGATTATGTGCCTAACTTTACCTCTGCTTTATTTTTAAGGGAGAAGAGAAGGCTGAGGTGTCTGCTGTGGGACAGCGTATTGTGAAAGCCCTGGAAGGAAGATTGCCTGAGGGTCAGAGTTCTCGATATCTTCTTCCCGTCCTCTCAAATGTCATCAGTCTGTCACCAGAAGCTCTAACTGAAGGTAAGTATGTAGGAGACCTGAGGTTATCATCCGGCTTTGATCTATATAGTGATCAGAGAGGTCCCTGAAGACTTTGGATGGCAGAAGGACTTGGAAACTGCTCTTTAAAGTGACATCTCTACCACAAGGAAAGTGAACTTGGGTGAAGTCCATTCCACCACTTAAAAACTGGACTGGGCCATCAGCTGCTTGGGCTCCTTGCAGGGGACAGAGTCTCTGTTCTGTACAGATTTGTATCAGATTAACACGTACCTTAGCCTAGCTATGGGTCTCTAGATGCAGTAGGAATGTGAAACTGCAGATATTCTGAAGAGCACTGGGCAAAGAGAAATAGAAATACAGCTGAAGAGCAGTAGAGGTGTGTTGCAGAGGCTGCTTCTCTGCCTGATCTAGCCGTGAACTTGTGATTTTCTTTGTACAGAGCAGACCAATGTAGTCAGCAAGAAGATGGCTGACTGGCTGAGGTATGCAAGTACTCAGCAAGGAGTCGCTCAGCCCTCTGGAGGCTTCTTCTCCAATCCCAGAACCAGGCAGGTCAGTGTTGGATTGCTGTGGTTATCTCACAGGGATGTTTGCTTGTCAGCAGCCTGCTGTTATAATCAACTTCTAATAAATCTGAAAGTGCTGCTATGTTTGGTCACTTTCCTGGGGAATATGTAGACAAGAAGCATAGGAAATCAAAGTAAAGGTATTTATAGCTTCAAAATTTAGGAGTTCTGCTGTAGAGAAAGAGCTTTGACCCATGAAATAGTTTCTGAGTGAGAATCTCCATGGGCTCAGTGGAGTTTTCCTTGCCTTTCACCTCACCTGTCTTTGGGGGCCTTACCTGCTGCATCTTTTCTCCCAGCCTGGCCCTGTCACAGAGGTGGATGGTGCCATTGCCACAGACTTCTTCACGGTGCTGTCGCTGGGTCAGCACTACACAGAGGATCAGTGGCTCAACATGCAAACCTTCTCCATGCTGAGGAAATGGCTGCTGTGCTATGGGGACAAGAAGATGAACACACCAAATTCAGGTATGAATCAAAGGGCTACAGACAAGGGCGGGTTTGCACCCCCAAGAGGTAGGTGTGCTCTGAGTTGATGAGGTGGCTGTGCCAGAAATGCAGCAAGTGACCGGAAGGTGGGCAAGAATTTAGAGCTCTTGGACTAAGACAAAACCTCCTGGCTGATGCTTTCTGACCCTTCTGCAAGGATTTATTCATTCAGTGTTCCCTGGTTTCAGACAGAATGCCAGGAGTCCCTGAGGAGGAGGGTGTGGGTTGTGGAAGATGGCATTTCCTAAGTATTCCTGTGCGACTGTCTTCTTCCCAGTCTTCTTTACTTCACGGTGTGCCTGGGGACAGACAGCTCCCCCTCTGTTGCTCAGCAGCAGGTGGGCTGCAGTGCCTGTGGTGTGAGCTGTTACATGATAACCTTTATTCTGTAGGTGACAAATCACAAACGGACAGGTCTGTTGTGTCTGTGGTCTCAACTTCATCCACGTCTAGTCGCCTGCTTCCCCCAAAGGAGCGTCTGCGGGAGAAAGCTTTTGAATACTGCCAGCGGCTTATTGAGCAGAGCAATCGCCGTGAGTCTTGCCATGAGCCCTCCTTGGTAGTGTTCTTGAAAATGCTTCTGCTTTGCTGCTTCTTTGGGCTGGGATCTCACTCCCTGGCATCTGCAATGAGGCTGGAGGCACAGGACTGGCTGCAGCTGCCAGCGTTATGTCATTGACCAGCCTTAAGCTAGGTTGTTAGAAGGGATTTGGAGACAATGCCCTTGTTCTGCCTCCTAACTTCGATTTGTAGGGATGCTGTGGAGTTTGATTCTTACTAGCCTGGAATTTGGATCAGTGTGTGTTCCCACCTGTCCTGAAATCTGGATTAGTGCTCATACTGACAGCCTAACATTCCTGTTCGGACTCCAGATTTAACTTAGACATCTTTCTCTGGCAGAAGCCCTGAAGAAAGCTGATGGAGACCTGCAGAAAGCTGTAAGTACACGGAGATGGGGCTGAAGCTCTCGGTGTTGTGACTTCCTCCCACTCTGATCTGGTTCTCTGCTCTTCTTCAGTGTCTCATTGAGGCAGTGGCAATCATGGACATCATCTGCAAACAGGACTCCTCCTACGTGTACCGTGCAGCGTCCTTCCTGAAGATCTTGCATGGCAGGATCAGTGGGGATGCCACTTATGCCAGGGCACTGCTGCCCATTGCCCAGTTCTTCCTAAATCATGGTAAGTCATCCTCCGCAATCTAGTCTGGCATACTTACAGCACAGCTTTTGTCCTGGCAGTTTGCTGGCTGCTGCAGTTTGTAATTCAGGCTTGGCTGTACTTCAGGATTCACGGTTCCACTCCTGGAGAGCCAGAAGCTGGGCTGTCCTGTGTTTTTTAGAAAAACACAGGCAGACTTAGTTTTTGCATATCCCTTGGAGCCCCTCTTGACAGGGCTGCTGGGTGAGCCATGCTCAGGAATGTGCTGTATCCTCCCAGGTGAGATGGCTGCTGTGGACTCTGATGCAATCTACAAGCACTTATTCACTGATATCCCAGCTCAGCTCTTCCACAACTCATCACTGGCCTTTGAATTTGTCCTATTCTGCAGAGACAACAGCCAGCTCCTCACTGAGACCTCCAGCGTATTCAGGCAGAGTTTCCCAAATCTCTTCAAGGTACAACTTGCCAGAGCAGCACAGGAGCCAGCCTGCTGTGCTTCTTTTCTGTGCCTCCAGATCCTTCTGTTTGCCTTTCAGCACACCCCTTAGCCCACCATTATACTTCTGTGGCAGTGCTAGGGAGGGCACAGGCAAGAGCATGGGTAAGAAAGACTGTTAGAAAATGGTGGGTTTGAGGTGGAAAGAGGGTTCTGGATGTGATTAGCGCTACCAGAAGAGGGGAGTCTGGGTTAGTATTACTGTCAGTGAGCAGTGCAGGGTGCAGTTAGGACACAGCAGTTTGTTTTTGGAAAACTTGAAACATTTCAACTTGCTCACCACTAAATCAGCTTCTAAATGTGTGTGTTGAGCTACCAGCAGCCTCCCCAGTTCTTGGCTGAACTCTTAGTCTTTGTTTCTGCTTTTCAGAAGTGGCTTTCCATTCCCCATCCCTTTTGGTCACAGTGTGAGAGTTGTGGTGGCTGTGTGGTGGAGTACTGGGGATACTGCAGCAGTTTGTACCATTTTCTTACAGTTTCTGGCATGGAACAGCCCACCCCTTATCGCTGAGTTTGTGGACATTCTTCCATTTCTGCTGGATGCAGGCACAGCCATTGAGATCTTCCATTTGTTGCTTGACCTGCCCTGTCTGACAGCAGCACTGGATGTCCAGATGAGGTAACGCTAACTTCCTTTCCTCTCAATTGCTTATCAGGGTTTTGATGTTGACTGCACACTTCTCTGAGTTTCAGCTGCCCTCTGGCTGCTGCTGCCAGAGTGAGAGGCTGCAGTCAGGTTAACACAAAGCTGCACAGACATCAGCCCAATTTTCCTGGTAAAGTGATGTGCACAGAAAGAGAGCTCTAACACTTCAATACCAGACTGCCTTTGGAGCTTAGGGAGTTGTTGTCATTTCACCACGTGTATACAGATCCAAACTATTGCCTTGTGCTGGAGTGTGTGCCATCAGCCACTGCCTCCACATAGAGATGTGGACTGGTGGGTCATCCCTCCCTTCCCTGCTCTTGCTCCTCTTTGCTGGCTGTGTTATGGAGGCAGACAGAAGTTCTTTCCTAAGCTCATTAGGGACTGGAAGCGTGTCCAGGGAGATGGGAAAGCATTGGAGCTGGCTCTCACTACTGTACTTCTGCTCTTCTTTTCGCTCTCTGATGCTAGCAGCTCTTTTTGGAGCGCTCAGAAAAGGAAGTCATCCTCGATATAAGAAGTTGGTGGGCTTTGGTGTCTGAGGGGTAGGAGTGCCATTTTCCCCTTCCACGGGAGTTACACAGAAGCAATTCTGGAGCTATTGCCCGAGTTTGGGGCTGTGAGTTCTGTAGTGGGTCTGTTTCTCACCATTTCAGGCATTCTGGTTCTCTGGCTTCCAGGAGGCTTGGATTAGACCAAATTAACGTCCCTGTTTCAGTGGCAAATGTGTTATTCCATTGCTCCGGATTCCAGCCATAGCCTGGCTCATTCTCACAATTCAGCACATTCTGTGTGTGCCTCCTTCTAGGTCTTCCTCTCTCCCATCCTCTGAGAGGGCTGCCTGTGATCCTGCTGTGAAGCCAGCTGCCTGTCTGGAGGCCTTTCGCAGTCCCCTCTACAGGAGTGCATTCCAGTACCTTCTCCGTGTCGAATCTGTTTCCGAAGACTTCCAGGAGAGGTAGGAGGTTGCTTTAGGGAGACTGAAGTTTTGATTTGGCCTGCCGGGTCTGGGAAGCAGCACTGAGATTGCTAGGGAAAGCATAGCTGCCTTCATCTGGGGTGAGGTGGGCTTGTCCTTCCCTCCCTGTGTTAGTTCTGCCGAGTGCTCTAAGGCTTTGTGGGCTATAGGGAAGGGAAGACTAGGGAGTAGCTGGGGGCACACCTTTAGCAGTAGCTTCTTTACTACCCGCAGGCTGATTCCACTCCGACAGCTGCTGGGATCCCTGGCAAGCAGCCCAAGGGTCGTGCAGTGTGCAGACACTGTCCCTGTCTTGCTGGAGCTCTTTTTCAGCGTGGTTTCAGAGGTAAGCACTTTTTGGGCAGTTTGACTTCCACATGTGCTGTGGGGATTTCTTGTTATGTGAAGAACAATCACAGAAAGGGGAGTGTTAACACACTGCAACTTCAGCAGAGGGGTACATGAAGTGAAAGAATGGGATGGTCTAATACTGACAGAGAGCTACACTGAGCTCCCCACTTCATCCAGAGAAGGAGAGCTTCATGATGCAGTATCAGTGTTCACATTGTTTTCCCAGACAGCTGTGAGCAAGTGCAGAATGAGAGCCTGGTACCTGCTTTATGCACTGTTTCTGCTCCTGCTGTATCAGGCAGTCTCTGTGCTAGCATAGTCGTCTCTTGCTGATCAGTTTGAGTTTTGGTTGCTGGAAGTCGCTGGTATTGCTGAAGCAAGGGTTGTGTCTCAGTTTGCAGATGCATCTCTGATAAACCAGCTGGTGGTGCTGGTGCTGCAGAGAAGCGACCAGCTCTACGAGATCCCAGCGTTTAAAGATGACGTGCACAGGTGAGACAAAACAGGAGGCCTGCTTAAGCTCTCAGCCCTTCTGCTGGCTGCAGCCTGGCTTCCCAGGACAGCCTGGGAGCTGTTGTAGTTGTGACCATCCTGAGCATGCAGCTGCTGTGCTAGCGGTTGGAAGCTGCCAGCACCTCCTTGGTTTGGTGACAAGTGCCTTGGCTGTGATCTGAGCTCTCTCCATCTCTCCTGCAGGGTGCTGAGCTCCCAGCTGGTGATGCTCTGCAAGCTGCACCCTGCGCTCATCGTGGAACTGTCCAAAGAGCTTCTGGAGTTCTCAGGAACCGTCAGCAACATCCAGAACAAGGAGCCCATCTTCACCCATGTGGTGAGTGGGGCCTGCCTGCTTCTGCCACAGGGTGTCTCAGCTGCAGTGCCATCTGTTGGTCAGCTTCTCCTTCCTCCTTTTCCCTGTCTTAGCATTAAATGATCTGATTTGCCATTCCCTGAACTGTGATAATATCCCCTTTCCTTCTGCTTGCCCTGAGTACATCTGCCTTTGTTTCAGGTCTGGGCTATTGGAGAGTACATGTCTGTGTCCTACGACAAGCGCTGTACTGTGGAACAGATCAACCGGTTCTTTGAGACTCTAGAGGCTGTGCTGTTTGAAGTCACCCAGGTCCGACCACAGATCAGCGTCCCCAACTATGCACCCCGTGCCATCACTGTCCTTATGGCTGCCTTGACCAAGCTGGCAGCTCGCAGCCAGGACTTGATCCCCAGGTGAGGACTGATGGCAGGGAAGGGCAAAGTGGCAGAAACTTGCAGATCTGATGGATCCAAACACGGGTGTTTGCAGTGTTAAATGATCATACTTGGAAACTAATGGAACCTGGAAGTGAAAGAGAATAGGGGAAGCAAACTGTAGGGAGGCAGTTTGAGGAAGTGGGCTTCATCTGCTGATGAACTCTCTGTGCATCAGGACGAAGGGTGGTTGGTGTCTGGTGTTTGCTTGCAACAGTCTTCTGTGGTATACATGCTTACATAGTGACCTTGCTGGGTGCAAGGCCCTACCAGCTGAAGTTTGTGTCATTCTGTCCTGCAGGGTGTCCTTGTTCCTGTCCAAGATGAGGACATTCGTGCAGAGCCCTGCTGTCACCTCTGTGTACTGCGAGGAGGACCGCGAGGAGATCCTTACCCGGGCAACTGAACTCATGAACCTACTAAAAATGCCAAGTGTGGCTCAGTTTGTGTTCACACCATCTGTGGATGTGGCCCGTACACGATTTCAGAAGGAGGTGAATGACACCCTCCCTTCTGCTCTGAGGATAGTGACCCGTCTTCTAGAGCCAGCGCCTGGCTTTGTGCCGGGCTGAGAGCGTGGGGTTTGTGGGAGGCTCCATCTTCTGCTGTAACTGATCTGACACAGCCAACTCTCAAGGCTGAGTGCTCTGAACTGGAACTGAGGACGGAATGATTATGAATGAAACAGAAAACAGGAATAAGTAGAGCTGAGGCTGCTCTTTGGATTGCAGCCTGATTGTGCATCTCTCTGGTAGTATCTGTTGCTTTTTCTACCTCTTGTTCCTGTTCTACCTCTCCCTGGTCAGTATGGATTGAAAATAACGGTGGGTTTGAGTGAATGAGTGAGTGCCTGCATTACCACCCTGCCAGCCCATCACATCCCCTTGTTGACATGCATCCTCTTCTCTCCTTTCTACACCCTGGCTGCACACGTGATTCTTCTGTCACCTCTGCTTGCCAAGCAAATGCCTTTCTGAGGCAGAGAAAGCAGAAGTGACTCCATTAAATCTGTTGTGAGCCTTCACTGCTCTTTTGTCTTACTTTCACAGCACACACATTGAGATCTGAGAGACATCTACCAGACAGGAGCTTAGAGAGATTTATCAATCCAGTTTATTGTTGACACCAAGAGCGTTTCTCATCTGTCCCCTGTCAAGCAGGTGCCATGCTGTGTTCTTTATCTGCACAAGAAGTTTATTATACATATCTGAGCTGTACAGTATTAACAAGAAGAAAAGTAAATACATCCCACTCCTCCCAGGAGAAGCAAGCCCTCATGCACACTAGTAAATACTAGGGTTTGTTTACAATTTGTTTCAATACCTCACTGCACTGTAACATAACTCTGGGGCTGTACAGTGCCCCCAGGTGTGCCTAGAGAGTCGGGCCCCAGAGAGAGCAAAGGATTTTGCTCTGGTATGACTGAACTGGCCAGAGTGCAGCTCCAGTTCAGTCTAGCGCACACCAGGCCACCATGAAGCCCTGGTTCCTGGGCAGAGAGCGAAGTTAGGAGTGCATGCAGTTTTCCTGGGGACTCTGAGCAGCTCCTTTGCTGCTCCACAGAGCTCAGGAACCAGCCTACCTCCTCAGTCAAAGTCAAGTGAATCACCAGAGTGTCACCAGGAGCCCTGAGCCTTTGCTCGTCTGCCTGGTAGAGCTGAGTCAGTGGCTGAGTGACACACTGCTTCCAGTCCCTGCTGGAGGCTGGTTGGTATGATCGTGGCCTAGCAGAAAAGCAAGGCACTGTCTCAGTGAAGGTTCTCTGTCTGTCTTGCCTTAGAGAAGTCAGGCCGGGCTGTGTTCAAATCCGGTGTGCGAAGTGTTTGTCCTGCACAGATTATTCTGACATCTCTCTCCTGCCAACTGCAAGACTGAACCCAGAAAGCAAACTATAGCAGTGAAATATCTGAGGTTTAATTAAGGCCAACCCTGTTAAGCATCCCCTTTTTAGCCTCACAATCCTCAGAGAGCTGTTGTTGTGAGATGCAATGGTAATATCTGATTTGCTGCCAGAGCTTAGACCGTGCTGCTGTAAGTGCAGGGCTTGATGCAGGTCTTTGTGGCAGGCTGTTTTAATAGGGTTCAACTAAACAAGATCTCAATATCTCTATATGCGGAAATCAGGTCGGGTTTATCCCTTTAATGTTGCTAAAAGCACACAGAAGACTTAGAAGCTGTGCATGCAGGGACCAAGCATTTGCATGGAGGAGCTGCCAGTGCAGCCCTGCCACACCATGCTGCAGGCTGCGTGTCAAAGAACTGCTGCTGGGACTCTGAAGCGTGACTTTCTTCCACAGGGAGCCTGTGCTGCATCCCATCACCTGGGAGCCCAGCAGCAGCAGCACTTCTGAGATGCACTGAGCTGGGCGGGATACGGGGCAGCCTTGTAATGGCCCTGAAGAGCCGGAGGGAACGGACAGGACAAGGTGCCAACACCTCCTGCGTGGGGAAAGTGAACCTGGCTGCTCCAAAGTGCCCCACTCTGCTGGACCAGCTCTGGGGACCGGGCTGGGGATCTGCCAGGGCTGTAGTGCCAGAGCCAGGCAATAAATCTGTGCAAGGATGAGGGCCCTATTCTTCAGGGCTCTGCCTCTGGGAACTGCTGGTGGTGACAGCCCTTGGCTGGAGCTGCGTCCCCTCCCGCAGCAGGGCTGGGGGCAGTGAGATTGGAGCCCAGGAGCAGAAAGGCACCTGACATCGGGTATGGCACCGGGGCTCCCGGCAAGGCGTCCTGTTTGGGATCCCGCTCTGGGTACTCGTGCTGCTTTCACCACCCCAGAGCTGGGCACCTGCACCTGCCTCTTTTCCAGCCCACCCTGCTGCTGCCAGCGCCTGGCTCTGCAACCTTGGTATCCCAGTGCTGTCTTGAACCTGAACTGCAAATGCGGAAGCGTAACAGGAGATGTGGAACGCCATCCTGAACACCTTGCCTGAGCAAGGAGGGCCATGTGGGGCCATCAGCTGGGGGGACAAGGAACTGCCTGCGGCCCTCCTGCCCTCTGCCAGGGGCTGAAGGAACAGGGATGCTCCTGGGGCGTAGGTGCAGCTGTAAGGTGCAGGCTGCAGGGTGAGGCCGGGCAATGGATCAGGAGCTATGCTGTTGGGGAGAAGCGTGCAGCACCCCGGTATGTCCTTCCATCCACTGCAGTGCAGGGCAAGGTGCTGGGAAGCAAACTGAGGGCAGCTGTACAGTCCTGGCCCTCCCTGGTGCACCCTGGGCTCCATCAGCTCAGCCCTAACCAGAGCTGCACCTGCAGACGGACCCTCATACCACAAGAGTTAAGAGGATGCAGAGCTGGAGATGATTTTTTTGGCTATTTCCATGTCTGATTTGGCAACTAGAAACCTCAGCTTCTTCCCTCCAGAGCGGATGAGGTCTACAGCACTGCAGAGAGACAACAGGGAGAGGTAAGTGCTGCATCTGTGCACCAGGAACCGCATCCTGAACCCACACATCTCCTCCTCCATCCCCCCAATGACAACAGCAGCCACACCGGGCTCATCTTCTGTTCTGAAATGTGCTGCTATGCTTTTTCTCCCCATTCCCTCTTTCACCCCACCCCAAGCAGCTGCCTTCCCCATCTCTGACATCCCAGCCCCAGCAGTGGGGTGTCACCCACCTTTGGTAATCGGCCCCGATGAGGCTGGTGCCATTGACAGCCAGAATGCGGTCCCCAATGGCCAGCCTGCCGTCAGCTGCTGCGGGGCTGCCCTCAATCAGCGTGCGGATGTAGATGCCCGGGGAGCCCAGCGGTGTGTGCTGCTGGGAAAGAGGCAGTGAACGAGCAGAGAGGACAGGGGAAACCTGTGCTCCCTCCCCGCTGCCTTGCTTGTCTTTGTCACACACCAAAGGATGGAGGAAAGCCCTCACTTGAGTCGTTTTCCTCCCCCCGTTGGCTGCAGGCAGCTATGCTGAGCATAGCAGGCAGCAACCCCGCAGCAGAGAGCTGCAGGAGATCACTCCACGCCTCATTGTCCCTACTCGAAGCTACTTAGCTCCATGCACAGCTTTGGTAATTAAGAGTTTCATGCCACACGTGCCCCCACAGCTCCTGGCAGAGCCATTGCTGTGCACTCACCAGGCCGTCGATCAGCCCCATTCCCAGCCCCAGCGCTCCCCTCTCCAGCTCCACCACGAAGACGTAGCAGAAGTCATCGGTGGCTGAGCTGCGGCTCGAGGACTCCGGCGTGGGGAAGTCGTAGGGGGTCGGCGAGCAGCCTGCAGGCAGGGTGACCACCGGGTTACTGCTCCATCACTGCCCCTCATCAGCTTTACTGAGGAATTCCCACCAAAGCCAATCTGGGCTCTCCCTAGGGCTGCTTCCCTTCTGGGACAGGAGCATGGTGAGATGCTCTCTGTGCTCTCCCCGTGCCCAAGCACTGAAAATTCCCACAGGAGCCATGTGTGCTGGAAATGGGCATCCAGCGTGGCCGTGCAGGCTCTGTCCCCCTCTTCCCACACCCTTTCAGGCAGTGTCAGCCCTCCATACCTTCAGGGCTGCCGCCTTTGGTGCTGCTTATCCCGTTCCTCCGTGGGTCCTGCAGCCCTTTGGTTGTGCCCTGCGGGGACTCAGGGCCGGCAGAGTCGAAGTTCAGGGGGGTGGTGGGGGGCGTAAGCAGGCAGGATGGGGCCGGGGGGGGCGGACCTCTGCCCAGCTGCAGCTGCTGGAGCTTCTCCTGGAGCTGCTGCTCGCCGGTGGGGTGCTGCCGGGGGCACCCATTTGTGGTCGAGGTGAGCGGGGGGGGTTCATCCGCCTCCAGGTCGGTGCAGCCCCCCGGGGTGCAGCGGCCCGATGGGGGGACAGTGCTCCCTGGAGTCATAACCGGGCTCGGACTCACTTCCAGCACTTCTGGCACGATGGGTGGCTCGCTCTTAGAAAGGAGAAAAGTGCTCCGTGGGAACCTGGGCGGGCAGCTGTCACCCTATGGGTGCCCCCCATCACCCTGCCATTGAAACCTGAGCACTTTGTGTGCTGCTGGTGGCCGTGAGCATCCCCAGCACAGGAGGAGACTGCTGGTGGGAAAAGACCTCTGAGATCCCCAAGACCAACCCCACCATGACACCAAACCAACTCAGTGCCACTTCCGCGCGGTTCTGGAACACCTCCAAGGACGGTGACCCCACCACTCCCTGTTCCAACACCTGACTGCTCCTTCTGAGAAGAAATGTTCCCTGACCTTTGGAGGGGCTGAGCACGGCCCCTCGCTGCCGTGGGGGCTCTTGCTCTGCAGGCTCCAGAGGAAGTGGCGGATGTAGAGGAGGTGCCGGTAGATGTTGTCATCCAACGTCTCCACCTCCAGGTCCACCTTGAAGCCCGAGCTGGGCAGGACGATGGGAGGGTGGTTGTCGAAGGACTCCAGCACTGCATCTGCAGGGCAGAGGTAGGGGGATGGCAGGGCAGGCAGGTCCTGCCCCCCAAGCCCCACTGTGCCTCCAAGCAGCATCACTTGGGCACACGGGAAGGGCCCTACAGCTTCTGAGCACACTTGCATCCTTCACATCCCAACGCCATAGGACTATGGTTACCCCTGATGACCGCAGTTACCTACAAGACCCCCATGGTTTGAAGGGCACTGCCCATTCAGTTGATCCGTAAAACCTTATGGGTGACAGCAGCATGCAGGGCTGGGGGCTCACCAGGCTGGAAGGCGGCCGTGCTCTCCTCATCCCAGGGCTGCCATGCTGCCACACTGCCCACCTCCATGGCTGCCTGGCAGTGGCTCAGCACCCGGTGCAGCTGCGCAGGGCTCAGCACTGGGAACTCAGCTCTCAGGGATGGCCACGTCATCTGGGCAAAGGGACAGTGCAGGGGGTGAACACAATCCCATCACCCCCATCCCAAACCCAACGCAGCCAGCACCTCACCTGCAGCAGCTGGGAGCCGGGCATGGCCAGCAGGTTGGCCACGCTGGCCAGCTTAGCAAAGAACTGCTGGGAGAGCTGCTCAAAGCCGGCTCCACGCAGCCACTCCAGCAGCAGCCGCACGCTGGCTCGCAGCTTCACGCCCTGCGACCAATGGAAGCAGCCAAGAGAGGAGCCTGCGGGGCACAACACGGGTTGGGCAGTGGAACCCCCACGTTCAGCTAGAGAGCCTAGAGTAGGGCTGCCCTACAGAACAAATCCTGATTGATGTCCCCACATTAATGTCCCCAGGGGCTGTGACTCAGCGGCTGGACTTTGCCTGGCAGTAATAGGGGCTGGGGCAAGGAGACTGCCATGTGGCAGGGCTGCTGTGATAATTAGGGCTAACGAGCACCATCCTGCTCCTCAATTACAAGGCAGGGTGCAATGGCTCATTAGTGAGAAGCTCTCTGTGGAGCAAACTGCTTTCAGACTGAAAAGGGCTGAGGATGGGGTTGGGATTGACCATGAGGATAGGGTTGGGGTCAAGGATGGGTTTGGAGATGGGGATGCAGATACAGCTGGAGCAGATGATGAGTTTAGGTTTGGGGATGAAGATGAAAATGGGGTTTGGGTATGAGTGTGGGGTTGGCATTGAAGATGAGGTTGGGGGTGAGGATGGGGCTGGGGATGTGTTTGAATTTGGGGCTGGGGTTAAATCCCTCCTGGAAATGGGAACCTTGGAGGGAGCAACTGTGTCTGCTCTATGGGGACAGGGGAGCTCTGCTTGGAAACAGCTCAGTAAGAGCCTGGTAGCAAATAGGCACAGCAAAAGCCAAACCCATGAAATGTGACCCAAGCAGGATGCTGGGAATGGAGCACTTGGGAAAGCAAAGACATGGGCTCAGCAGCTGGGTTT
The DNA here is from genome assembly GCF_016699485.2 of Gallus gallus. NCBI lineage: Eukaryota > Metazoa > Chordata > Aves > Galliformes > Phasianidae > Gallus > Gallus gallus. Next base: position 4,027,566 of record NC_052545.1, read on the forward strand.
GTGCTTGGCCTCCCCATACCAGGGTGGGACCTGCCCACCTCCAGCTGCTCAAAGCCCCCTCTCCCCAGGGGGCACTGGGAAGGGCTGGGGGGTCTCAGAAGGTCCGTTCCCTGCATCAGCCCAAAGAGGGAGAACCAAGAGGAGGACAGGGACTGACCCTTATCCAGGAGCTGGTTGAAAAGCAGCGTGTTGGAGAAGAAGAAGAGGTAGGCGAACATCTGGGAGGTGATCTCAGGGTGCACCTCGTACTGCCGGAGCAGGTCCAGTGCTGCCTGGTAGATGAGCACCACGCGGCACAGCTCCTCGGGCAGCGGTGGGGCCGCCCTCCAACCCTCACGGCTCTCATTCTGGAAGGGGTTGCATTCCAGCAGGGCCGGCAGCGAGACGTACAGACACTGCAGGAAGCAGAAGGAGCTGAGCACTCACTGCACGACCCAGCCCGTTTGTTTGCTTGTGCAGGAGCCCGGGTAGGAGAGCAGCACCTTACACCCATCCCTGCCGGGGCAGAGGGAGAGGTGAGCACGGAGCATCCCTGCACACAGACGCCTTTCTCCGGCCGCACACTGCGCGCTCTGTTCCCCACCAGCCCCAGGGCTGCTTTCCATCGTGCCCTGAATCACAGCATTATGCTCTCCCCACCACCTCCTCCCAAGCAGGGAAGCACACCACGGTCATCCAATACTTTTCCTGGGCTGTGCCCAAAAGTGAGGCACTTCAGCCCCAAGGAAAACATCTCGGTGTTGCAGAAGCTGAACAACTCCTGCAGAACTGCTGGGGATGCTCACGTTGGCGGCGGTGCCGCGGGGCACTGCGTACCTTGGAGATGTAATAGACACACTGCTGGAATGTGTACATGATCACCTCCTCCAGCACCGTCATCGCCTCCTCACTGGCTGTGATGGTCGAGGAGAACAGAGACTCCTTGGAGCCTATGGGATGGAGGGAGAAATCAGGGAGCAAACCTGGCAGGGCCATCTGATGACTGCAGGCACCAAAACAGCCCCAGACCCTGCAGCTCATGCACCCCATGTTCCCCCCGGGATGAGGTGACTGACTCTCCCAGGTTGGCATCAGCAGTGCGACACCCCCAAATAGGATGAAATTGGATTTAGAAGCTGATTTCCTCCCTTTTTCCCCTTTTTTCCCTTTCATCTCAAGGGCACCAAGCACTGCCTGCAGGAAGGGATCAGCAGGGTCAAGGGGCCGTGGAGTGAGCAGCAGCCCCAGCACTACCTTTGACGTCCATCTCCTCCTCCATGCTCTGGATGTAGGTGGGGGACTTCTGCTGGACGAAGTAGAGCACCTCAATGGCGTTGGACATCCAGAAGAGGATGTGCTGCAGGTCTGGCAGCAGGTCCGCAATGGTGAAACAGGACAGGGCAGCGGGGTCCTGGCTGGGGGAGGGGGGGACAGAGCAGGCGTTGCAGCATCACTGCTCATCACTGGGGGATTTGGGGTGAAACCAACCCAAAAAGCAGCAGAGAGCTTTTGCATCCCACTGCTGAGCTTTAGGAAAGCCCTGTGCAAGCAGCAAGCTGGGGGCTCCTGCTCTGCGGGATAGGTTTTGTTGGTACCACTTCTATGGGGGACCCCAATGATCGATCCAACCCATCTGTAGGAATTGCTGCAGAGCGGATCTCCCCAGCAAATCTGTGCTGCTGTTGCTGCCAGCTCTGGTGGTTAAACTCAGCCTGCCCAGCGCTGGGCCGTTCCAAAATAAAGCAAAACAAATAGAAAGCTGCTGGGAGGTTTCTCAATGGCTGAACCACTTTTTCCTGCTGTAGCGAAGGGCTGGGAGCCTGCCCTGCAGGAGACCTGAGAGCAAGCACCGATGGATTCTCCAGATGCTGCTTTGGAGCCTGGAATTTGGGACTGGCAGTGGGGCCAGTGGCAAAGTGAGGATAGATACAAATTCATGGGATTTAGCAGGAAAACGCCATGTGCATCTGTGCTGGCTGGGCACAGCTGGGTGGGAGGGAGAATTGGGCTGAATTCCCCCAGTTTTGGGGCAAAGAGAGGAAGGTGGCACTTACTGCTGGGATTGCTTCTCGGCCAGCTCCCGTGTGCGCTCCTGGGCAGGGAGAGAAGGAGAGAGCACAGATGGTGACTGAGGGCATCGCCGCACACAGGGACCAGTGGGTCCCCATCGTCCCCACCCCCCGATGCCAACTGACCCACACTGTCCTCTGGATCATTTTGGCCGCTTTGAGCAGCAGCTGCCCGAAGTCCCCAGGCTGGAAGCTGGTGGCCGAGTGCTGGATGCAGAGGCACAGCAGAAAGGCGGGCGTCAGTTTGTGGTCATCACCCCCAGGCTCGATCAGCGTCATGATGCGCCGCAGCAACACATCCTCAGCCTCCGGCTCAAACTCCAGCTGCAGCCTCCTGCGGGGAGCCCTGGGGCCATCGGTGGGCTCGGGGCTCTGTCGGTTGGCATTGGGCCCCCCCTGCTCTTTTAGCAGGCTGCCGCACGTCCCACATACGGAGGGGCCCTCGGGGTGCAGGGCCCGCAGCCTCAGCAGGGTCTGTGCCGGCAGCGGTTGTGCCTTCATGGGGTCCTTGTAGAGCAGCAGGTAATAGAGCCCGAGGGACAGCAGGTCCCCGTGCCGCAGCACAACCGTCCGGGTCACCGCAGAGAAGTTAACGGAGACGCTGGCACCGGCGATGGGCTCCAGCACCAACTTCTCCTCCGAGCGGTGCCACGATGCTCGCAGCCTCCTGATGGTGCAGTGCAGGGGTAGGATGTCCGGCGCTGACAGGCTGATGCTGGGTTTGCTTGCCTGCGTCCTCTGGCCCACCGTGTGCTGCTCACGGTTCAGCAGGTACACCAGGCTGTCCTGTGACGGGGGGGGCATGCAGAGTCAGTGGGGTCTGCACCCCCCTGCCACCCCCACGCCTGGCCTTGGCAGAACCACGGCTCTCTCTTCATTTTTACCTCGCACACATAGGGAGCTCATGCAGCACAAAAAGCGTGGGCAGTGCAGCCAGGACCCGTGTGCACCCCACTGCTCCTGCGCCCAGATGTGCAAGCGTGCAGAGCAGCGAGCCCAACAAATGGGGGTGGTAAATGGGCACCATAACTCTGGGCGTGAAACAGATGGGGCTGCTCTGGGCAGAAGGAGCCCTTCCCCCAGCTGCAGCTGTGGGCTGAGCGGTGCCCCCAAGCAAGTTGGGGGGGCTGCCCTGTCTGCCTGCACACCTGCAGCAGCGCACACCAGTGCCTCAGTTTCCGCAGCTGCATTAGCGCAGACAGAGGAGAGCTGCAGCACCGGTGTCACACTGGGACAGAGCTGGAAATCTCGGACTAGCCAGATATTCCACCTGGACAAAGCAACCATTAACCAAAACAACCATCCCAGTCCTTTCCAGTTCTCCCAGTGCCTGCTGGGCAGGGGAGAGGAGGCTCCCAGACGCTCTGTCTCGTACCACGTCTCATTGCATTTACCAGTAACGAGGCAGCCAGACGGGGACGGGGCAGCGCTCGGCACCATCCTGCAGAACCGGCTCTGCACTGCACCGGGGCAGGGACGCTGCTGGGGGGCTTTTCTGGGGCGTCTCTCCTCCAGCCCTGCAGCCACATCCCCAGCCTGCGCCGCAGCCGGGCAGGACAGATCGCGCACCCCAACCCCACACAAACTCGTTTTCCTAAGGATGCTCTTTCACCCCAACCCCGCCTCCCCCGCAGGAAACACCGGCCATGCACAAAGCTCCCCATCCCCATAGGCTTTAGGAGCAACAAAAAAAAAACAAAAGAAAGGTTGGCGGGGTGGCGAGCGCTGCGCGGTGCTTACATGCTGCTGGCTGTAGCCCTGCAGGAGCAGGAGGTGCGGGGAGTGGTAGAGGGAATACCGCATGCTGCTCCCGCTCCGCTCCTCGGGGCCGCGCAGCGCCGGGCAGTGCCGCCGGAGCTCCTCGTCCCGCGGGCGGCCCAGGCTGCTCTCGCTGAGGCTGCGCCGCAGGGCCGGGGGGGTGCCGAGCCGTTTAGCGCCCGCCAGCACCCGCATGGCCCCCCGCGCCCGGTGCCGCTGCAGCTTCCGCGCTTGGGCGTTGATGCCTGCGGGGGGAGAGATGCGCTGCGCTCAGCTCCGCTGCTGGACCGGCAGCATCCCGCATCCCGCTGCGGTGGGGAAGGGAGGCAGCGTCGGAGCGCACCCCCATCCCCCGGGGCGATGTTCCCCAAGAGAGGGGAGTTTTGTGCCCCCTCGATACCAAAAAAGAGGGACTCGCGGCCCGCCCCACTCCCCCCACCCCCATGTCCCCACTGACCGCGGGGCAGCGGGGGAGCTCCGCATCCACAGCATCCCCTGCGCTGCCGGAGGAAAGCGGGGCTGGAGAGAAAATAAGCTGAATTTTGGGGGGAAAAAAAAGAAGAAAAAAACAACGAAAAAATAAGAGCCTGGATGCTGCCTGCGGGCAGCGAGCGGGGCTGAGAGCCCCCCCGGCCCCCAGGGAAGCGGGCAGGGAGCTGCGAGCCGCAGAGCCGCCGCAGGACCCAGCGCTCAGCACCTTCCCCCGAGCAGCTCTGGCTGCAAGACGAATGGGATTTGGAGCGAATGAGCCAAGAGCCCTAAGGCAGCGGCGTCCCCAGAGTCATAGGGGGGTTCCTATGGGACCCCCCCCGTGCTGCCAGCCGGGCTCTGGCTCTGCAGCAGCCATAGGATGAAGTTGTAGGGTCGGTGCTCGTACCTCTGCATTACAGAATGGCAGAATGGAGGGCTTGGGAAAGCCAGAGGGATTTGGGGACGGCAATGCACAGAGCCTGGGGCTGCTTAAAGGGACACACGTAATCCAGAGCCCAAAAACAAACCTGTCATCTGCCTTATTTGGTGAGGAACGGGCTGCCGGCACCGAAATACATTTCTCTGTTTGTTTGTTTTAAATCGAGCACTCCTTTGGTGGGAAAATGAGAGGGATGGGGAGGAGGGGGAGGAGTTGGCGTGCTGTGTGAATAGGGCACGGCATGGCCCACAGCCACTGCCGAGAGGGGGACAGACCCTCCCCATGCCCCCTTCAGAAGGCAGTGGGGTCCGTCACACTGCACTGCAGATGTGAAATGCGGGGATGCCACGAGTGTGGGAGCAGAGCTCTGAGGGGGCCCCGCGACACCCCACTGCCTGGCCCCACGTGGGGACACGGGGTGGCTCTGGTGCAGCTCCTCACCCTGGGGGGCTCAGGGTGCCCCCGCCATCACTGCTCCCTTATCTGAGGGCAGTCAGTACTGTGTTTGCTTTGCATAGGAAACCCACGGAGGAAAAAGCTGTGTTTTCACTGCACATAGAGCCCCCGTCACCGGCTCCCCCCAACCCTGGAGCTGCACTGGAAAGATAAACAGCTCTTTTCCTGAATGAAACAAAGCCCATCCATTAGCCGAGGTATGCCTCCAGCCCTACGGCAGTGCCTACTCCTGCCTGGTGGTTGCAGGTGATCCCACCCGACAGGGGCTGCTGTCCCCATACCCACCCCACATCCTGGGGTAAACCTGCTGGCTTTGCTGCGTGGGATCTCCGTGGGCTCTGTCTCTTTTTCAGCCCAGGGAAGACGTGCCCTGCTCCAGGCTGGGAAACGAATCAGCTCACAAATAACTGCAAGGAACGCAGGAAAGATTTGTTTCTAATTTGGGGCAAACTCCCTTTTTGATGTTAATTGCTGGGCAGCCCCCGTAGGGAGCGCTCCCTGGCTGCAGCTGTGCCAAGGTGTACCCTGGTGGTACCCAACAGAGTGTGCTGGAGGGGAAGAGGTTTCATTCCCATGGTTTGCACGGCATGCACGTGGTTTGGTCTGCAGCTTGGCAGGGAAGCCCCACCAGCACAGGGCACAGCGTGCAATGGGGTGCCTGGGAGGAGCTGAATGTGTCCCCGCTTTGTGGTGCTCTGCCCCCCAGCTGCCCCACATCGCTCCCCGAAAGGAGCAGGGCTGAGCGAAGCCTTGTTTCCCACAGAGCTGCTCCACCTGCGCTGCTGAGGAGCAGTGCCAGGAGCGCACACCTCCCTCCCCCCTGGGAAGCAGCTAATAAACTAATTAGGATAATGGGTAACCGAGCACATAAAACTCTTAAGCCATTTGCTAATAGGTCACCAGTGGGTGTGGGGCCTTTCCCCTGGCTCAGCAGCAGTGCCCCATTGCGACGCTCTGCGTGGGGGCAGTTCCCTACCGGTATATCCCTGTGGTCCCACTCAGCCCCACTCTGCTTTCCTCCCAGGCAGCCTCCAGCCCCATCTCCTTTTAGTTTTGCACAGAAGCCACATTTTCCACACCAGCGCCCTGCTGCCCCAGGCACACAGCTGATGCTCAGCTCACAGCAAGGGGACATACGGGTAGTGGCAGGGTGACCCTGCTGGTAGCACTCACGGTCCCCACCGCACCAGGAGCCGCATTGCTCTTCGAGGTGCTGCCGAAGAGAGGGGAGCAGACGCTTTGTGTCCTTGGGGCAGTGCCACCAGCACAGGATGGGGAGGTTGGGGGCAGGCCCGGCTGAATGGCACAGCAGCAGAAGTGAGGTTTTAGCAGCGCATCTGTCAAGTAGATAGCATGAATAACTGTGGCTGGGGGGGGTCTTTGCCTCAGAAAAGCCTGGCTGGCTGCAGAAGAGGATTTTAAAAAATAAAAACATGAGGAATTAGGGCAGTGCCCTCCCCACAGTGCCCGGGTTGAGGTGTGAGCGCTGCTGCCCCTATCCCAGCTGGGGACAATGGTTGGTGTCACCCAGAGCTGATGTCACCTCGGGCTCATGCCGGCAGCCTCTGAAGAGCCGTGGCACAGCTCTCCCACCACGTGCAGCCACATCTGACTGTGAGTTTAGCACTTAGGTCTTGCCCTGTTTTCTATTTAAAAACTGTTTTTTCTTTCTTTAGAGCCGGCGCCCTTGCAAAGCACTCAGCATTGCCCTGATCCCCACTGGAGAAGAGAGGGGCACTCACCTCTGTGCCTCATCCCTGACCCGCAGGTGCACCGCAGCAGCTCCTTGCAACTGCAAGGGTGAGGAGTGACAGCCTCAAGTTGTGCCAGGGGATGCTCAGGTTGGATATTAGGGAACAATTTCTTCTCCCAAAGAGCAGTTGGGCGCTGGCACTGCTGTCCGGGGAGTGGTGGGATCACTGTCCCTGGAGGTGTTCCAGAGCCACAGAGATGTGGCACTGAGGGACGTGGTTTGGTGTCATACTGGGATGGGTTGGGGTTGGTGACCTTGAAGCACTTTTCCAGCTTTAATGATTCTATGCCACAAGTGGGCATCTGCAGGACCCAAGCCCAGCTGGGGTGCCAAATTCCCCATGGACCACCAAGCACTGACGTAACCTAAGAGCACTGCAACCAAAATGCAGCTCCTGTCCCCACCACCACCCCAACCCAAACACCCCGAAGCCACAGCACCAACCTGCGGTGGTGGTGTCCACATCCCTGGCTGCCATCTCCTCCACCTCCGCCCTCCGCCGCAGCTCCAGCCGCCGTGAGAATCCCTCCCGGGGCTTCCACAGGTCCTGGATGAGCAGCGGCTTCTCGTGGTCCCCGAGGACCCTCAGCCCCTCAGTCTGCCACCGCTTCTCCGGTCCCTCGAACCTCCCGATGACATCGCACAGCGCGTACTGCCCGGCATTCAGCTGGCTCAGCCCGTAGCGCTCCAAAGCCTCCTTCACCAGCTCCAGTGCCCCCGAGCTGCCCGTGGCCAGCACGCTCTTGTAGTTGGTGCCCGCACAGATGTTGCCCCCAAAAATCTTCAGGATGCCGGGGGCCGAAAGTTGGGTGGAGAGCTCAGCCGGGTCATCCCCATCTGGGAAGGCGGAGGTGGAGCTGCGGTCCTTGTAGCTCAGCGTCCGGTACAGGACCTGCGAGAAGAGGCGGCTCTGGCGCTTCAGCCGGCTCTTGGATGGAGGAGCCATGGTGGAGGAAGACCCATAGAACATCGCGTGGGACGTCGTCACGGGCAGCAGCTGGGAATGGGGATAGGGAGAGATCGGGGGTGAGTGTGGCAGCCACCCCCCGAGGGATGGGGACGAGCTGTGGAGGCGATGCTGCGGCTTCCAGGGGCAGCGGCACGGGATGGAGGTTCCCCCAGTGCAGCCCAGCAGTCAGCTCCTCTGCACCACACGGACACCGCAGCACGGATTTGTCCCGGGGAGGTTAATTTCTGCCGCGTGCACTGCGAGGTCCCTCCTGCCCCTCCTGCCTAAGCACACACTCCTCTGCGCTGGGAGGAGTGCAGAGCCCAGCAGCAAAGTGGGACCCGCAGCGCCCAGCCTGGGTGGGAGCCAACGCTTCGGAGCCACTTTCTCTAACGAGTTCGTGGAGCAATCCCATTTTTTAGAGGTGGAACAGCAAGCTCGAGCGCAAATTGAATTACTCTGAGGTCGCTGCTAAACGCTTCTGCTCACCGGGAGGCACAGGGTGAAAACAGGCTCTAATTGGCCTTCCTATAAACGTCCTTGCTCCGGCACATCCTGCTGCTGGTTTGCAGAGGACGTTCAAGCACACGGCGGCAGCGCCGAGCACAGTGCCTGAAGTGTGCGTTTGTTGTCCACCTCCACTGGAAAAAACACGTGGTCGGGGATGTGGGTGGCTCTGTGCGTGCTCAGCAGGACCCAGCCCGGTGCAGCTCCAGCACTATCAGCAGTGATGCCAACCCTGGACAGCCTCCACGCTGCCATCTAATTTGGGAAGGAAAAGCGTCCCTGCTGCTCATGGAAGAGGTCACCTTCTCACTGGGAACAGCCTCGCTGCTGCGCACAGGGGAGTTCTGCAGGATGGGGACCTCCCGGGGCCAGGAGAGCCTGGAGTGCTGCAGATGGGGAAACTGAGGCACCAGTGAGTGCCACGGCTGCAGGACATGCCCGGGAGGCTGCTGCACCCCTGGTCACCCCTCTCACCCCAGGGACATCCCAGTGTCATTGGGACTTCACAACCCTCTGGCCCCAAAAGCTTTGCTGGAGAGGCAGCTCCTACTCCCTCCTTCCAACTGGGGAAACTGAGCAGGGACAGGGCTGGAGCCGTAGCTCCTTTGTGTCAGGGGCTGCTCCTGCCTGGGCTGCCCCTTCGTGTCAGTGTGTGACACCCCCGGGGCACTGGGGCAGATCCCACCTGGCAGCAGGACAGGGTACCCCCAAAACCCCGACTGCTGCATGCAGGAACTGCTGCGAGCAAGGATGCAGGAGATAAACCTTTGCCACTGAGCCACTGGGTCAGGTGGGCAGATTTAATCTCCTCTGCCCTGCGCTTCCCACGGCACAGAGGGAAACCTTGCAACATCTGCTGCCGTGAGGTCACTGCTCCATGCCCACACGGCAGGCAGGTCCCTGCCTCTTTCAATCCGGTATTTATAGCACTGCTATTGTCCTGCTCTTTCTATCAGACCCAGCACCTGCAGAGAGCAGGGCCAGAGGCTTTTCACAGAGCGAGTGCTTGGAAAAACACAAAGCCCAGACTGAGACGAACCCCTCAGGTGCTCATCTGCTCAGCACCCCGAGCAGCAGTGAGGTGAGCCCATCAGGACCAGCCCACCTGCACAACCCCCTCCTGTCCCCAGGCTGGGGTGACCGCACATCTGCCTGCTCTCATGGGACATCACACCCAAGCCAGCTCATTCTGTGCTCATTCTGCAGTGCTGTGACAAGCACCTTTAGTATTCACACGGTCCTTCCACCAAGCAGACATCCCAGTGGTCCTGCTCCTCCTGCTGCCCATACCTTGCCATCCTTCTCACGGCCTCGCTGTCCTTCCATCAGTCCTCCTCCTCAGTCTGGACCTCCCCCCAGCACACATGGTCCCAGCACACCTCTGTCTGTAGGAGGAAGAGGAGGAGAGGTCATGGGCTGCTCAGAGACACCGCAGTGCTCTCTTCTGCTCTGGGGGCTCAGGGATGCCGTGCGCCATCAGTGATGTGCAGCACAGCTGACCCACCTGTAGCCCCAGCAGTTTTATTCCTCCTTCCTTCAAAGCAACTCATGCTGCAGGTGAGGGCTGCTGGACCCATGCAGGAAGGATGCAGCACCCACAGTTTTGCAGATACCCATCACCCACAGGTGAGATATCCCAGCTCAGCTCCAAGCTCAGGATCCATCTCAGCAGGAGGAGAGCTGGAGGAAACCCAGGCACGGACAGCAAAGAGGGCAGGGAGAGAACAGCGAAAGGAAGAGAAATGAGATCAGAAAGGGAAAGTGAAGAGGAGATGGAGGTTACAGGCTTGCTGCTGATCTCAACTGCTTTCTCCAAACCCGTGCATCCCTGGAGACACCCATGGGTGCAGAATGGGTCCTGCAGCCACAGCCCAATTGTATGCCCATCAGGATTTATTTCTCCTGGACCTTGGCCCAGCATCTTGGTGTGCTTTGCTGAAGGTTGAGGAGTGCCACCAAGCAGCATCCCCGCACTCTCCTTCGTGCAGATCTGCAGGAGTGGGGCCAGCAGCAACCAAACATGCGAGGGAGAAGCTGCACCTGCAGCGTGATTTCATGGGTGTTATTGGAAGGAGGCAGCAGGGCATGAGATAGAGCTGCAGAGAAGAGCCCACAGCAATTAAAGACTAAAGCACCACCCCATTAAATCCCCTGGCCAGGAGATGGGCACTGTGCTATGGGAGAGCCCTCTGCCAGGTGCGGGTTGGGATGCACAACACCAAGAGGGCTTGGGCACTCCCCACCTCCCTCTGCTGCTGTGATTAATCACTCCCGCTGCTTAAATATTTATGCTTTCTTTCCAGCGTGTCTGGCTTTGGCTGCCAGACATTGATTCTTGTCATGCTTTGCTCCGTGCAATTAACGAGCTGTTGGCTACCACCTATTTTCTCCCCTGTGAGAGTGTTTGGATGCTTTAATTGAGCCCCACCCCCCCGAATGGATGAGAGGTGGGCAGAGCAGGGGTTGTTCTCATCCCCAGCTGTAGGATGCTTTCTGCACCCCTCTCCCAGCCAGATGTAGGAGCTCCTTTTGGCTGCTGTCAGCCCAAATTCAGGCCTGACAGTGCCACACCACGGGGCTAGGACTGCTCCCTTCCAACCGAAGCCTTTCTATGATGAGATACAACATATTCATACTTCAGATGACCTTTCTGTTTGTTTTCCCAGAGCAAAATTGTCATTAATGTGAAAACTCCCAGTCCTCGGGCACAGAAAGGCGGACAGACACACGGCCCCAGCAGCTCCTGCAGGACACGGGCTGTGCTCACCCCAACACGTCAGGGACAGGAAAACACTCAGAGCTCCTCTTGTTATTTTTGGGAGCGGAAAGATTTCCCTTTCCCAGCCGGCTGTGGTTGGGATGCGTTTTGTTTGCCCAGCTTTGTCCAAGCTATGAGCACTGTGCTCTGTGGGAGCCATAGGTTTCCCAAAAACCATTTCTATCTCCTCCCAAACAAGCGATCAAAGCACCGAAATGCCGAGGCAGGGCGGGAGGCAGCAGTGCCCAGCAGTGAGATCTGCTCTGATAACCGCCTTCCAAATGGATCGGGTATATTTCACGTGGGCTTTCTTGATGCTGGATAACGCCACCTCTAAATACCGGACTGGAGTGACTTTTTAATGTCACAGAGTGCAGATTTTTGCAGGAGTATCACCTCACCTAACTCAAACCCCTCACAAAGCCACCCTACAGAGGAGCTGGCTCTCTGCACGGCAGGGGGTGGAACCACTTCTGCTCATCAGGCTCTATTTTCCACGCGCCACGTCGATGGCAGGAATGTCTTCCTGGTGCTGAGGTCTTTAATCAGCCCAGGCCCAAACTGGGTCCCTCCTCCTGCCTGGGGGGTGGGATTGGACCCATCAACCTGTAGCCACCAGCTCACCATCGCTATTACAGCGACGTCCCCAGGGCTCGCCCCAGCTCAGCTCTGCACGGCACTGCCCACGTGTGCACATCACGGATGGACAGCGAGGTTCCAGCTGTGACCGTCCCAAAAAGGTTATTTGCACGGAGCACTGTTTGAAAAATGTCCCTCTTTTTTTTTTTTTTTTTTTAATTTTTTTTTATTTTTCTAATGGAAACCACTTGGATTCGCAGCCTCGGTACAGCGGGAACGGCTGCAGCCTGGATGCTGTGGGGAGGGAGAGGCCACCCCGGCACTGCAATGTGGAACAAATTAGAACTCAGCAGAGGAAATGAGAGCAGCCCGGTGCTGGCGCACTCAGCCTGGCTGCAAACCTCTGCAGATCCCCTCCCTGCAGCCCAGAGCCTCTGCCCACACCCTCCATGGAGCAGCCCCGCATCCCCTCCCCAAAAGGCAGGACCCGATCTCTGCTTTGCAGCACGGCTCGTTATTGTGTGAGTTTTTATCTGTCTAATCTGGGGCCAGGCTGGTAATGTCAGCTCCAGCCCACTGCTGTCCTGAGCCGGATCAGTGCGGGTAAACTCCTTATGGTGTTATTATTAGCAGCACCGCTCCACGATGGCACCCGGAGCCCAACCAGGGCTGCTCCAATGGGACAGCTGACAGCCTGCCATTCCTAAAGGCAACAACAGCTTCACAACCAGATTACAGTGATTTGGGACCTACAGGGGGAGGCCTTGTAGCAGCTCCCTTTTTTTCCTTGCTTTTTATTTTTATCCTCCTTTTGCAGGGTCTTTTGAGCCGCCAACGTGCGCCAGCTCTCCGGTACCGAGTCCCAGTGACCGCCTTCTGCCTGTGCAGCTCTATTCACACACACAGCCAAAAAACATTTCACAGAGAGAGTTTGCTTTCCACTGCCTTCCGAGCAGCCGAGTCGCAGCAGGCAGCCTAATTATGAGACCTTAGCGATATATTTTTTTTTGCTAGTGATAATTAACTGGTCCTGGAGAGCACAGAAAATAAGCACTTCCCCAGCAAGTAGAAACCTCCCCTGAGTTTTCCCTGCTAAAGTTATAACTCAGCAAGAAACCTTTCCAGCCTGGCGTGAAGCGCAGAGTCCCCAGACTCTCTGACAAGGCTTTGGGATGCCACCGCGGTGCCAAGCAGCTGCGTGCAGGCACAGTAATGTGCGTGCAACACCAATGAGCACAATCCCAGCGGGGGCAGGATCCCAAAGGGCATGGTGAAGGGAGAAAGCACCCAAGGGGCAGGCAGAGGTTAGATCCCGCCGGGCAGGCAGTGGGGCAGAGGGCTCAAAGGGCAGAGGGGTCCCATAGGGCTCGCGTTAGGATAAGGGTGCCAGGGTGCTGTGTCCCACAGTGCAGTCCTCCTGCGCCCGGCGCGGCTGGCAGGGCAGGTTTGGTCTCCAGTGGCAACCAGGCAAGCCTGGACTCTCGCCTGCCCTCCTCTCCCGAAGACGGCACCCAAACGGCCCCATCGCAACGGGGTCCCGACGGCTCCATCCCGGAGACAGCAGAGGGGACAAGCGAGGGGTCCGCGTCTGCTCGGAGGGACGGGGGTAGGGTGTCCCGGCGATGCTAAACCCCCCCACTCCAAAAATACTGATGAAATAAATGACAAATAATGATCGTAAAGAAGCAAGGCGCCCCGCCGTCCCGCTGCTCCCCGCGGAAGGTACTCACCCGGCGCAGTCCCGGCGGTGCGGTGCGGTGCGGTGCGATGCGTGCGGGGCCGGGGCGGAGCGGAACGGAGCGGAACGGAGCGGAGCGGCCCCGCGGCGCCACCCCGCGGCCTCCGCTGCCCCAACAGCGCCCCGAGCAGCGTCCCCGGGCGGGTGGGGTGATGGGGTCGGGCTCGGGGACGAGTTCGGCGGCGTCACAGCCCCGGGGAAGCGTGGGGACAGCGGGGCGGTGCGAGGGAGAGGGCAGCGTGTGGGTGCGCGGGGCCACTGCGGGCCGTGGATGGGGCCGGACTGTGCCCGCAGGAGCTGGCGGTGATGCGGGGGGGGATCCCTTTGGGGGTCCCAACTCAACTGAGACCTTTCTCCCTTTCTCCTTTCCCAAGCGGGCTGAGCTGAAGGGATGCGGGGCCATCTGTGCACAGAGGTGTGTCGGTGCTCAGCGCTCCATCGCTGCGCTCACTGCTTTCACCACTGAGTGATGCTATTCAGGGCAAACTGGACCAAAAATGAGTTTGTTTCCTTCTGCTCTGGGAAACTCATTCTGACTTAACACACAGGCAGTAGTGAGGTATCTTGAGTTTTTATTTCAACCCTACTCCACAGGAAACAACGTTCGCTAGTGTTATCTTCCTTAGGTTTGCTCTTAATTTGATCCAGTACTGTGTTAAATATAAAATACTGCTTGACCAAGAACGGATGGTGAAAAATACAAGATGCTAAAAAGGTAGCTCCTTCACAGGCGTTACGAATTGTTTAAAATTAGTACAAAATAGGCTGACAAACAGATAGCATGTTGTGCATCCTGCCCCGCTGTACAAGGAAAGGGCACATGAAGGGGAGGCTTCTCAGCATGGGGGTAGGCAAGTGGTGATGTCCTCAGCGTGCTCTGTGGTGGCCTCAGAAAGGTCCTTCTGGGCTGCATGCCCCAAGCATGCTTCCGAGATTAAAGGTGTGGGACAAAGCCCAGGGACAAAACCCCATGGGGTTTTGTGTCACCATGTGCCACTGGTGACAAACTCAGTGACAGATGGAGCAGTGTCTGTGAATGACCAGCCATCCTCCAGGTGCTCCACAGAGCCCAAACTGAGCCCTGTGAGGTTGGTCGCTGTCTGCACCCCCAATTTACAGGTGGGGAAACTGAGGCACGGAGTAGAGCAATGACTTGCCAGACAGCAAAAAGTGGCAGCTCACAGTCTTGGACCTTCTATTCTGACCCCAAATTCACCCCACAAACTGCCCGTCACTCAGAGCTCCGTTCTTCCTCCTTCTCCCTCCCACAAGGCTGAGAAGAGAGGGGCAAATGAGCAAGGGCTGTATCCTGGGGGCTGGAGGGAAGTGATGGCAGAGACCTCACCAGGTCCATCACCTCCTGTCCCCAAGACCTCCTGTCACCCTGAGAGCCCTCCAGGCTGAAGGCTGCTCTGGGACACCAGGGGCAGAGCCCCAGCAGCCCTGTGCCAGGCTGGGACACAGGGCACAGCCCCTTCTTGGAACCCTCTGCCTATGGAAAAGGGTTTTTTTTGTTTGTTTGTTTGTTTGTTTGTTTCCTACATGGAGACCACAGCCATCATGCCAGGAGGGGAAGAGCATCTGGGAAACTTCTCTTTGGTCATTTGCTGCAAAATGGCACAGCTGTGTGAGGAGCTCTCATATACCAGGGCCCTCTCCTGGCATAATGAAACCAAGGCTGAGCCTCAGCACTTCAAGCTCCAGGGTCAGGACAGCCCAAATGCAGCCAGGTGACACCGAGAGCAGCAAGGAAACCAAGAGACCCTAGGAGACAACAGCTGGGAGTGCTCTGAGG
The DNA here is from genome assembly GCF_016699485.2 of Gallus gallus. Lineage (NCBI taxonomy): Eukaryota > Metazoa > Chordata > Aves > Galliformes > Phasianidae > Gallus > Gallus gallus. Next base: position 4,042,817 of record NC_052545.1, read on the forward strand.
GCCTGTCCAGGGGGAACACACAGAGTCGTGCTCTTAATATTGGTCTGGAGAAAGGGTTTTCTGGTGCTCTGGAGTCTGGGGAACGCTGGAAGAGATTCAAGTTTCCATGGCATGTAAGGCTTTGTTGACTCAGGACCTTCCTGTCAAGAGCACGGGAGGGGAAGGCTGATGCTGAAATGACTCCTGGCCATTTATGAGCCAAGCAAGTGTGCCAGTGAGCGTTCCACTCGGGCTTTTTTTAGGGGGCTCCACTCTGCCACCGCAGGCTGGGATGGCTGTGAGCTTGTTGCAGGTCCCCGGGGTGTCACCAGCCAAGGGAGTGTGGGGACACGGCCCCACTGGGATGCTTGGGGTTTATAGCAGGGTGAGCGAAGCTCCCCTATTGCCTGCAGCCCCTCGGGTGGTCACCACGTTATGAAAACGTTGCCTAAAAAAATAAACAGTTCTCAAGGTTAAAAAAGAAAGATCTGTTTAAAATCAAAACCATGCAGGGGGCAGCAGGTGGCTTCGGGGTGAGCCCACGGCCCGGGCTCCCCTCCCTGCTCCCCTTCCATGTCCCCATTGATGTGAAGTGTCCTTAAGGCGTCTATCGGGACGTTTTGGCCTCCAGCGCGCCGGGCCGGTAGAGGTACCTCCAAATGGCGTAGTAATGGATGCCAGCTCCAATGGCCACAAAGAGGTGCCAGATGGCGTGGGCGAAGGGGATGCGGCCATCGCTTTTGAAGAAGACCATGCCCAGGCAGTAGGAAATCCCGCCAGCCACCAGCTCTGGGAGGCCGTCCCTATTGGGCTGAGAGAAAAGCACGGGGACAGTACGGTCACCACCAGCAACGTGTCAGAGCCTTGTCCTGCCCCGTCCCACACCATCCCCTCCTCATGGCCAGCAGCCCAGATTTGCTGGGATGCTCTCAACACAATGGAGCATGGAGAGCAGCTCCTTTGGAGATGGCCACAGGCACACGTGGTATCTGCAGGACGCCCGAATCACAATCAAACCATATCATCTCTGGTGACCACTTCATCCATCACCAACTGCCTGCAGGCTGGATCGTGACAACCCTCTGGAGCACCCCAACCCCACTGGACATGCCCTTGTGCTGAGCCCACGTGCTTCCCAGCTTGGCTTACCATGGAGAGGATGACCAAGGCGGGGAAGAAGCCCATGATCACGTAGCACACCAGCTCCACCAGCTTGTACCTGCAGCCAGTGGAGAAAGTGCTTGGAGGCAGGCTCGGATTTTACATCCATATCTCATCCATCTATAGGTGCCACCACGGGAGCTCCCACGTCCAGGCGTGAGCCGGCAGCTCGCACAGAGGGCTTTGGGAAGGCTTTGGAGGCTTTAGCTTTCTATTTGGTGCCACCCCGTGGAAGAACCCACTCATGACAGCGCATCCTCACTCCCACATCCCTGCCACAGAGCTGCAGCCTCCTAAAAGCACAGTGTACAGAGTAAGGATGTGGTCCTCCTGCCCAGGAGGCTGCCCAGGGACCCCATGTGTGCCTGCCTATCTGTCTGTCTCCATCTTTGGCCTCTCTCGCAGCTTGACTGTTGCACTGGGGCATTCAGGGAAGGAAGGGCAGAGCTGGGCTGGGTAAAGGCACTGACCGCTCATGGAAGAAGAACACGTAGACGGTCCCAACGGATGCCATGATCCAGATGATCCAGCGCATGTGGGAGGCCCAGGGCCCCAGCTCCCGGAGGTTCAGCCTGCAAGACCCAGGGCTGCGGTGAGGGGGACCCCAACTCTTTTGCTGCACCCCAACCCTCCTGCTGCACCCCAACCTCCTGCTGTGCCCCGTCTTTCTGCACCCCAACCTCCTGCTGCACCCCAGCCCTCCTTCAGGCAGGAGCTGCTGGAGCAATGCTGCCCTTCCCACCCATAGCATCAGCTGGAAGTGGTTGAAATGCAGAGAATGGGAAGTTTTAGTGAAAAGTGCAGCCTCTGACCATTACTTCTGGGCTGGTTTCTGCCTTCTGGTAGGGCTGAGCACGGCGGGCACTCACCATGGAGCATATGATGCTGCAATGAAGAAGTAGATCACCATCCTGTCGAACATGTGCAAGCAGTGCTCCACGGTCCTGCAGGATGGACAGACAGACGGAGTCAGAGCCTGTGGCACCGTGCTCTGTAAAACCAGATACATTTGCAGAAAGAAAAGAAAATGCTTTTGCCCATTAGCATAGCTCAGAAAAGCTTTGACCAAGAGAATTTGGGCTGTGCTACAAATACAAACACGGGACTGAGCCCCCAGTGGGCAGGGCTGGTACCTGAGGTGCCTCTTCTTCCAGGAGATGGTGTGGAAGATGGTGGAGACGATGAAGAGGCTGGACAAGCCGAAGCCATAGATCCAGGCTGAGATGGTCTCCCACCGGTCATCGGAGAGGACGTAGAGGATGGAGCTGCCGAGGATGCTGGGCAGGATCCAGAACTGGGAGGACAAGGAGCCCTCTGGTCACAACTTGCATTTCCACTGAGCAGCTGATCTAAGGTCCCCTTCCTTCTAGGTGTTTTTTTCACTTCGCCACACAGAAGGGTAGGCAGGCAGGGGCAGGGAGGAGGAGGGCACGAGGAGGACCAACAGCTCTTGGCCATACCATGGGCTTGGAGCAGGAGCCAGCAGCTCCTCAGGGAGCTCACTCCCATCACCATACAGACCGCCCCATCGCTGCTCCTGGTGTGAAAATTCTCTTCCTCAGGGGGAGCCACGCTTTGCCAAATATTCCTACTCTGCTGAGGGCCATCCCAAAAGGACCATCTCACACCAGGGCTGGAGCAGGAAGGAGAGCATCCCCAGAGCACCAGGCACAGCTGCTCATCCCAACCCCCAGACCCTCAAGGGCTGCAGGGCTGATTGCTGATGTTTTCAGGTGGTCCCCGGGGCCAGGCACTGTCCCTCAACCCAGGAGGGGTTGCAGACTCACTGCGTGCGTGGCACAGTTGGCTGCATGCTCGTACTCCGTCGGCTGGTACCTGCGGTTGGAGGGGACACGGTGGTTCATGAACCTGCAATGGAGCAGGGAGAGAAACGCCATCAAGGGATGGGAGGGCTGGGAAAGCCCTTTTGGAGGGCAGTGCCTCTGGGTACCGCCTGCACCCTCCCAAAGCCCCCGCATGTGTCCCAGCACTGATTGCTGCTGGGGAAGCCCCGCCATGCTCCCTAGGAAACTTTTCTCTTTTTTTTTTTTTCTGGTTCTCTTTGCCTGAAGTATTGAATTGCTCCTGGCGTGCGGAGGAACGTATCGATTTCTCCCATCAGATCAATGCACACGGAGCAATAAGGAGCTGTGCCAGCAGCCCGCTGCCAGGTAGGTGATGCTGTACTGGGAGCAAATTAAATGTGCATCCCTGAAAGCAGCCATGCCCCACACCCTGCTCCAACAGGGTGGGTGTAGAGAAAGGGAATAAGAAATGGCCAAACGGTGATCCTTCTCCATCTACCTCTTGTAATCAGTGCTTTAAAGATGCTTTCTGCTGCAGATCAGAGCAGGACAGCTGGGTGCAGGGGCAGGAGTTGGTCTAATTGCTCCCTGACCCTGTTTGCTCGTGGCCCCGCACCATCTGCAGCATGTTTCACAGCACAGCTGTGCACAGCCAGGCGCTGGGGGGTGGCTGGACCTTGCTGCGGGGCTGAGGGTGACCCTAAGGGAGAGGAACAGAGGGGTTTAGCTCCCTATGCTCTGCAAATAGAGGGAACGTTGCTTGCAACACCCATTAGACCCTAAGGAAACAAATGCTGCCCACAACCAAGATGCAAGTGAGCATCCCTGGGACTGCCCCCTCTACCCCTGGACCTGCCACCTCCACCCTGGGGACACCGGGTTCCCCCCCATCCCACCAGGGCCACCAGGGCTGGCTGCACTCCCCATGCCCCAGCCACGTCCCCCCCTGCAGGAGGCCACCGCTGCCCCACATTGCCAGGAGCCTGTCCCCACGTCCCCCTCGCTTTCAGCTTCTCTTTCTCTTTTCCCTTTTCATAGCCAGGAGAAGTGGGGCTGCAGGCCCAGACGTCCCGCGTGACGTTGCAGTTGCTGGGGTAACACGCACACAGCCTTCCCTTGCATTTATTTTTTTAATAGAGCCCCACGCCAGCTGCTGCTCCATTCTGACCCTGTGGCGGTGGCTGTGAGGGGCACAGAGGGGAGGTCGGTTCCCACAGCCCCCCCCCGGCCCTTTGGGCAGAGCATTTCAGCAAGCACTGCGTGACTGCAAAGCCCAAAAGGCACAGAAAAGTTTAAAACCTCCGTGATGGGAGCACGAGCCTATTCTCTTCCTTGCAAAGTGCATGAGAAGCAGAGCACCCCGGGGCTCAGCACAGCCCTCGGGGCTCCCAGAATCGTTTTGCTCCCAGAATTGGTGGGGACCAAACGTGGGTCACTGCTGCAGCCCCAGGGCTGTGCCTGCCCTCCCCGGGCCCCTTGTCCAGCAAAGGAGACTGAAAAGGGCCCAAGCACCCGGCTCAGCCCGGAGGAACAAAGAGCCCCTTGTCCCCAGCAGCCGGGCCAGAGCACAGAGACAGCTTCCCAGGCTTGCTCCATTCTACTTCTCTTTCTCTTACTCTGTTTTTTGTGTGTGTGGCTTTTTTTTTCCTTGTTTTGTAGTTGTGAGTTTTTGTGTTTTTGTTTTGTTTTTAAGGACTTCTGTCCAGGAACAAAGTTCTGACCTCGAAAAATCACACAGCTCTGCCTGGCTCTTGCTGTGCCAACGCTGGGAGAGAAGAAAGTGAGAACAGGATTCAGTTAAATGATTCCTTGGGACGGCTCACGGGGGTGCGTTGCAGTGTCTGACAGTGCTCTGTGTCGAGCTGTATACATTCCACATCTCATGCATCTCTGCGTTAAGGAGTTGGGCACATTGCTATGGCTGTGACAGCCACCAGGGCATCCCCTGCCCACCTGCAGTCAGTGCTGGATGCTGGCAGGTGAAGGGAATGACCCGGAGCAGCTGATGGCTGTGGGTTTCACCTGTGAATGGCTTATAAAAGGGCAGGGCTGGCTCAGAGCTCAGTTTCATGCTTTTAGAGGTGAGAGCTGCTTTGTTGTTCCTTCTGCCCGAGGACAAACAGGATTGCACCCTGACAGTGGCATCTTGCAGAGAGGATGGATGGAGGAAGAAACAGCCTCTACTGGATGCTGATGTGGTGGTGAGGCCCTTCTGGGTGTTCCTTGATAGAGCAAGGCTTGGGAGCATGTGTGTGCTGTGATGCATGCGGTGACAGAGATGGAGCAGATGTGGCCCTGTGGGACAGACCACCCCACACCCTCTCTGTGCATGGCCTGGGTTTGCCCTAATGAGGCTGGAGGCAGAATGCCCTGTGCTGATGCCAGGGCTTGGTTTTGGGGCTTGTGGTTGTGCGCATGCTGCTGCAGCACCCCTATAAGCTGGGGCTTGGTGTGCACTGCTTCTGTCCCATAATCTGATAAATCTCCAACTGCAGTCCCTGTAAGATGCTCCATCCCCTTGAGCTCCTTTGCAGCTCACAATTAGCTCAGTGTGTTGCACGTGAAGGTGCAGAGAAGGGCTTACATTCTCCATGGGAAAGCAAAAACGCAGAAGCTGATGCTGCCTGGCACTGCCATCTGTGGAGCTGCCCACGCAGGCATGTGCCCCATCGGAGCCTCTGCTCCCATGTGTGCTCCTACAGAACATATGGTGCTCCTCTAGGTATGGATACTTATTTTTCTCTCTGGCAGTTTTCTGCTCTCTGTACAGACAGCATCTCCAGCTCTTCTGAGGCAACTCGTGACCCTGCAGCCACAGCAGAGCTGTTGTTTATTCACAGCAGATGGGATCAGTGAGTGTTTCCCAAATTACTTTCTGAGCAGGGACTTCTTGTTTCATTTGGTCCTGGTGAGCCCTGATTAGTCACAACATGACTCTGATCCCCCAGGTGTTCGGTGGCTGTTGGCAGGGCTGCTTCTGGGGCTGAAAACCCCCCTTATTTGCTATTTGCTTGCTGGGGTAGGCACTGGGCGTGCTTCTCACTGCCTTGCCTGCATCACTGTGAGCACAGAGGTCACTGGGATGGATTCTGAGCATTCCCTGCCTGGCTGAACCATTTCGTCAGCCAGAGGAGCACACGGAATGGTTTCAAACAATATCATCTGCATCAAAGCGCAGTGCAGGAGCACAGCTTTGGACCCCAACTGTCCTGGAACCCAGGACTGCTCAGCTCATTGGTGTCTGAAGCATGCACTGTGATGTTGGTGGTATTTGGCCTTGCCAGGAGACATCACATAGAGCTCACCTGACTCAGGATTATGAGCACTACATGAAAATGTTTGAGGCTTAAGGTTCAGTTTCACCTGGAATGTTCCAAAGGGTGCCTGATTCCTACAGAGCCCACATCTCCTGTACACCAGTCAGCTACACTGGGCAGTGCCTTGTGTTCCATGTATCGCACTGGCTGCTATCTCATGGGATGGGCCGGGATGAGCTGTGCCAAGGAATCACATCCGGCTGACATCCAACACCAGCTGGAGGAGGGACATCGTGCGTCCGTTTCCCAGCTGGCAGAGACTGCTCTTCCCCAGCAGCATGTGGCTTGGCTGCCCATGGGGTTTGCTGCTGCCCATGCAATGATTCCTGCCTGCTCCCCTGACCCCTCCCCAAAGGAGGGAGATGGGTGCTTTGGGGGGATGTCCCCATCTCCAGCCAGCTGTGCTGAGAATGCTGTGAGCGCTCACTGCCTTCCCAGTACCTGAATGCAACAGCTGCAAACTGGACAAACTTCATGCATGAATCCTACTGGTGCTGACTTCAGAGAGTATCTGAGTCAAAATGCTCCTAAACTGAGCCAACATTTCGGTGAGATGTGGTGATCCTATTTTTCATTGGGTTTCTCTGAGGGCCTCCCCATCTCTCAGGGTGTCTCCAGCCAGCACTGCAGGTCCCAATGGGCACAGTGTGACCCATGAACAGCCCCTGTCCCTCCAGCAGCCCAGAGCTGCCATCCCAGTGCTAAAAGCATTCCCCTTCTCATTGCTTCATCATATGGGCTGCGGGGGAAGCAGAGATCTTGGAAAACAGCTCTGTGTGTGTGTGTGTGGGAGCAGATGAGGGCTGCTTGTGCTTCCTTTGCAAAGCAAACAGGGAGAAAATGCTCCCAGTGCAATAGCTCTGCCCAGGCTCTCTTTGTGTGTTTGGAGTCTCAACACCCCAATGCTTTCTCTGTCTTCTGTGCTGATGGCTCCCAGAGATGCACAGGATGGAACCAGTCTGTGTCTCCTTACTCAGTGTGTAAGTGTGCAGGGAACAGTGAAGTTCTCCCCTGACCTTTTGCTCCATCCCCAAGTGCTGGTGGATGTGGCAGTGCTCACATTCTGCATACCATGCAGTCGAGGACAAGCCTGGAGCATGCACCTATGGACAGTCCTGTCATGAGGACTCTCCTGGCTGCTGCTGCTCCTCTGTGTAGGGTAAGACGAGCAAATGCAATAAGACATGGAGCCTCTTCTGTGGGCAAATCAAATCCTGAGCCTGTACCACTTAATTATGGTGATTCAGTGCAGGCTGCAGCTCCCAGCAGTGCCCTCACCCTGGCTGCTCCACTCCAGAGCTGCAGGACCTGGCCAGATGCAGCTTCTCCCCATGTAATCTTGTTTCCTTTCAATTACAGTTCCTGATGGCCCAACGCTGAGAAGCATTTACGTGCCTGCAGGGAGACCAGAGCTGAACTGCAGTTGCACGCAGGCACCCAACAGAGCCCACAGTGAAAAGTGAGCCAAAGCAGCACAGGGTAAGGGAGGGATCGCTTACTGGCCTGTGACCTGGCCCCGATGGGTTCCAGGGATGATGTGACTGCACCGATCCATTGCTCTGGTGGGAAATGGGGACAACCCCTCTGCTTTCCTTCTTCCAAGAGCAGTGGTCCATCCCCAAAGCCCCCCGAGTGCACTCAGTGCCCTCCAGCCCCGGGTTTCTCCCTGTGGTTTTCAGGTTGCTCCTGCATTGATCCCACTGCCTTTCATCTCTGCTAAAACCACTGCAGCTCCCACCCAACGGGTCGCAGTGTTTTATTTATTCCTGCTGGCAGGTGTATTGATGGCCAAGTTCCTCCTTTCTTGGTCCTCACTCGAAATTAGATAAAAGATTGAAAATGGAGCCGTTCCAGGCTTTTCCACCACAAAAGAAACTTTCTGCTATCTTTTCCTGAGGAATTGAGTGTTCTTTACCCTCTGAGAAGACCTGGCAAGATGCTGATGATGCCCTGAAGGGCAGTGCTGGTGCTGCTGCAACTCCCACTCACGCTGGTCCCCATCACCCATGGCCCAATGGAGCTGGGGGAGCTGCTGGCATGTGAGAAAGAGTAGCTTTAGGGTCTCTTTTGAGATGTGGTATGGGAAAGTGTTTAGAAGGAGAGGAGAGCTGCTACATGGAGCCCAGGGGGATGGGGATTAGTGAACGGTTATTTTTAAGCACTGGGGTAAGAGGATCTCTGTGGCGACGTAGGGAGCTCTGGGTGAGCATCACGTGCCGGTGATCACATCAGTATGTCATGGGGTGAGAGCTGGGGGAGCGTTTATCTCACCCCACTCCCCATCCAGACTCTGGCACCCAGTGATGGATCAAGAACACCCCAAAGGTCTGACCGACCCTTCCCATGCCCTGTAGTCCCATTCTTGTGCAGTGTCCTCTCCGACACACTCATTTAACAAGCTGTTTCCAGAAGTACCACAGCAAGCTTTAAGGATGCTGATTTTGGGGGAGATCAAGGGACCCGGACAGCAGATGGGCTGTGATGGGGGTAGCTCTGCTTTGCCTCCAGTCCTCAAAGCACGGCTGCCATGGAGCAAACACACTGTTTTCTCCCTGTTCTGGGTGCACTGAACTTGGCGTGGCTCCATTTTCCAGTGGCCCTTTGCAAGCTGGCTGGGGAAAAAAGCGTTTGAATTCTGTTCTCAGGAGGAGTTTTGGGCCAGGTGCACAGTGCTGGCTGCCTCTACGTCTCCCCCCAGTGAAGGCAATCATGGGTTCCTCTGCTTGGAGCAAGAACACCATTGCCCTTCCATTTCATTTCTTTCTTGGGGGGGGATATCTGCCCCTAACAGCACCACCAGGACTTTGCTGGGGCAGAAACAGACCTTGGTGCCCCCCAGGACTGCACTACCTAAGGGGCTCTGTGCAATGATGGAAACATCCCCAGACAGGGAGCTGAGGACAAAGCCTACCCTGGGACCTCCCCAGCATCCTATAGCCAGGCATTACACAGCCCTTAGGCTCCTCATAAGCTGGTGACCCCCATGGGAGTCAGCACCCAGCAGTAGGTCTGTGCCAGCTGAGAACTGGGCTGCCAGTGCCCCAGCAGTGGGAAGAGAACAGAGTTAAACCCAATGGGGAATTCCAGGACCAGTCCTTAGATCCAGCACCCCCTCGAACACCTATTTGGTCTGCGTGCCTTAGGCTGGTGGCGTATGGGGTTGGTAGGTCTGAATGGCAGCAAACCCCATCCCTGCTACACGGAGCAACGCTCTGAATCCCTTACGGATGCAAAAAGGAGCAGGCATCCTTATCCTCAAAGACAACGTGTGCCTGCCTGCCGGTGAGGGGAACAGCCTGCACCTGCCCTGTGCTTTGGGGCACTCAGCACCTTTTGAAGGTCTCTCGGGGCTCGATCTGGGCTCTGCCTTGATCCGAGGGGCTGGGGCACAAAGCAAAGCAATCCCCGCGCCGAGGGCTTTACCTGGCGTAGCGCGTCTTCTGGAAATCCAGGGCTCCGGACGCCAACATCGCGGCGGTGCCATGGGGCGTCCCGGGACGCGGCCACGGGCGGTTCAGTGCGGGGTGAGGAGCCCGGGGGTCTCCGAACCCCACAAGGGTGGCGATGCCCTGCGGACCCGCAGCGACTTCATGGGTTCCGTCGGGGCTGAAATGCCGGGGAGGAGGAGAAGCAGAGGGCAGCCTCGCCCCCCTGTTGCACAAGAGAAGAATCCGGGGAAAAACAAAGGCGACCGAAAGGAAGGCAGCTGGAGAGGCAGCCAGCCCCGCTCACAGCCAGCAAATGGGCAAAGATGGGGAGGAGAAGAGGAGGGGGGACAAATCCCGTCCCGCTCCGCCTGGTCGCGGCAACCTGCACAATCTCTCTTATCCACCCAGGCAGCTTTAAGCACAGCTAAAAATACCCCCCGCACATAGACGCACACCCCCGGCGGATCAAATAGCAGCAGATTTGAATTGAAAATGTAATTAAAGCGGGGGACGGGGGGATGGAGGGAGCAGCGAGCGTGGTGGTGGCTGTGGGTGCCTTTTGAGGTGCCCTGCCTGCCCCCCCCCCCCCCCCCGCCCCCCACCAACCCCCCGAGGGAGATGTTGGGCTTTGGCTTTGCTTTTATTTATTTTAGCGGGAGGATTTTGTTCACTGTGTCCCACAGCTCTCTGCGGGGCTGATGGTTCTGCTCCAGCTGTCACAGCGGGGTGCGCAGGGGTGGGGACCCACGAGCCTCCATCCAAAGCCTCCATCCTCTCTATCACCTCCCAGTCCCAGGGGTTGGTCGTTGAGATGCTGGTGCACACCCGAGGGCTGTGAGCAGATGGCCAGCAGTGTGCCCAACCCATGCCAGGGAGGCAGCGGGGTCACTGTCCATGGAGGTGTTGAAGAACCATGGAGATGTGGTGCTGAGGGACATGCTTTGGTGTCATGGTGAGAACGGGTTTGAGTTGGACTTGGTTACCTTGGAGGTCTTCTCCAACCTGAATTGTTCTATGACAAGGGTGCCTTCAAGCTAGCAGGTGACTGATGGACAAGGAAGGGGCCATAGGGATAGCAGCACCTGGAGGAGGAGAGCCCAAATGTTCCCAACACATTTTGTCCCTACTGATGTTGTTATAAGGGTGGTGGGAGGAGGGAGGAACATCTCCATGTGCCACAGACATCTCCTTGTGCAGGGTATACTCCTATGGTTGCTTCCATGAAAAATCAATCGCGCACAGCTCCACAGAGCCAAAGCAGTTAAAAACTGCCTTGAGAACATCATTTTCCATCAGTTCCAAATCGTGCTTTGAAGCTCCTTTTCGCATCCAAGTGAACACTAAATCCCTGCAGCAGAGGGGCATCTGTGTGCTACATAATTCAAGGCATGAATGAACTCTGTGCAACCCCCTCCAAACGCAGCTTCATCCCCTCCATGGGACGCACGGGAGGGGGATGCTCCATGTGATGGGATCCATTGGGCTCAGCCTCTCTGCATGATTTCCAGTGCTGGGATCAAGCAGGAGACAAGGGAACGAGTACGTCCCTGCTCCAGAGGGACCATCCCAGCATATCTGGGACAGCCCTTGCTGTGGGCGACAGGTTCATGCTGCCATGCAATGAGATCACTCCCAAGCCCTCTCCTACGCTTTGGGGTTTGTTTTTTCCAAGTTCCTTCCCCAGCTTCAGGCTGACAAGGCTTTGGCAAAGGCTGTTTTGTGATGCCTGCTCCCCGCTTTACCTTTCTCTGGACTTAAATGGAAGAGAAAACGGCAACAAACCCCCTTTACCCCCAAAGCCCCACCCGAAGCCCCCAGCCCACAGCCGGGGGCAGCGGCGGAGGGCACCTAAATTGAACCATCACTCCCGAAATAGATCCGTCTCAGAGGGCAAAAGGCGAATGGAATGAAAAATAAGTTACTATTTTTGAAGCCCGGCTCCGGTTGTTATGGCAACGAAAGCCTCACGAAATCCTGCAGGGGAACGGCTCCAGCCCCATACCCCGAGCCCACACATCTTGACATGCTGCTTTATAGTTTTAATCGAGGTTTCCTGCCAATTAGCAAATTATCTTGCATAACGCGTTGCTTTTTGCTATTTAGACCTTGCGCGGGGTACCGGAGCACTACGGGCAGCTGAAAGCAAACCCTCTTCAGGCTGAGGAAGGGCATAAAGGATACGGTGAACGCCTTGCTGGGGAAAGAAACACTATTGAAAACGCACGTTAAAGTAGTGCACAAAGCCTATGGCGAATGATCGCTCACGAGGAGGGTTTCTGAGATGCCGGGGTGTCCCAAACGCAGGGATTTTTGGCCACAAAACCTCCCCACAAACACGTGAGGCCCCACACTGGGAGGGTCCCGCAGGTGGGGACGCCCCCGGGCCGGGTGTGGATGGCGGCCCTACTCGTGGCAATAACCCACATATGAAGGCAATAACCCATATGCGATGGGAGCAGCCGCACTCCGAGCCTTACGATGGCGGCACTGCAACAGTTCCCAGGAGGTTCTGCCGCCCTCCTGCCATAGGGACAGCCGCTGTGCGGGGGCAGAAGGACTGACGGACACGGGGCGGGGGGGTCCGCGTGTAACCCGGTTCGGCCGCCAGCCGCCCCCCCTCCCCTCAGCGCACGGCCCCTTCGCCGTCCCACGGCTGAGCCCTGAGGACCTCCCGCGGCACGGAGCAGAACTGCAGGGCTCGGGCAGCGCCGTCCGCACCCCGCGGCGCGGTGACAGCCACGTGACCGCGGGAGCACCGCCGCCTCCACCGGCGCTCTCCCACCCCCTCGCCGACCCCCCTCCCGCTCCCCGCTCAGCTTCACAACGCCCCCACCCCCCCTTCTCCCAACCGAGTTCGGCGCCACCACCAGAGCGCCCGCGCGGCTCCTCCCACGCCGGGCGGCGGGCGCACGCGCGGTGGTAGGACGGTGGCCGCGAGGGCGGGCGGCGCCGAGGAGCGCATGCGCGACCATGGGGCGGGGGCGGGACGGCGCCTGCGCGGGGCCTCTCCGCCGCCCGCAGCGTAAACAAGGCGCTGGCGGCGATGAGGAGGCCGCGGGCGTGCGGAGCGGACCGGGGCCGCCGGGCTTGAGCTGCTCTGCCTGCTGGAGGCGTCCCCCCGCCGGACGGGGGTGGCTGAGGGCTGTCCCGCCATGAACTTGGCCGGGCAGAGCGGTGACGCCGGCAGCGGCCATCTGCTCTTCGCCAACTTCAACCAGGACAACACGTAAGGGGGCGGCGCCGGCATGGGGGCCTGAGGGGGGCTGGGAGGGCCTGAGGGGGGTTGAGGGACCCGGGGGGGATCTGAGGGACCTGGGAGGAGCTGGACCGGGGCGGGGGTGGTGAGGGGCCTGGGGGAAACTGAGGAGCTGAGAGGCCCACGGGGGCCGGGCGGCTCTGTGGTGAAGGGGAGCTCTGAAGTGGGACTTTCGTCCCTCTCTGCTTCGGGGGCCTCCCCTCACCCCTTTCTCCTTCCACCCCTGCTCCTTTAAGTACTCCCATTGCAACCTCTCCCCTCCTCACCGCCATGTGGGGCCTGGGTTCCCCTCGTCCTTTCAGCAGAGGGGTGGGAAGGGTCATATCCCCCCTCCTGGGCTGTGCGGGAGCTGTAGGGTACAGAGTGATCTCATGGGGACCACCCGTGTCCTCTTGTCTCCTCTATCCCTGGGATGCTGACCTGGGCAGCTCGGCCTTCCCTCCTTCTTTGGGATGAGGAGGGGGGCTGTGTGCTCCTTGATGCTGCCCAGCCTGCAGGAGAGACCCAAATCTTCCAGGAGGTTGTAGCCCAGATGTTCACTGTGGTTCTTTCCATCCACCACTTATTTTCTCATGCTGTCTGTGTGGAGCGGAATACCTCAGGTTTTGGGGAAAAAGGCTTCTCATGTGGTCCTTGAACTTCCCTTTGTCTTTGTAGTTGATTTAAATTCTGAAAAGGCTCAAGTAGTTCATGCTATACATCCCATAATTATTGATAATTGTGGCATTCTTAGATTAGGAGACGTTAATGTTATATGGAGCGTTGAAGAGCAGTATCTTTCAGTTCAAGAAATGCTGAATGGTTGGAGTTGGAGCACTAATGTAGGATCTGCCTGTTTTAAATACTTAGGAAATGAAACTGGTGGGAAATAGCTGAAAGAGCATGTGAAAGGAGGAGATTTATTTTAGGAAGTGAGTAAGAGGAAATGATTTTAGGTTGGCATCACTGAATGTAATCCGTGTGTGTCGTGAGGCTTGATCGTTGGGTGTTTTTTAAACAGCTTGCTTGGCTCTCTCACAGCAACTTTAACACTTTTCCTCACATACTGGAGCACGTGGGGATTTTGAAGGCAAGAAGATTGCCTATGGCAGCTGCCAGGACTGAGGGGAAGGGTCACATCCATGAAGGAAATGCTCTGTTTGCTTTCATAGGTTATGCTGGGGGCTTCTGGGGTGGAGACCAAGAATAGACCTGGATAGACCAGAGGCAGGACAACTTACAAATGATTGATTGGTGGGAGAGAGTCTCCTGTGCATTTGCAAGTAAATAGTTATCTGTTCAGTGTATTGATTCACACTAAAGAGTTCTGCAGCTGTTTTTCATCAAGTACGATACAGTGCTTGCTCTGTCGTTGTGCATAGAAAGCATGCCCCTGTTGTGCTCAGATACCATCCATTTTTTTTTACCCATTACCAGATAAGTCATAGTAAGTGGGAGATCTGTCACCTGTTTCTGTTGTAATTTATAAAGGTCCTTATGTAAGTTCTTGAAGTTAAGCTGTGCTGTCCAGGTTGATGATCTGAGCTTTAAAATAAAAGCTTTCCTGTTTCTCCTTCCTTAAAGCAGCTGCCTGTTTTCAGCAGCACCTTAGCTGTATATATTTACAGAGCACTGAGCTGTGACAAAAAAAAAAAAAGAAAAATTCTGGTAGTATCTGTGAAGAAATCCATTTAAGTAAAAGCATAAAACAGCAAAGCTCAGCAACACCTCTGGGAGTAGTTTCTAGCTAAAACACTTGTTTGACCTGCTGTATGACCCAGGTAACCAAGTTGCATTCTAGTTCTTAAACTGAGTACAACTTAGTGATTGTGTCTTAAAAAGTTTTTATTGTTTTTTTTATATATTTCTTTCGGCTTATGATATGTGTTAATTTCTTGTTTGAGTAGAGAAACAAGAAGCCAGCTGTCTGGGTTTATTGGTATGCTCCTCTAGACATGTAGAAGATTACCATTTACAAGGTGAGGAGCGGTGAAGAGCTCTTATTAGGGATGAATTACACTTTCCCATGCTGGGCCTCCGAAAGCTTGCTTATTTAAAACTTGCATTATAAGTAGTAAGTCCTTTTTGAGACAGGCAGAGTGAGCAAATGCAGTTCTTTCAGCCAGCATGTGAAAGACAAGCTTTGTTTATACCCTTCCAGTCAGCAAAGCTCGCATCGTATTTTAAGGTGTGCTTTATAATTAGAAAAACTGCCGGCAGACAAAACTGGGAAATAAATCATGTGAGTGCATTGTCTTTATGTTAAAGCTTTTACCTTCAGCTGAGTGCCAGTTCCACGCATGCTCTAATTCGTCTGGCTTACCTGGACAGCAAAGCCAATTGCTGCGCATCAGAAAAAGATACTTAGGTCTAGGTGGTAAGAATAGGTGTTTTTCTAGTCTTTGTGGAAGGTTTGGTAATTAATGACTGCGTGCTGTAGGAAGGAGATGTGCTTAGTGATGGCTTTTACTCTTGAGAAATTGGCCTGCTGGTACTTAAAGGAACGTTGTCAATATAAATGTTGCTGCAGCTTTTTCCTGCTGTCCCGGTTCCCGGTGACTGAGATGTTTTCTCTAACTTGATTTTAGCTTTTTTCCTTCAGTCTTTAACTTTTTTTAATGTTCATTTGTGAATGCTATGTGTAGTGATGCTGTCTTGTCTCTTGAAATAGCATCTACATTATTACATGGGTTGTCTTGCTTGTTTATTCCTTATTTCCCTAAGCTCTATTTACATCAGGGTTTGGGGTTATTGGCAGGGAGTGGAACTGCTTGAAAAGACTCCACCTATGAAGCAGCAGAAGCAGGTGGTTTGTGGCTTCTCTTTGATATAATATATTTTCATTAAAGAAAAACAGAGGTCACTTTCAGATGATGTTAGCATGCTTGTTTGGCCCTGGCCCTTCTCCCCCCATGAATCAATCATTGCACAACTTGGCCTGACTGGCATTTTCTGACTGAGAGGCAGAAGCTCCAGCTTACAGATAAGCAAGCTGACCGTCCAGAAGTCAGAACCGAGCAGCAGAAGGCTCTCAGTGATCATGGTGCTAGGTATGTTTTAGCAGCTGCAAATCTTTAATGACAGATGCTCAATAAGAGCACCATTTAAGAGCTGTTTGTGTTCCCTCTGGGAGAGCTGCTGTATGGCACGTTTCCTTTATGAAGTTTAAAGCTTGTGAGAGGTTGTGAGGGAAGCTTGATAGTTTGTAGAAGTATCCGTGTCCGCTTGTTGGTAGAAGTGAGTAGCTTTTAAAGCAAGACTTGAAGATCTCCAAGTTTACATACACCTGTAAAATAGGTAAAGCTCTCAGACTCTAAATTGTTACACAATTATTCCTAGAGAAATGCCTTTGAAAGAATATAATATTTAACTTAAATGGTCTTCAGGTTCTATTTACAAATTGTATATCGATAACTTAGGAAATGACAGTAGTCAGCAAACTTCAGAGAAGCTTTAATTGCATTTTAAAAATAAGTGCCAACACTTGAAAGCAAAATAGTCACAGTAGTTTTGAAAACAGTGCTAACGAGAAGACAAAACAAAGCCTCGAGTTTGGATTTCTAATGGAAACATCAGGAAGCCTTATTTGCAAGGCCTCTGCCTTCATTATGTTTGGAGTTGCATGTGGCAGGTATCAGTCCACCTTGATTCTATGTTCTGAGTAAATATTTGTCGTTCTGAAGTTGTAGAATATGCTTCTCGTTGGGAAAGTTGTTTTAATTCCCTTACCTTGTGATGCTGGAATCTCTGTATTAAAGCTGTCTTCACTTGATTCTGTTGTTGAACTGCTTGTGCTAAGAGGGCGGAGTGCTGGGCATTGAGCATTCACTTCTTCTCTGCCTCTTTCTCATAGGTTCAGGTGTCACTTATGGTTCTTGAGGCCAGGAGAGATCTTTATGCTAAGGAGGCTCTAAAGCTGAATTGAAAAGGAAGAAGGAGATCAGGTAGCTCTCATATTCAGGAGAGAGCTGAGAGAAGCAATCACTTGTCTCATTGCATGCTCTTACTGCAGTGGAGATAGCGGCTCAGGTGGGCTTGTGTAATGATTCTGCACGAGAGAAGCTGTTCCACAGCGTGTGAGTTTGAACAGGAATTCAGCCTGTGAGCAGCGATGTGTGCTTGGATTCTGAACCTTCTGATGTCCCAGCCTATTGCTGCCCGTTAAGCAATGGGCAAGAGAGGTTTTCTTTGGCTGTAGCTGATTTAAATTTGCGATAATTCCTTTTCTAATACAAGAGCAGTGTGAAAATCTTTTTAGTGCTGCTGATAAATCTTTTGAGTGTATGAGTTTTCTGCATTAACTGTTACCAAAATACCAACATTGCTGACCTTTCTATTAAGATGTGTCTAGAAGATGTTACAGCTTGGATTTTGGCAGACAGCTGCGAGTGAAAACAGAGCCAAGTGAGCTTTTCCAGTAATTCTATCAGTATTCCATTTCATTGTTTATTATTTTTCCCCCTCTTCATCATAGGCGTTTGTTCACAAAATGTTTTCTCCTTAGAAATTTACATTGGATTTTAAATGAATTGGAGCATTAGTATAATGAGACTGTATCGTAATGAAAGGAGGTTTAATTAACCAGTTATTTAAAATAGTAGTGACTTCTGGAGTTGTTTGTACTGCAAGTCCTCTGAGATAATGAGAAGGCCAAAGCCGGTTTTCTTTCTTCTGTATTCGTATTAAGGGAGCAAAAGAAAACCTGTACCAATTCCTAACCCATCTGAAAAAAGTTGTTCTAAAAGATCCAGAGATTGACCCAGCTGATTTCCCACTGTAGGTGAGTGCCCTTCCAGGGAACGTCAGCATCTCGAAGGGAGCATGTGAAAAATTTCTAAGCACTGGTTGCTTGATGAGGTTAGTTTTAATTATTTATGACAGCTGCTCTTGAAAATGCTCTCAAGATCTACGTAGTCTTGAATCAAACTACAGTATTATCTTTGGAGGAAAAAAATAAGTAGGTAAACACAGTTTCATAAATCACAGCTACGTTGGTAGTTCTGTACTGGGTAGAAACCTTGATGGTGAAATAGCTCAGTGTGCAATATAAGGCTCGTGATAGAGGCTGCACACAGTGGGCTGAAAGAACACCTGTGTGTGGTGTGATGTTAGGAAAGAAACGGCGATTTTTTGGATATTGATCTTTTTTCAATTCCAGTCTTTCATCAGCTTTTGAAAATTGGTGATAATAAAGCATAACAGTCACAATGTTAAAGGAGCTTCTGATGATAAACTGCAGCGTCTTCATGTTGACCACTGCTCATTTGAGCACTGGTTGAATGGCTTATTGATCATTTTTCTTCCTATATGGCAGCACATTTTCAGGAGGTGAGATAATTTTGCCAAGATCCTTGTTCTGTGGGATTTGGTCATTTAGATAGCTGTCGAGTGTTCACAGAGCTAAAGCGTAATGTTGGTGTGATGGAAGATGGGGAATTCAAGTCATTATGGTGGTACCGGTATAAATTAGCCTCCTGGATTCTCTTATTATGTTTAAAAAGCCTTTTTCCAGTAGTTTCATAACAAGTAATTCAAGAGTGACTTAAAGAAAGAAAGAAAGAAAGAAAACAAAACTAAGCATGCTCTTCCAGGAGAAAAATGGTTGGTTTTGTGGCTACCCTTGTATACTGAAATGAGTTTAATTATGCTGACATGAGCTGAAACTTTGTATGCAAATGTTCTGTGACTTCATCATGACCTTGATCTAGGAAGAAATAACAAAAAGCAGTTGCCAGTAGATGGAAAGACCTGTTCTACACTGCCTTCCTTCTGGCTGCTACTCAATCAAATGGTTTTTAGCATGGATGCAGCTTGCTTCAGCCATGAAGAGTAGGTGGTCAGCAGGGCAAGAAAAATGGGTTTGCTTTCTGGTGTCAGTGATACAGCAGTATTGGCATGCTCTTTGGCAAAATGGAGTTCTCACTGAGGGATTCATCCTGTGTCTTATGTGGATTTCTTTTATATTGCAAGGAGTCTTGTGACTCCTTTATTTTTAGCTGAGTTGAATGCTCATCTGCCTTTGTGATGTGACAGTTTTCATGTCATTCTGCATTGCCCTTTCTTTTGAGGGAAACAATGAAAAAAGTTATGCTTTAGCTTCTGTTAGACCAAATAATAATGTTGTTTCTCCGACGTTGGAATTTTCATTGAGTTGTACAAAAGTCAGGAAAAACAATGAAGAGTCTTCAGCAAATAATCAGATGCAGTCTGCTGAACATACCAATTCTGCCTGAAATGAAATTAAATCTAGTATTTCTAGAGTGGCTTAGAAGAGCAGCAACAAAATTTGGTTTTATAGCTTCTCTGTCTCCAAGCCTAATATCTTTTTTTCTTTTTTTAATATCATGGTTATTGTGTCTGGAGAGGCTTATTTCTCTTGCCTACATGGCAAATCTTTTAATTTGAGGGTTTCAGTCTTCTTAAATATAATTTCTTAAGCAGGCTGTTCCGGCTGTGTTCTCCTAGCAGAGGACGTCATAGCATTGTGCAGAAGTTGATTTGGTAGCTTGGAATCTTAATTCAGGAGGATAAGAAGTTTTAGGAACGGGTTTTGATTTTCTGGGGACCTTGAAGTCTAAAAAGAACCGGCATTGGAAACATGAAAGAGAATACAGGAAAAAAACAAAATCCAGAAATCCGTGCTGTATTCTAACCACAGAACTAATTGTCAGTGCATCTGAGTGGTAGTGAAGCATCTTGCAGGGTTCAGGAGGGCAGTTTGGCATAGGGTGATGGGGTTGGGGCTGAGCCTTTTATTGAATGGCTTCCACAGCTCAGCATGTTGAAATGCATTGTGCTCTGTGTTCATCTGTTAGTTTCCATGTGCCCTGGCAG
Organism: Gallus gallus; assembly: GCF_016699485.2. Taxonomy (NCBI): domain Eukaryota; kingdom Metazoa; phylum Chordata; class Aves; order Galliformes; family Phasianidae; genus Gallus; species Gallus gallus. Next base: position 4,062,576 of record NC_052545.1, read on the forward strand.
TAATAAATATATGAACTGTAAGTACAGTAATACACTTCCATACAGCTGTGTTTACTGTTAATTTTCTTTAGCTCCTTTGGTGTATGAGGAGCTGCCAGATGAGCCTAAAGGTTTTTTGAGCTCAGGATGTAATACCTATCTTTACTGGAAAAGCCATTGGTCTGTGGGCAAAGTGTGAAAATTGAGTAATGGTAGAAAGAACGGTTTGTCGTTCATCTTTCATGTTCTGCTGTTGTTAAAATCTGTTTAACATCAGTGAGGAGCGTTTTTGGGAGCACCTCTGATCAAAGATTCAGCACGAATATTTGTACAACTGAGACCGAACGGTGCTCTTTGGAGATGCTGGAGTGTCATCGGGTAAAAGTAGAGAAAATTAGAGTTGACAGTATTTAATTCCTTTTTCATTTCTTTATAAGAGAGCTCTCCTGGGGTGCTTGGGGAAGGTTATAGTATAAAGAGCAAAAAATCCCCAGACAACCTCAGTTTAAAAGGTCTTGTAGGTCACCTCTCATGACGAGGAAATGATGGAACTCATTTGTGTTACATTATTCAAGTCATCTTTCCTCCACACTAAAGCTTTTCGTTTCTGTGGAATTGGAGAAATGATCAGCATGCACTGGGCAGTGGGCTGTAAGCTGTGAACGGTAATCTCATCAAATGTGAAGTAGGACCCCACACCTGGGGTGATTCTGAAACTCCTTGGCCTTTTAAGAGTTCAGGAAATTATCTGTGTATGATGGCTTTTCTTGGTCAAACTTTGTCACTTTTCTTATTGAGTTAACCCAAGGTATGAGATGGGGTAAGAATCTCTCCAAGGGTAATTCACAGCTGATGTCGTTTATGTTCTTGATGGACTTGGTTTCTTTTTCAGATCCCTTGCAGTTGGCAGTAAATCAGGCTACAAATTCTTCTCTCTTTCTTCTGTGGACAAATTAGAGCAGATCTATGAATGCAGTGAGTATCTCTTTTATTATTTGTATTTTTTATTCCATTGGTTGACTTCAGGAAGAATAAGACTGTTCCATTTTTTCACTGGTTGTTTGAATGTCACATGAGCGGGACCTTAAGCGTATGATGAAATAACACACAAATACAAAACAATTGATTGCTATCAGGGTAAGCCTGTGTCAGTGTTATATATTTAAACCTAGGAGGTAGGCTGTGATTTGTTAATAGCCAAGAGAACTTCTCTTTGCTTTTCTAATTTTATGACCAGTAGCCAAGTAACATAGCATCTGGGTATTAACAAAAAACACTGCTTGAGAGTGTCTTTGGGGTCTCTATACTGGCTTTTTTGGGGCAAGCCACCACTGTTATACTTTTATCAAAAAATCCAAAGCCTTTGTCATCATTTTTGAATCCTAATCTTTGCTGTGAAACCCAATAGCCTCAGCTTTACTCACACAAAAAGCTGAATAAATCTAAATTCTGGTAATTTTTTAAGTATGGGTCACAGTTAAGCAGGATATGATAAAAAAAATGGAGGTATGCCTGGAGAAGTGGTAACCCTTTCTTTCCCAACTTTCTTCTTCTTTTTGGGATAGTTATAAGGATTCAGTGAATACTGTGTGCCAGTGATCCTCCCTTTCTTATAAGCCACGTGCAAGCAGATAGTGGCAATAGCTGTGATGTCAGCCTGTACACAAGAATCTTGGTGTATCATGCTGCACAACAGGGTTGTCTTTGGACTCCATTCCCAAAGTGACCTGACCTTGTGTCACCATAAGTTTGGAAATGGTGTGTGATTCAGGTCACCTATTATCTGCGGTTACAGCCTGCTTCAGTGTACAGTCAATGGAAAGAAGTAATTGTGACGTTTAAATTAGGCACTTGTGGTCAGATGAATTGTGTTGCAGCTACATCTGCCCAACTGAGTCATGGTCTGGTTGTACTGGTTAATGGGTGACTTGAATTCCATTTTATGCTGTTGAAATTAGGTACCTGACTTCTGTAGTATGTTAGGCACTTACAGTATCTGGCCTGATACGACCCCAAGAGACTCAGTGGAGAGGACTCCTGTTACATGAGACACTAAATAAACATACTGGGGGAGGTTGAGCTGAACTTGGCAGAACTATCTGGAGGTAGTCCTTGAAAGAAAGGTATAGATAGGATAAAGTGCTTTATTCACAATATTGCAGTGGAGCAGCTGGGATTAGAACTTAGACCTGCTGATTCAGGTCTTGTCTTCAAGCTATTCTGGGCTGCCTGTGTTAGCTTAACCTTTGGTATTAGAAATTTTCCTCTGTGACCCTTAAGTCTGTAGATATGGAGCACAGAATGCAAGATGACTGGTGGTTTGACCTGTGTAAGCCAGTCTGACTTTGCTCTGCTCACAGGGCATGCAGTAACTGCTCATCTAAATATTTGAGTTTCATGTATGTGCAGTTAAATAGTTTTCAGTCTTGGGCTTGCCACCAGTACGTGTTTAAAACTGTAACCTTAGCAGGGAGGTGGTGGGCTTTTCTGGTACCTCCCAGGGCGGAAAGGTGTTTTGAAGCCTCACCATCACACGTGACCCCTGCCTCCAACTTCGTTTGTACACAGAATCATAGAATCCTAGAATTGCATGGTTCTAAAGACTGTGTCATTTTGGGTGAGCACTTGTAAGGACCTCGCTCTTTGGGTGATCTGCAAGTTCTTATGTAGACGTCTCAGGTAAATTACAGCATGTACTCTGGCTGTCCTTTATTTGATAGAACAACTAAAAAGAATGGGGGGTTTCTTTGTCCCTGTTACTGACATCACCATGACTGTGCAGATCACCCAACTCCCTGCTCCATCGATCCATCTATAAAAAATGAGTCCTGTATTGGAGGGTTCTTTTGAGGCCTAATGAATATTAAGAATTTCTTTGTGCACCTGGATTAGAAACGGAATAAAAGCACATCTGATTGTAATCTAGCTGTTCCTAACCAGCTCTTGTGCATGCTTGTGTTCATGAAACTGTGACTTTGTTACATGTTTGCCTGTTCTTCCCCCACTGCTGATGCTTACACCATTTTGCAGCTCTTTGTTTTTACTATATTTACAATATGACTTTCTGGTGGTACCCATAGTGGATAGAACACAAATACAAGTAGGAAAAGAAACCAAACTGGTTAACAGCATTGCTATAACACTTAACTGGTTCTATTAAAAATATGATTAATTCAGGTCAGCTGGATGTAGGATGTGCAGTATATCCTGGTACTTCTCCTGAATGGTTGCTCATTAGGAAGCATAAATGACTTGGCAGCTGTGAAGAGACTTCTATCATTTCTTCCTGTTAGGAGAAGACAAAGGAACAGAGGTGCATCCTGTGTTTTTAAAGTGAATGTAATTAAAAGACTATCACAAAGCTTTTACTCTAGAATGGTTACTGTATCGTAGTATAGGAAGTCTTCTCGTGGTAACACTCTGAGAGTGTTTATCCTTTTCAGGTGGGTTCATTTTTGGAGCTTTGTTTTATTTCTTCCCCTTGCCCGTAGCAGCTGGATTCCTGATGGTGTTCTTCCCTGCTGGCTGATCTGCATCAGCGCAGGGTAGGACAACACTTCTTCAGTTGTTTTCTGCTGCTGTTCCTGTTCTGAAATACCAGTTCTCCTGCCTTCCTGGAAGCAGAACAAGTCCCAGCAGCTGCCTTAACACAGCTGCCCTTGGATGGGGAAGGAAGCTGAGTATTCCCTCCCCAGCCTCAAGGAGCAGGGGGCAGTCAGGCTGTGGTTTGGGGTCTTTGTGCACCAGTCCTCTCGGGCTCTTCTCAAGGGATGATGTTATTGTGGAGGGCTATGGGCTTGGGTGGGAAGCTGATAACCTGTACTGTCAAATGATTGGAAATCTTTTATGTTACTTTTCTGCGTCTAGAAGTCTATGCATGAGGTTATTGAAATGGATTTTTGTATTCATCTTTTTCAAGCGTTGCGCTGTGTGTGGCATCTGGAAAATGGAGAGAAATTCCTTGAAAACAAACTCGTTTCTAAAACACATTATCCCTTTTGCAAAAGTGAGGAAATTGAATTTTCAAAGCCTCTGTGAACAGTTTTGTCTTCTCTGGAAAAATACCATCTTGCTTATTAGATTTGGATAAAAGTCAATTACGTTGCACGAAGACTGAAAATGCTCATTATAAACCCCCTTCTTTTCTGCAGGGAGTCTCTTGCTTTCTTGCTCTCATGTACAGAATTAAATATTTTCTGTTCTTTTTCTTGAAATAACTGCCCAAAGAAAGCATTTTCAAAGCTGATGTGTTACACAGTGATGGCATTGTAATGCACTGAGAATGTTAGAACGTTTTTTTTTTTCTTTCTCATGGAATTCCTGTCATTGGTGATGAGAACAGTGCCAATTGTTTGATAAGCCTTTTGCTCAAAACAGAAGCCTTCAGAAATAAGCTGGCTGTTTTCTTTTGTCTTCTGGCAGTTCTGTCGTTTAAACATGTTAAGCATTGACCTAATCCAGATTCCCATTTCTGAAAAGTGTGGTGGTTTCCATGGATCAATGCCAGAGGCTCACGTCGCTTGTCTTGATTCCTTCCTGTAAGGGAGGGGCAGATGTAGCCAGCAGCCATGGGAGAGCTGTGGGATGGGGAAAACTCCTGCTTTTTCTTGACATGGAATAGTTTTTTATTCATTTTGCTTTAGTGACAAAAGCATATGTGCAGCTAGCTTTGTTTCTGAGTGCAGTTTATCCAGCAAGGGAGTAGGCTGTCTTCTGTGAGTGTTAAGTGCCCCCATATTGTTTTGAAGTGTGTTTCTGTTGGTTGCTTAAAAGCTGCTGTGAAGGCTATGTCCAGAGGGTGTTTGAGTCAAAACCTCATGAGAAAGAGAAACAAAAGTGCCAGGGTAACTACTGGTGGGATTTGGACTCCTACCGGTTAGGTACTTCTTTGATGGAGATCCCAGGCTCTGCTCCTGCTGTCGTCCCCACATCTTGAATGATGATTTGGGCTCCTCCTTTGCATCCAAGCGCTCTCATAGTAGAACACATGACAGAATTAAAGCTGTTTTGTGGCTATGCATGCATACTGTGATTCAGGCATTCCTGTTTAAGTTGATTTTAGGTAGTATCAAGTAAAAGATGTTGTGTATTTAAAAAAAATACATAAAGTCAGTGGCTGAAACAGTGTTAAGACAAATGAGTTTACCAGCTTCTTTACATAAACTTTTTCCTTTATTGAGAAGCATGCAGGCTAATAGCATTGCTTTAGAGGAAAGAAAACAACAAAGAAAACACATTTGCTTTCCTGTGTTTCTACAGAGAACAAAATCCTAAGCTTCAACTTAACTATCCATCCGACCTTAACTCAGACATTGTGCCAGAATGTTTGTGTTCTTAGACTGTATCACCTTGATCAGTATTTCCTGTTAATACACAACACTATCCTTCCCTGAAATCTCTGTCTACGTTTTGTTTCCCCTCCCTTGCTGTGGTTCCTCAGCTGACACTGAAGATGTGTGCATCGTGGAGAGGCTGTTCTCCAGCAGTCTGGTGGCCATAGTCAGCCTTAAAGCTCCACGTAAGCTGAAGGTTTGTCACTTTAAGAAGGGGACAGAGATTTGCAACTACAGTTACTCCAACACCATCTTGGCTGTCAAACTCAATAGACAGGTGAGTAATAATTGTAGTGAAAACAAGAGGGCTTGTAGAGCTTATTGCAGCAGTTTCTCTGCTGGTAGTGAGGTAGCATTAAGTGGGTAAGGTCTCGTTAAACAGTTGTCCAGGTTCAGTCACCAAAGGGCAAATGAGATGTTGAAGAACTTTGTCTGTTTTTGAAGTACCTCACAAATGAGTATGAATAAGTAGTAGGCTCTATAAACAGTTTTTTGGAAGTCCTGTATGTTTTTTCTTGCTAGCCAAAGCAGGAAATGGGGCCCACGTGTGAATTGGCCTCTAGAGGGAGAGAAATACACATGGGTAGGCAGAGAATAAGCGTGAAATAGGTGTAGATAAAGGTTTCTGGCTTGCTTACTCAATCTAGCAGAGTAAATCATTTTCATTCAACTCAATCTACACTGGCATGGTTGAGAGAAGTCAAGCATGCTGGTCATTTCAGGTGCCTGAGAGTAGTACTGCAGTATTGAAACCTTGTCAAGAGGTTTATCTTGTGTGTCTTATGGCAGACTCATGTCTTCCCATCAGGTTGATACAAACTTTTCTGAATTGGAAGGTACCAACTGCATTGGAAGCTATTTTTCAGAATTGATAACTTCATGTAAACTCTCTTTTCATATCACCATTTAATCTGTCCCATGTCTAGAGGCTGATAGTATGTCTGGAAGAGTCTCTTTATATACACAATATACGAGACATGAAGGTATTACATACAATCAGGGAGACACCACCCAATCCGGCAGGTAAGTGTGTTGCTCAGCTATCTTAAACTGCCTCCTCTGTGTTCTAGTCTGTTCGTGCAGGTGTGTTGGAGTGTTAGATCAGAAAGAAGCAATAGAGATGCTTACAAGTTAGATCTCTCCAGCACTTGGTTCAAATAAAAGCTATGTCAAGTTAACGCTTTAGGAACTACTTCTACTTTGTCAGTTACTGTAGCTCTGACAGTATTTTTACTTTGTTCTAAACTTTATTAGTAATTACATTAAACAAGTGTTCTTGCAGATTGACTCTTGAGATTTTTTTTTATCCTTGTTCTGTCTGTTGATACCTTGTGAGAATGATTGAGTTGATGTTTGCAAGATTGGAATGTAGATTCAGAAAGCTTTACCTTTTAAGATTTAGAATTTGCTTCTTTCTGACTGTGCTTTGTTGTTTTCATTTTTCTTATTTTGTTGTTTTTACTTCTAAATACATTTTAGGGTTGTGCGCTTTATCAATAAACAATGACAACTGCTATCTGGCCTATCCAGGGAGTGCTACTATTGGAGAAGTACAGGTCTTTGACACCATCAACCTGGTAAGGGTCTTTGTGAAGACTGTTTCCCTTTCTAAAGATGTAGTTTTTGGAAATGACTTGAATTGCTCAAAGAAGAATTAATAGACATTCAGGTCCAACCACAAAAAATAGCAGTATCCTTTATACTTAGGCATTATAGAATGTTGATAAAGAGAAGTAAGACCATTGAGTAGAGTTGGGCAAATAGATGGAGTACAAGTACAGTTGCTTTAAGTAGCTTTCTTCTGCTTGTATTCTCTATGCATGTGCTTCAGTAATTTTGTATACTTTCACATAGCAGTTACTGAAACAGTTACTGAAATTGTTGTCCATAAATAAGGCTCATATTTACCTTGAATGCTCTTACATGCGAAGATTTAAGCTGTGGATGTGTAGTGTTTAACGTGTGCTGTACTAAGGTTCTGTTTTATTGATTCACTCCTGCAGAGAGCTGCTAATATGATCCCAGCTCATGACAGTCCCTTGGCTGCTTTGGCTTTTGATGCAAGTGGTACTAAACTTGCCACTGCATCAGAAAAGGTAAGGTGTCTTTATTGACTTCCCTGCAACGATAAATTTAAGTGGTCTGAAACAAATTTTGTCTTTAAGCCTGCGCAATTCAGCTTGTAAGTGCCAAAAAAGGAGGCCTAGAGTTATAACAGCAAGTCTTAAGTTAAGAACTGTTAATTATATTTGACTAAACTTCCAAGCTGCAAAGTGTTGGATAATAAGGTTATTTGAATAAGTACGTTTTAATCGGGTTGTAATCAGGGCAGTCCTCTAAGTGTGTCTGCTGTTAGTGCAGGGTGCTTACTAGAAATCAGGTGGTATTGCTTTGATGCTGTCTTCCTAATGAAAGCCACACAGTTAAAGTCAGAAGAGAGAGTTGTCTTGCCTGATTTTTGGCACATGATGACATGGTCTGTCTGAACTGTATAAATTCAAAAGCATGAGGCCTTTGCTGTCTGGGTAATAAGCTTAGAATATAAATGTGTAGTGTGATTGCACCTGATAAAGGCAAAAAGACATCCAGATGAGTATACTTTCAGATAACATGGTTGTTTTCATGATCAAATTTAATAAGAGGAGCTTTTCTTGATGCACAGCTTGTACTCTACATTAGTAGCTCCCACCTTGTTTCTCCATTCTTCAAACATCTTACAAACAAGCTCCATAAATATTTCATGCTAGTATGTGGTGTGCATCAGCTGTGCTAAGTTAACAGCAAAATGGTTTGTTGTACTCCGCTCACCAGTGCTAATATATAGTGTGAGATCTTGAAATGATAATGGAAGACGACTTTTGTTTTTTCTTTGCAGGGGACAGTGATAAGAGTGTTTTCCATTCCAGAGGGACAGAAACTCTTTGAATTCCGGAGGGGAGTGAAGAGGTAAAGCTGATCCAAGCTAGTTATCTGACGCTCATTCTTTACACTAGATCTCCAGTGTGCTCGGCAGTTGATCTGGCTTCCTAATTATTGCCTGTTGTCATATTCCTCCAACCCTGCCTGCGTGCTTACTACATTTTCAGTTTGAATGTTTTCCAACTTCCCTTCTTAAGACTTGACTATTGTACAAATCAATCCTGTCAGGATTTTACTTCCTCATGCATTTTAAAAATTCGTTGGCAAGGAAACTTGTTTAAAGTGGATCAAGTCTTAGAAGATATATTATATTCTTAAGGCAAATGGAAGCAATACGTCTGATTTTCTCCATCTTTTAAACTCTGCTTGTGCCATTGCCATTGAAAGTCATTTTGACATTGTACTATAGTTTGTGGTGGTAGTAACTCTAGCTGTACTGTACTTTATGTAGAGGTAAGACTGAGTTCAGATTGTTCCTGGTTGGGGCCCCCATATCTGGTATATGTCAGAGTTAAATGTCATTTAAAATGTTAGTAAGGGGGCTCTTGCTCTTGAACAGCTTTAAGAAGGTATTGGGAGATTCAGAATGCTTTACTATGGAAGTGTTTTTTCTGCCCTATTTACAAAGCAGTGTTGACTGAGAAATCTCTTTAATGAAGCCAGTCACTTTGGGTAAACTGCAAGTCACCTGTAATCTCTGACAGAAGAAAAGGGGCATGTGATTTTACTGTACAGCCACAGTTCCTTCCAGCTGTCGCAGTACACCTCGTGTGAATGCTATGGAGTTTCTTAGTGGTGAATGTCCAGAAAGACTCCTACCTACCAGTGTGGAAAAGAAATATTCTCATTTAAGTCAATTCCCATGAGTCACTTAACACTAGCTTTTTCTAATACCGGATCCTTTTGCGTTAGAATGTCAAAAATAATGCTTTGGTGTTTTTTCCTTTTTATGTCTTCCCCCTAGGTGTGTGAGCATCTGTTCGTTGGCTTTCAGCATGGATGGCATGTTTCTGTCTGCATCCAGCAACACAGAGACAGTGCACATCTTCAAACTTGAGACTGTGAAAGAAAAGTAAGTTTCAGAGATGCCTTAGACTTTTAGGAAGTGAAGAAAACAGGATGAGCTCTTCAAAGAGTGAACAGACTTCATTTGAACACTTTCTAAAATAAAGGACGTGACAAATCAGTAATGAATCAGCAGCTGTCCCTGGTATGCATATTGTTCTTGTAATTAATAGGATAAGTATTGCTGCCAAAGAGGAATTGGGCATCCTTGGCAGAGGAATGTGAGGGTAATTTGTTTTTATTTATATTTTTTCACCTCTGACACATCATAAGAAAAGATCCATCTCAGCAGTACCTTCCAGCTGCCTACATAATTCTAAAAAGCACCATGTTGTAAAATGTTTCTATTTTCAGTTTGAGAAGACAGTCGTATTTATATCTTTTGTTGGAGACAGTGGTTTGGTTATTGATTAAACAGGTGAATAATATCTTGAAGTGTAGCTCTTTGCAGTAGATCTTATTTTTGTGTAATAACAGTTATGAAATGCAGCTGTATAAACAGATATATCAATTTACAATAGAACATGCTTTAGCAACGGGCCGAGGGTATTATAGGACGTACTGTGCCCTGCAGTGTAAATTGAGTGCATTGAGTTCTCAAGGCTGCCAATAATCCCTGAAGAAAAACAAATAACTGATTAATCTCTGTCAAAATGAAAAGAGGTTTTGAAGTGTTGACTCACCTTTTTCTCCATTTTGAAGTCAAAGTTGGACGCATCTTTCTTGTTTCTTCCAAATTGCAGACCTCAGGAAGAGCCTACAACCTGGACGGGTTACTTCGGAAAAGTGCTCATGGCCTCAACAAGCTATCTGCCCTCTCAAGTAACGGAAATGTTCAACCAGGGTAGAGCCTTTGCTACAGTCCGCCTGCCATTCTGTGGGCACAAAAATATCTGTGCACTTGCCACGTGAGTAAAGAAATGGAGCTTGCATTCACCACCCACTGGGTTGCCCCACAGAGCTACAGAAAAGCAGACGCTGTAGGGTATACTTCATCTCCAGCTGAGTAGATAGTACACAGAGGAATGGATCGCTGTAGTGCTTTCAGAGCCTCCTCTGGTTTAAGAGTTGTGTGTTGGAGCTAATGTCTCGTGGTCCTGTGAGAGACAGAGAGGGAAAGACGCAGTGTTTGGATAAGCAGTAGACTATTTCAGTGTTGTTTAAACATGTCTTTTAATTTTCAAAGAAGTCTGTGGAGATCAGATCTGTGGGCTTAGGGCATTTACTTTGCTGCAAAGTAAAGCCATTTGGACTAACGGTTAAAGAAGTCCTTGAAAGCAAGTCCATGTTGTTCTTGTCTCTAAAACTGCATAGTATTCATTAGAGTTGATTTTGAGATCTCAGTATAACTTTTTTTGTCATCTCCAAAGACAGGACCCATTTGGCACATCTACCAAAGCAATAAGCTGAGCAGTAGTAAATTTATTTTATGGGGATTGCGTAGTTTGTATGCTTAATTTGCTTCATGTTTGTGTCTCTCTCTAATCTCAAAGCATCCCTTAAGCAATAATTAAACTTTGTAACAGTTCAGAAGAAAGTAAATACTTCTCCAGAGACAAATGCTGTAACCTGTTGCACAAAGCTGGTATCAGGATGGTAACTTCTAAGTTTGCTTTTCAGGCTTATGTGTAAACTGCTTGATTCCCAGGGCATCCTATTAGCCCCATTGTGGTTATGCCTTACTTTTGCACGCAGTTGTCTCCTAGGTGTTCTGTCTGTGCAACTGTTAGCAGTATTGCCTATCTAGGAGAAGCAAGTGTGGAAAATACTGGCTTGAAATCACAGGAGAAGAGGAGAGGGTACTGATATAAAACTCAAGCTCTTATTAATCTCCTCTGAACATTCCTAGAATTCAGAAGATCCCTCGTTTATTGGTGGGAGCTGCTGATGGCTATCTCTACATGTACAACCTAGACCCCCAAGAAGGAGGAGAGTGCACACTAATGAAGCAGCACAAGTAAGTTCACATTAGTTGAGGACTGTCACCTTTTATTGCTTCACAGAATTCAGTTTCTTCTTAAACTGAGTTCCGTGCTGCAGAGGTCTAACTTGAAACAGCTCTTTTTTTTTTAAACTAGCTTTTTATCAGACCTCTGACACAAATGAGTAACTTCAGAATCCCTGTGTGCCATCCTTCCTTGTATCTTGTACACTAAGCACCGCTTTACCAGCAGAAACTTAACGCTGTTCAATTGCAGTGAAGAATCAATTGCTGTTAGCTGTGTGATCCTATTTCCTCTTTCTCTGCAGTTTGAGTTAAGTTACTGTGACAAGAACCTGAAACGTCTGACACCATTCTCTTCATCAATAAATCAAGTAGTTACAGAAATGAGAAAGCGTTACTCCAACTTCATAGAAGGAAATCTGGCCTATGAAATTTTATCTGTATTCTCTCTCTCTTGGCATCCTTATTAAAATTCCTTGCATGTAGACTGGCCAAATAATGTTTTGTAGCAGTACTGTAGAATACTTAAGGAAATATGACAAGGCCTTGTTGTTTTTTCTAAGATTTGAAGGGAACAGATAGGATAATATAATTGCTTTACTTACATTATCAACCATGAAATGCTGTATGGTCACCAAATCATGGTGTGATACTGCATATCCCTTGCATTATGACAGAAGCACATGGAATTGGAAGCGATAACTGCCTTCCCTGAAGAGATCACGTTCTTCCTGTTGTATTCTTGCACATCTGATGAGATGTTCTTGTGTAGCTGTCAGCTGAAGCTGTGTTACGTCTAGGCAGATCACCCCTCCAACTAACACTTCTCTTGGTAGGCTCGATGGCAGCATGGAGCCAGCCAACGAGATCCTGGAGTCTGCATCCCATGACCGGCCGTTGGTAGCACAGACATACAGTGCCGCTGTGACTAAAGGTACATATGTGCCTTCCTCACCCACAAGGCATGGTAAGGAGAAGGCTGGAAACGGGGCAGAGAGTGCCTCTGCATGTTGCTTCATTCTAGATGGCTGTGTGAGCTCGTCTGCTTCAACGCTGAGCTTGTCATAACTATGAGTGTGATGTGAAGCACTGGTGAGTGGTAGGAGAAGAGCACTTGCAATGTACGGCAGCTTTCTGTAGATGGACCACTCATCTTTGCTAGTTTCTGGGTAGAGCATTGTCTTGAATTGTGTTCAGTTACTTTAGTCATAGTTGCAATGCTTGTCAAATGGTTCTTGAGATGCTGTAATCATTTTATGAAGGAGTTCTGAACCCAGACCTCCAGCAGAGCATCCGAATTTGTAGCGCTTCTTCCCTTTTTTTGTGTGTGTGATGTGTTCCTGTAGTTCCTTGTGGCAGTTGTGACCTTTTGGCCTGATTTGCTGCTCTGTTAAGTTGAGAGGATGGGAATTTAGTTTATGCTGGAGTTCCCAAGTGAGTAGAGCTTGTGTATATGGCTCTTAGCATCTTTGTATAGCACTTGGGTTAATGTTTCAGCTGCGGAGGAAGCATAGTCTGTGCATACAGCATCATTGCTGCAGTTGCAGCTGTAATGGCTGGGTAGAGAGTATAAAAACATCAACTGCCCTGAAGCAACAATATGCATTGCACACATGCAGAGTAATCACAAACTGCTCTTGGCTTGGAGAAACGTGGTCATAATGAAGGCAAACATAGGGTGGCAGTGAAACTGTTGCAAATAACGTCTGGTACTTCAGCTGGAATGGTTGCTTTGTTGGATCCAAGCCTTGGTTTGTGCTGCTGATCATCGAGCTACTTTTCCCTTTCTCTGCAGCTTATACGGAGGACCTAGGAGCTGTGGGTGGAGCTTGCCTGGAAGACGAAACCAACTCACTCAGATTGGATGAAGACAGTGAGCATCCCCCCATGATCCTTCGGACAGATTGAACTTTGACCTGTGAACTCACTCCTGAAGCAGAGAACACTGGCTTGATGTTTCTTGAGGAATCTCGTGTTATGCTGCTATGAACTTTGACATGAGCTGGGAGAGAGGATGACAGACTCGTACAGTTTTAAGTCGTAGTTGTAGTTCTAATTCTATACCATTGGAAAAAAAATATATGGTTTTCAATTCAGTGGCTTTTAATCTTGCTTATCTATTTTAGCTGTGTTTTTTGTTTTTTTTTTTCATTGCCAAAACCTGCTGTTTGTGCAGCCCTCAGAGCCTACTAGCTTTGCATGCGTTCATGTGCCAAGCAAGCATAGGAGGGAGAGAGAGAGAGAGAGAAGCCACTTTATAACAAACTCAAGTTTGTATTTTTTTTTTTATATATGTATATAATACTTAGCTTATACGAGGAAGGAGTAGAGAAGTGGTTTTGGAAGCTGAGACTAGTTCTGCACTGACAAAGGTCCAAATGGTTTCCTGTGCATGGGCTTGCAGGCATACCTAGTGACTGACATGCAATCTTTCAAACGCAATGGCCTGTTTTTTTGGGTTCTTCCTCCCCTTTCCTGGACCATTTTGTTAATTAAAATTCCTTCTGAATGTTGTGTATTTGTGGGAGTGTTCTGTTTGTTGGGATTGAAAACTGGAAATGTTTCCCTGCATAAGGATATAGAATCTAGAAAGTGCCTTTACAGGGAGGAAGAGAATTGCTGCAGGACAAAAGCTAGAAGGAAGGAGGGATTGCTAGAGGCTTGTTTGTACACCTCTAGTACTTGGGCATCTGTAGCCCACGGTGGCTGAGATGTTTGTTTTTATTTTTTTAAGGACTTGGGATGCACTTTCTCTCCTGTAGATTGTTCTGTTTCCTTGGCAGAGTAGCAATAACCTTTTTTTTTAATACTTCTATTAAGTATCCAAAGCAATGATTCTACCAGACTGGATGGAAGTTTCTGCAGGGTATGGCAGCCCTGTTATTTAAACAGCCTTAAGGTTTTCAGCTGGAAGGCATAACTCTCAATCCTTGCTTCTCTTCAGTCTGGGGCTGACTGTACTGCTCTAATAGCAAAGGTTCGGGGCTTTTTTTCCAGATGCTGATGTAAATATCAATGATTTTGAAAGATTAATTTTCTTCTGGGTTCTCTTCTGTTGGATAACCGTGCTCTTGTTTTTATTTCCCTTTCTGTCAGAGTTCCTCCTGTGTTACTCTCCAAGGACTGGCTGTCTCTGGCAGTTTTGGAATAAATCCTTAACAGCCCTGACCCTGGCTGGGGCTGTCCAAGGCTGAGCAGTGCTATTTTTAGGGTTGTGATGTGCCTTCTCTTAAGTCTTGGATAACAGTTAGTGAACAAACGATTAGCAAAGTACTTGGTGAGTGTTACTTTCCTTTGCCAAAATGAACCTGCTTTGCCTTTTGTGTAGCAATGCGGGATGCTTCCTTTCACTCTGACTATTTGCAAAGAAGTGAAAATAGAAGTAGACAAGGAAACTGCAGATCTTGAGGGCAGGACAGAACCTGGACTTAACTGCGAGTGTGAACTTCCCACCACGACTAAATGGTGACATGCTTTTAGGCTTTGGTACCGTTAACAGGTCTTCTGTTAAGCAAAATCAGTTGGTGGCTGTTCTTCCCAGAGCACTGTGTGGTTAGGTGGGCTTCAATTTCATTTAAGAACAGAAGACAATGATAGCCCCTGTCTACAGGAGCTACTTGTATCAGTGAGGATGCTGTTACCATTCTTACAAACTTGTGGGCAGTAAGGGATCAGGCTTGTGTATTCACTGAAAACCCTTGGCTGTCCTAAACGGTTGGCTTGATCAGTTTGTGGCATCTTCTCCAGAATCCAACGCATTCAAAGCAAACTGCTGAGCCATGCTGAAATCTCATACAGTCTCTTGACTTTAAGCTCAGGCTGACAACTAAATTCTATGGTCTGTGGTCTGGAATTACTTTTTTTCCTTTGCTAGTGCTATCAGCTTTGCTGTGAAGCACCTAACTGCAGAGTAGGATACAAGTCTTAAAGTAAATATAAGCTTGGTGAGCTTTGCTGGCAGACTGAACCTCACGGGAGCTGTCAGATGTCTGCTTGTTCCATACTAAGGCTGGTGACTGATAATGTACCTGGGAGGCTTGGCACAGGCTCTACAAGCAGAATTAAGCAGTCAGCATACATGAGCAACACAGGTCTACTAAGCACAAGTTTTAAAACTTCTGAGTTGTAACGAAGGCCATATTATGTAGCAAGATACTGCTATCACCTTTAATATGTTTACTATCTTTTACTGCCAAAAATTGAGATACTTACACAGATGTTAATCCTTTCTTAGTTTTTACACCTGGATGTTTTCCATTGGTGAGTTGGGAGATTCTGTATTCACTGTAGTTTTCTTCTGTGTGCTGTAGTACCCTCCTCCTGTGCCACAGACTGACTGGTGATGCACTGTGCTCTGTTTGCTTTGCTCCTAATTGGAAGCCTGTTTAAAGTTGAGGGTTTTTTTTTCCTGTTTTAACAAGGAAGGTCTTAGAGAGCAAAAGTAGAAATGTTTTGGGGTGAGTGAGCAACACGCAGCTAGGATGGAGCAGGAGGTGTCTGGTCCCAGCTGATGGTGTATTTAGCACAATGATCGTCAATTGTGGTGTTCAAGTTCATTATATGAGGATATTTCTTGGATAAACACAACTAATCTCCTTTCCCTCTGATGGCCTTAGGCCTTCGGTAACTGCCCTGCCGTGGTATGCTACCAAAGTTTCCATCCCTTCAGGATGGGGTTTTGTCCCAGAGACACCAAATACATGTTGTTTTTTTTTTGTTCCTTTAAACGTACCAGAAATGCTGTTTGCAGCTGTTCCCTCACCTGGGTGTGGAGCTGAACTCTAATGCTCGGCGGATTGAGTGGTGCCAAGCATTTCTATTCTGATGGTCCTACAGCTCCAGATTCCCCAGGGTAGCCTGGAGGCTGCAGTGTGGATTTGCCCTACAGTATGGGAGCAGCCATACAACCTCTCGTGTTAGGCTGACCTTCCTTGGAAGGACAGTGCTTGTTTCGTGTCAGTGAGCATCTCTGTGGATATGGACTGTACCTCTTGACCCTTAGGTGTTAGGGACAGAAATGGACAACAGAAACAACCAAAGCTGGGGAGGGGGTGGGGGGGATATGGGAGGGGAGATGCTTTTAAACTTGGAATCTGAAACTCAGGTCTTAAATTGCAGTGGGATCTGTTCCCAGTGAGTATGGTAGGGAAAGAACCATTTCACTTGATGTGCAAATAGGCAGCAAGTGTGCACGCTTTGCTGCTGTCTTGACATCTGTGTGTTTACCCTATTTCATCTTTCATGTTCTGAGGCAGACAGCTTTTATCTGCTCTGGACTCTTCTGATGTCAGAGTTTCCAAAACACGAGTGATAGATACACATCTAGCAGTTACAAGGCTGGGCCTGGCAGAGGAGCAGGAAGTTAAAAGTGCAAGGAGATTAGCAAAAGCTGTTTCTTCAGAGGCTCTGTTCAGCAGGACCAGTTGTGTGAGTGCTCCCTTTGGCACCACTTCGTCTTGAGCCCTGGGTGAGTTCCTTACACCTATTTCTACGAAGGTTGGTTGGGAGCAGAGGAGAGGGGGCTGGCCATGTCTGCCTCAGTGCAGATCTCTGAGAGAGCTCTGAGCACAGGGACAGGTGTTTCCACAAAGGAAACGTGTGTTTGGTCTGTGTGTAATAGTAAAAGGGAGGGATGGACTGAGGAGCCCCCAGGTCTGGGTAGGTTAGCACAGAGACCTGAGGAGCTGATGAGCAGAAAGCTTTCTGTCCCACACTGTGCTCTCTTGGCTCTAATAATGGCAATAGCACCAAAGCAACATGCAGTAAGACTGTAGAATTTCCTTCCTTCTAGCTCCCTGAGCTGCTCAATGTACCACTTAGACATGCAGGCATTCTGCTGGTGTTTGCAGAGCAATGGGAGGCTTTGTCCAAAGCATTGGTGGGGATTAACCGCTGCAGAGATCTGGAAAGTCTTGTCCTGAGCTCCAGATGTCCTGGCTAACAGTCCCCTTGGTTTAACATGTTAACATCTGAGAGCAAGGCAGAGTGGCATCTCCACATGTGCAGAGCAGGCCTTTGTCTTTCTGGAATCTGTGCTGCACAAAGAAAGGCTTGCGGTGAAGAAAGCATGGCTCAGGCTGTGAATAAATCCTTTCAGATTCCAGTTGCACAACCAAAGGAGTTGAGCAAATTCCAATTGTTTTGAACTGTAACATGCCTTTGTTTTTTACCACACTTCAGATTGACCAACCCCATCTTATACTGCCTTGAAAATAACGGGTGAGAAGTTTTCATCCTGGCTTGCAAGTAGCTGCAGCTGTGCTCGTTGCAGGTGTGGTGCTGTGGCTGCAGCAGTTGTGTGCTGCCTTCCCTGCTGCCTTTGCATGTGTCCAACTCGTTTCTCAGGAGTGGTGAGTTGTTCCCAAACCTGCACCTCTCTGGGTTCTTGTAGGGCATCAGCTCACCCCTTTCTCTACTTGCATCTGTTTGCTTTTGCTGCTGCACCCCCAAAAAACCCCCCTGCATCCTGCAGTTCTCACTTACTGTTCAATATCTCTGTCGATAAGTGGAAAATTCTGCCTAACATTCCACCTCCCCACGTGTGTGGCTCTCACTGCTGGCCCGTCGCTCTTTGTAATTTTATAACTGCATAAGGAATTAAATGTGTTGTGATAAGTATTCTGTGTCGTCTTCCTTTCCTGTGCTGCTCAGAGGTGGGGCCGGATGAGCTGAGGGTGGCGCTGTGTGTTCTGGACACTGTGGCCCAAACCCAACTGCCAGCAGCAGTAAACCTTCCATCTTTGCTCTCAAAAAATCCCAGCTTGGCTTTTGCCGAGACTGGGGAAGGAGCAGCTGGGCTGCCTCTGCTATATTTTGCTTGAAACCACAATTTTGCCCTTCCTCCTCCCTACAGCTCTTCTTGAAGGACTTGGGTTTGCCTTTTTCTCCCGTTCCTCAGGTGAGTTTAGGTGACTTCCTTTATACTTCGTTCTGTGGGTTGCATCTGTAGCAGTGCTTTCACATACGTTCCCTGCTTGCTGTGCTGTCACTCAGAGCTTGCTGCTTCTCACCTTCAGCCCAGGGGGGAGCTCTGGACTGAGCCCACGAAGGTGGGTGAGGAGGCATCTCCTGCGTGTGTCCTTTCCTTTGCAAAGCTGTGACAAACTCTCCAAGCAGGGTGGGTGACGGAGGGAGCCGCCTGCTCTGTCTGGTGGTGGAGGAGCGCACGGTGATGGGAGGGCTTTATTCTTCTGCATGACTGTTGTACAGTGAACTCAGGGAAGCTGCAGACGTCTCCTCTCCTGATCCGACTCTGGAGAGCAGTGCTTTCCTGCTGGTGCCATTTATGTGCCGTCCCTTGCTGCAGGCAGAATCAGCTGTGTTAGCACGGATGAGTGATTCTAAATGTTCATTCAGCTGCTGATGACGTTTCCCTTCTTCTGCCTGGAGCAAGCTGCGGATCAGAGAGGGCTGTTTGCATTCAGTGAGTGGCAGTGACTTCCAGGCGAGGTGGTGGCACCTCTGTCCCTGTGCCCAGGGTGGGAGTGGACACCTGGACCTGTTGGTGCCACAGGTGGTCTGGCTGCTGCTCTGCTGCCCTGCATGTGGATTGCTGCAAAGCATCAGGAGAGGTCAATCCTTAGGCCAGAACGCTACCCAGTATAGGAGTCCTGACAATAGGTTCATACCATTGAAGCAGGCAGCTGCAGTGGTGTTCAGACTGGTGGTTTTGCATGTGTGTGCTGATCCATCCCTGAGCACACACCTCTCGTGTGCTGCTTCTGCCCTGCACGGCTCTGCCAGGCCCTTAGCAGAGACTTCTTCAGCTAATTAAGGGTGTGCTGTGAGCTAATGAGGGCTTCCTGCCCAACCTGCTGGAGGTGAGGAAACCTATGCCTGCTGTTCCAGCACCTTTATGTGCTTTCTTTGCTTAGCAGTAAGTTTTTAGAAGGCTGCACAGTGAGGTTACGATAAAGGACTTCAGATCTGTAAAATCCAGGTAAGCCCATAATGTTAAGCCGGGAGATTTTGACAGTACTATGATGTTCTGAGCACTTTTCCAGGGGCAAAAAGCCCTGAGAGCCCCAGGCCGGTGTGGGCTGCGGTGAGGTGTGCTGTGGAGTGCTGAGCAATGCAGAGCAATGGCTCTGCACGGTATGGAGGCCATCACCTTTGGGTGCCCCCACCCGTAGGGCAGCACTGACCCATGAGCACGATGGGGCTGTGCCGGGGGCTGGGGGGAGCCGGGCTCTGCTGCCCAGCAGCTGCTAGATGGGGGGCGCTGCACGGCTCGGAACAGCCCCACTCCTTCCTCGGGGAGCATCCATTGCATCCATCCCTACTTCTTCATCCCTTCCTCCCCCCCAGCCCCCTCCCCACAGCACATCTCTGCTCCCCATCCATCCTGGAGCACTTTCGGTAGGAGCGCTCTGCTGCGCCCTTATGGTGTGTGTGCTCAGATCCCCTTCCCAGCACAGCGCTGGGTGCCGTGAGCAGGGTGGGGGAAATGGCCTCATGTTTGGCCTCACCCCGGGGTTAAAGCAGAGCTGCCCGGGCAGCAGAAGGGCTGGCAGACAGCGTGGGATGCTGCAGGTCCGGCACAGCTGGAGGCTGAGAGTCCTTCCTTTTCCCCCCAGGGAGGGTGGGGGTCTCTGCTCTGAGCCCCATCCGTGCCACGCAGCCCTTCAGCGCCCCATGGCTCCATCGAGTGGCACTGAGCATCTCCTTTCCCTTTCAACCCATAACAACTTCAAAACCCAGAGCAGGGAGGCGGAGGTGGGAGCCTCATCTCCTTCCTTCTTCACCATTCAGGTGTGGAACCTTTCATGTCTCCCGAGGCCATTTGCATTTCAAGCTGCTGGGACGTGGCCGTTTCTCTTTCGATAACTGATTCCAGACAGTGAAGTGCAGTTGGAAGCCACGCGATGCGCTGGGGACGATGGCCTCTGCAGCCCCAATGAGCAGCCGCTGCCAGCCCTGCTTCCCTGCTGCAGCTGCACACCCTGAGCCCATCTCCTCCCATCCCGTCCTGCAGGGCTCTGCCCCTCATCCTTCCTCACACACCAGGAGGGAAAACGTCCCCACCTCCCTGCAGCTCTGCGTTGCCATTGGGACGCAGCCCATCAGCCTGGCCCCGTAAATCAAATATCCCCTACAAAGAAAGCAACCTGCAGCCCATTGCCTGCCTGGTTCGGGGTGTGCTGTGTTCTCGTGGTGTTGTCTCAGCTGTCCTCAGCCCCCCCCTGAGCTGCACTGGGCACAGCCCTGCGCTCAGCGCTCTGCTTGTTTGTGTTGGAGCTGCGTCAGCCGATGCACTCTGGGATATTCAATTACCTTCAGAGCGCTGTAGTGATGCCAGCTCAGTGTTGGAGCCGTGGGGAGGGGGGGGGGGGGTTGTTGGATCTGGGAGGTTGGTTTTGTGCGATTTTGTTTCTTAAATAGCTTTTAAATGGAGCTGGGGCTGGGCAGAGCAGTGCCACTGCGTGAGAGAACGGGGGAGAAGCAGGTAAAGAAACGGCTGTGTTTATAGGGGATGCGATGGATGGGAAGGAAAAACACTGCTGTGCAGGCACATATTCCCCCCCCCCCCCCCCCCATCCCAGCAGCCCCTTTACCCCCTGTATGATTTCTTTTGGGGGGGTCCCACCCACCCCCAGCAGTGCTGGCCCTGCAGCCCCCCCAGGTTTGTCTGCAAACAGCCGTGTGTGTGCAGTGCTTGTGCAGTTGATGGCATAAATACATAATTCTGTTCTTATTCAATTAGGATTTTAGCACACAATCAGGTGATCTCTCTAAGAGGATTTCCTCTAAGGCGGGATTTGAATAACCGGGCTGTGAATTATGTATTCCCTTAACCGGTTTATTCCTTTATCAGATTTTTTTTCCCCCTAAGCACTTTAATGCATTGACTTCCCCATTGTCCCCACTATTTGCAGCGCTCCCCCTCCCCAAGGCTGATGCAAATCCCCCCCCGTGAGGCGCAGTGTGTGCCAATGGAGCCCAACCCTTCGTGTGTGCTGCGGTTTGTGGAGGTTGGGTGCCCTGGTTGTGGGGCTGAAAGTGGCTCTGATGCTCTCTGGGGACCCTATGGCCCAGCCCTGGGGGGCTGCAGTGCCAGAATGGGGGGGGGATGGTCGGTGGGGGTCTGTGTTGGGGTGGGAGAGGTGGAGTGGGGCACAACCTACGTGTCAACAACAGTGAGACGGTGCACCCTGCGTGGGCTGTGGGCATTGGTGGCAGGAAAAGCAGATTTCTCCCTTCATAGTGCCATTGGGGCTCAGGTCTGCTCCGCTGCCCCATGGTGCTTGGGGTGGGGGGCCTCTGGGTTGGCTTTGGATGCAGTCAGTGTGTGGCTGAGCGCCCATGGGGTGCAATTGCCGCAGCCCTTACAGCAGAGGGTTCACCCTGGAGCAGTGTGGTCATCGTGGAGGTGGGGGGGCACAGTGTGTATTGCTCCCCAGGAATGGCCCCTGGGCTGTGCTGCACCCCAACTCTGTGGTATCCCATGTCCAGAGGCGCTCAGGTTGCTGTGGAGGTCCTTTGGAGCCCAGCATGGGGGAAAAAGCAACTCGAAGGTGGATCGTGGGGGTGTCACCGTTTTCTCCCTTCAGAGGAAAATCTCTGCTTCCCACCTGCTCTGTGAAGAGCAGAGATGAGTGGGAGCTGCTGGAGGGCCCCCCCTGCACGCCCAGTGCTGATTGTCTCCTTCACATCCCCCCCCCCCCCCCCCTCTCCCTGTGCTGTGTGTGCCTATGACGATTATGCAAAGTTGCAATCAAGGAGCTGAATTAGCAGCTCATTTTGGATTAATTAGCAAGGGATGCAAATTTGTTCCAACAAGAAAAAAGGAAAGGTGGGGGCGGGGGGGGGACCAAGGCTGAGGTCCCCCCTGGTTCCTGCAGCCATTGTGGTGCAGCGGTGTGGGCAGAGCGATGCGCCATAGTGGGACAGTGTGATGCTGCTCTTCAGTCCCCAATGTCTCTGTGCAAAGGCGATGCTGTGGGGTCAGTGTGCGTTTCAGAGCAGCCCTGGGAGGATGCAGAGGCTGCAGTGTTGGTTAAAGAAGGGTTTCCAGGAGGGGATTGCGTGGGGAAAGGACCATCCCGGTCCTATGAAGTGGAAGAGATGGAAGCATGGCAGGGAGCGCTGAGCTGGGCTTTGGGCCCGGGGGGGTCAGTGGGGTCTGTGGGACGGGTTTGGCAGCGTGGTGGGATAATCCTGAAAGGCCTCTCCATTTTCTCACCTCTGCAGTGATGACAGTTAGCAAAATCCACTCCTGCTGGAAGGCAGGGAGCGCTACGGGGGACTTCTGCAGGCTGCCCCAGTCCAGCACCTCCCAGCCAGAAGGGATGGCGTGGCTTCGTTCCTCCCCGTGGAGTTAATCGGCGCTCGGAGCAGTGAGGTGAGACCCCGATGGGAAAGGGAGAAAATGCCTCCAACCCGCTGTGCTTTGCAGCCCCAAGCACTGACATTTGGTGAGGGATGCTGTGCGGTTTGATGGCCCAGGGGAGGCCCCGGGCTGGAGCTGAGCCGTGGGATGTCCCTATTGCCATTAGGACCGGTGCAGCATCGCCCCGCTGCGTGCAGAGCACTGCATCTGCTGGGAGTTTGGGCCTCTAAAGTGGGTCAAGCGGAAACCCAGGGAGCATCCAAGCTCACAGCCCTCACGCCAGCTCCATCACAGCTGAATTATTCAGGTGCAGCTGAAAAATTGAAGAGTGGCAGAGCTCGGTGGGAACACTCAGCCCTGGGGCCCGCAGCACTCAGCCCCACAGCAGCACGGGGCACCACGGGAGGGCAGTGGGGTGCAGTGCTGCCCTATGGGAGGATAAAGTGGGGAGGGAGCGCTCAGAAGGGATTCGTGCCGGGGTTGCCCTGAGCTGCAGAGGTTGCTGTGCGTTTGTTCCCGGGGTTGGGAGCACACCTTTGGCTCCAAGCCTGCCCACAGCCCTGGCTCTGTTCTGTGGCCTCACTTCACCCCTATGTGTGCGTATCCTGGGGTCACTTTTGGGATTTGCACCTCCAGCAGCACTGAGTTGAAGGGAGTTGGCCAACTCCTCCTGCCCTGAATCGGAGATTGTGGGGTTGTGTGATTTCGGGTTAAAACCAGGGGCTGCTCCTCGCCTCGAGGTGTGTGCTCACAGCATCTCCCAGAGCCCCCGCTGCACTCTAAGGTGGTCAGGATGCTGACATGAGCTCGGGGGCTTCCATAGGACCCACAGCTTCTACAGCAGCCCCGATTCAGCTGCGTGGCAGAAGGGCTGCGATTGCTGCTGGGTGAGTAACGCTGCCGGGAGTGCGGAGGCAGCAGGGAAAAGCCGTGCACAGATGCTGCAGTTCGCCCTGCTCTTTTTGCGCAGCGCTCACACCGTGCTGATGCCAAGCTGGGATTCTCTGGTGTCTCGTAGGGCTGTGCTGCTCCATCCCTGCCCTGGTGGTGGGGTCGTGGGGGGGTCCCCATCTTCACAACCCAATTGGGGCTGAGGGCTCCTGCCCTGCTCAGGAGGGTGGGACGCTCGTGGTGTCCGTGCCTGCAGCACCCTGCTTGGGAACACACGTCCTCTCCCCAGACGGGTGTCCCCACCACTCCATGCTCCTGGTGCCCCACTTCCATCCCCGGTGATGAGGAGGAGAAGGGGATTCCCCTTTCGCTGCCCCCACAACCCTTCAGTTTTCTGCATGCTGCTAACCAGGGCTGCATTGCATCCATCTTGCTCATCTTTGGAGACATTTATAGCCAGGCTGGATGGGGAGGCAACCAACCCCCAGCAGAGGGGTTTTAACTGGGTGATTTTCTTAATAACCCCTCCCAACCTCAGCCACTTCGTGATCCATTTGTCCGTCTGTCTGTTCTCTCCATCCTCTCCGGCCCTCCAACACAACCGTACATCCATCCCTCCTATCCATACATCCCCCCCATCCCTCCGTGCATTCTACCTGTACTTCTACCCACCCATCCTGCCTGCACACTCACCCCTTTATCCCATCCATCCATCCCTCCATCTGCTCCTCATGCAGAATGTTTGCTGGAGATGTTCAGGAAACACACAGATGTTGTACTGCGGGATGTGCTTTAGTGGGAAATACTGGTGGTGGGTGGGCTGTTGGGTTGGATAATCTTGGGGGTCTTTTCCAACCTTGTTGATTCTGTGATCATCCATCAGTCTTCGGAACAGCCGATGCTGGACCATCTCACGTCCGGAGGGGAAGAGAAAGCTCCCTGCAATGGGAGCACAGCCTGTGTCCTAAACGAAACGAGGTACGATTTTCACGTTGATGAATGCTGTGTTTGCAGCTCCCTCGGGCAGCCCCTATAGGCGGTCCCTACGGGCTGTGTCTATAGGGAGGGCCGCGAACGCGCTCCGTTCGGCGGAAAAGCCATTTCTGTGCCTCGGGGACATCGCTGCCGGGGAGGGGCGGCGGAGGGCTGAGGAGGGGCGGGAGGTGGGGACGGAGCCGCCCCCGCTCGGAGCCGCCGCCGCTTTCGCCGCTGCCGGTGCCCCCACCCCGAGAACGGAGCTCCGCGATGGCGGGGCCGGGGGGATCGAACGGGGGCTGAGGCGGCTGGAAGGGCCGGTGCCGCAGCGCTGGCGCGGAGGAGGGAGGTGAGAGCGGTGCCGACCTGTTGGGCGAGAACGGGACCGGCTTTGTCTGGGGTTGGGGGAGACGGGGCTGGGCGGGGGGCAGGGAGGGGAGCGGGGGGGGGGGTTGGGGGGAGACGAAGCCCTTCCCCAGACGCCCCTCTCCTCGCTATCATCCTCACCCCGACCGCGCATCTCCTCCGCTGGGGTTCGCTGAATCCCCAAAATGGGGACCCTTTTTTTTTTTTTTTTTTGCCAGCGCAAAATAATCGCGGCAATAATCTCATCCTCCGTGGGAGCGTCTCCTTTTGGCAAGGAGCCTTTCCCCTATTGTAATCATCATCGTCTCATCCCCGATGGGAGCATCCTCTGCTCTGCCCCCCGCTCTGCACCCACCCAGAGAGGCGGTGGGCCCCGGCTGTCCTCCCTGTAAATCCAAAAGGGGAGATGAGATGGATCGATCCCCGTGTGTGGATGCAGGGGTGGCTGTGCCACACCACGGAGAAGTTTGGGGCAGCACTGTATCCATGGGGTGTTCCCAACCAGGTTCTTTGGTGGCAAAAGCCCCACGCTGGGCTCTGCCAGCAGCCTGGGAGATGCCTCCCGTTGGGTTTTATCTCCTCGGGTAGCATCAGTGGACGGATGGGGTCATCCAGATCCCCTATAAGCCGTGAGACGGAGCGATGCTCCCACTAGAAACGTGCCCTGATGGGGCTCCAGGATGAGTGCTGCCTTCAGCCTGGCTATGCTGGGCACCCCGACCTGCTCCCCCAGCACTATGGCTTCTGCACGGCCTCAGGGCCACGGCACCGCCGCTTTGCCTGATGCGTTTTAGCATTTCGGCTTGCACTTGCAGGCTCGGTGTTCGCAGCCCGCCCCATCCTGGCAGCGGGGAAAGGCTGCAAAACCTCCGTGTCGCTGCAAGCACCGCGTCTCGCGGCAAGAGCAGACTAATCACTTTAATTGATTTATTTTTTTCCCTCCCTTGCCTGCCTCGTCCTGCTGCCTCCTCCGAGGTTTCTCTCCGCAGGGCGGTCGGTGGGCAGCGGGCACGGGGCAGGCTGGCATCTAGCGACTGGCACCGGTAATGCAGAGCGGGGCCCTGGGGACGGAGGGCATTTCGGGTGGGCTCGCTGCAGGATGCCCGGCGGTGGGCTGGGAGCTCGGTTTGGGATGCGGTTGGTGCGGTCTCCACCCCTGGGCTCTGGACCCGAACCCACGAGGACTGTCGCTCCCCCGTGACCCACAGCCTGGGGTGTCTCCACTCTCTCCCTCCCCAGACCGTCCACGATGGGATCAGTGGGAACGGAGCGCTTCAAGGAGCTGAGCCCGATGGGGACACCCGAAGGCAACGTGGTGATGAGCTTCAGCTTCGACAGCTACCAGCTGGAGGAGGACGAGCTGCAGAGGGGCAGCCAGGCCAAGGGCGTGCTCACCTTCATGGAGCCCGGTGAGGGATGGGATGCGATGTGACGCAGGGAGCTGCCTCCCCCCGTGCTTTTCCCACCCATTTAGGAGATCCTGGGATGGTTTCATAGCCACAAATGGTCTGAAATGCTGTGACATCAACTAATGTCTCTTTGGGGCTTGCTATTGTAGCTACCGCAGCATCCTGTAGTACTGTGCTCTGTGGTGGGTACTCACCAGCTCTCTCCCCACACCGGCAGCTGTGGGGCTGCTGTAAAAACCCATCAGCACTCAGAGCCCTCAGCTCTGCCGTTCTGCCTCTCACTGAAACGCTTTCATGGCTGGAGGGGCGTTCTCCAGGCTGAGGATGTTTGTTCCTGAGAGCTGCAGGGCTGCTTGCGGGATGCTTTGAGCCCCGATGTCCCCACTGCCGTGAAAGCTGTGTTCATTGCCCCACAGCTTCATCCGGTGCAGTCCAGTGAGTGTGGCGGTGCCACTGTCCCCATTCTCTCTCTTTCTTTCCTTCTTGGCTCAGCTTCTGAAGACCCCGAGCCGCAGGACCGATACCACGGGATCTACCTTGCCATGCTGCTGGCTGGCGTTGGATTTCTCCTGCCGTACAACAGCTTCATCACCGATGTGGACTACCTGCACCACAAATACCCAGGTAGGGCTCCAGCAGCTGCAGCCCTTCCTGCTCCCCAGACCTGGGTAGAGCCCCATTGCCTTCCTCTCTGCAGGGACCTCCATAGTCTTTGACATGAGCCTCACCTACATCCTGGTGGCCTTGGTGGCCGTCATCCTCAACAACGCGCTGGTGGAGCTGCTGAGCCTGCACACCCGCATCTCTGTGGGTGAGCTGAGATCCCCGTGCTCCTGGGCAGCGCCGGCTCCCCATTGCCCCCTACCCACCTCCATCTCCCCCCCTCCAGGCTACCTCTTTGCTCTGGGCCCCCTCCTCTTCGTCAGCATCTGCGACGTCTGGCTGGAGCTCTTCACCCGGCGGCAAGCCTATGCCATCAACCTGGTGGCTGTTGGGGTGGTGGCCTTTGGCTGCACAGGTATGCTGTGGTTGCCTGGGACAACCTACCAGCCAACCCTCACGTCCCTTTCCCCCTCCCCAATCCCCATGGTTCAGCTGCTGCCATAATCCCCCTCCTTCTCCCCTCTGCCCCTCTCTCCTGAAGTGCAGCAATCCAGCTTCTATGGCTACACGGGGCTGCTGCCCAAGCGCTACACGCAGGGAGTGATGACGGGAGAGAGTGAGTACCGCCGGCCCCCACGTGCAGCAACACACCACCCCCAGCACAGAGCCACAGAGCCCCTGGTTGGAAGGGACCTTTGTGTCCATGTGGTCCCACCTCCCTGCTCACCTAGAGAAGGCTGCCCAGGACCGTGTCCTGGTGGCTTTGGGGTTGCCAGCAACTTGGGGACATCCCCGACTGATCCTGAGCAAAGCAGGATGTTCAGTGGTGTCTGATCACGTGCACGGCACCATTAAGGTTGGAAGAGACCTGTAACACCATCTACTCCAACCCCAACGCATCCTGTGCCCACTAACCATGTCCCTCAGTGCCACACCTCCATGGCTCTTGAACCCCTCCAGGGATGGTCCTCTATGCATGGAGCACCATACCCAATGCAGGGAGGTCTCTAAGCCATAGGGCTCAGTGGGACCCGGCGCCAGCAGCACTCCTGTGCCACCAGGCACCGCAGGGGTCATCATCTCGCTCAGCCGCATCTTCACCAAGCTGCTGCTGTCGGATGAGAAGGAGAACACGGTCATCTTCTTCTTCATCTCCATCGGCATGGAGCTGACGTGCTTCATCCTTCACCTCCTGGTGAAGCGCACTCGCTTCGTCCGTTACTACACCTCCTGCCCCCGCAAGGGCCACCCCGAGCGCCGCGGGGCCACCGACCACGGGATGGGATACCGCATCCACCACGATGTCACCGCCGAGGACATCAGATTTGTAAGCTGGGGGCCACTTCCCACTGATCCCCCATATCCCTCCCTCCCTGGGCCTCAGCACTTGCGTCCCCTGTCCCCGTGCAGGAGGATCAGCTGCAGGGACAGCTGGGATCTCCCCGTGGCAGCCCGGGCCCTGAAGCTGAGCTGGCTGGCAGCGGTACCTACATGCGCTTTGATGTCCCCCGGCCCAAAATCAAGAGGAGCTGGCCCAGCTTCAGAGGTGGGTGGTGGGCTCGGGGCTGAGCCAGGCTGGGGGGCCATTATGGGGTGTTTCAGCAGTGTTTTGTGGGGCAGGAGGAGCAATCCGTGGGCTTTGTGCACAAAAACATGGGCAGAAAATACATGCTGGAAAGTATGGGGGCACCTCTTTGGAAGTCCTTCCTGCTTTCACCATCGTTCAGCTGAGAACTGCGGGCTGTGCAGGGGGAGGGTTTTGTGCTGAGCCTCACTGCCCACCTCCACCAGCCATGCTGCTCCACCGCTACGTCGTGTCGCGGCTCATCTGGGCCTACATGCTGTCCATCGCCATGACCTACTTCATCACGCTGTGCCTCTTCCCCGGGCTGGAGTCGGAGATCCACAACTGCACGCTGGGGGAATGGCTCCCCATCCTCATCATGGCCATCTTCAACCTCTCCGACTTCGTCGGCAAGGTAGGAGGCATCGCTGCCACCGTGGTGGGGGCTCACCCCCTCCATCCCTATTGCCTCTGTATGTCCTTAGGAGGAGGAGGGGATGAGTCAACTGTGGGTCATCCACGCTCTGTGGGTGTCCAACCAGCATGGGGTTGTTCACCAACATGACCAATGTTGGGTTCCCACATATGAGCCTTCCTCCATCCCCTTTCCTCCCCGCTGCCCTATTTTGGGCATTGCCCTCCCCTCCCCTCAGCACGGTCTCTACCCCTCCTACAGATCCTGGCTGCCCTGCCTTATGACTGGAGAGGAACACACCTCCTCGTCTACTCCTGCCTCCGCGTCGTCTTCATCCCTCTCTTCATCATGTGCGTCTACCCCAACGGGCAGCCCACCTTCGGCCACCCCGCCTGGCCCTGTGTCTTCTCCCTCCTCATGGGCATCACCAACGGCTACTTCGGCAGCGTCCCCATGATCCTGGCTGCTGGCAAAGTGAGCCCCGAGCAGCGGGAGCTGGCAGGTAGGGCTGCACCACCCAGGGGCTGCCATGCAGGGTGGCCATGGAGGGTGACACCCTCTGTCCGTCTCCGCAGGGAACACCATGACCGTGTCCTACATGACGGGCTTGACGCTGGGCTCAGCCGTGGCTTATTTTGCCTACAGCCTCACCAGTACGTCCCACAGTAGCTGTTTCTACACTGAAACCTCCAACGGCTCCTTCCTGGGGGGGTACTGAGCCCCGGGGCTGGGCAAGGGGGCCAGGATGGGACCAGGCCCCGCTCCTGTCCCCGGTAGCCCTCACTGCCCCCCCAGGCGGCTCCTGGGCACTGTGCAGAGCCAATCCTTGGGCTGATGGCCCCCAGTGTTGTTGGTCCCAATGTTCCTGGGGGACTCCTCCTGGGCAGTGGTGGAGGGAGGGATCTTCTCCTGTTTGAGCCCTTTCCGAGGTGGGAAATATGGCAGAATCCCAAAGGGAATGGGGATGGCACAGAGGAAGAGAGCAACAGACGGCTGCTGAGGAAGAGGAGGAGGGGAGGAAGGTGGCAGGGGGCTGTTATTGATGGTGCTGCAGCTTTCCACTGAGGACAGCCTGAAACCATGACCCCAACCCTTCCCCATACTCCAATTGCTATGAAAAAGCCCCAAACCACTTCTGCTGTCTGGAAAAGGAAAAAAAAAATAAAACCCAGGTTTTTTTTGTTCTTCTTTTTGCCCCCTCCTCTTGTCCCCAGCTCTGTGCTGTGGCTCTGCCCCCAGGCTGCAGCGGGCTGGGAGGGAATGCGATGCCCTGGGTGCTGCCCGGGGCCACTGCTCAGCTTCAACTTCCATCACGTAAAACAACCTGAAAACAGATTATATGTCTTACTTGGCAATGATCCCTTCTCTAAGCCACACTGTTGGGCTGGGAACCCCAGCAGATCCATGGGAGAATGGCTTTGGGGTAGATGGGTGCCAGCCCAGCCAGGCAGTGGAGACACAGCAACACCAGTCCTCCCCTCTCCCAAAAATGGGAGCCATGGGCTGCAGGGCCCCCTACAGCCCCGCTGCCAGCCAGGCACTGCAGAAGGGTTCCCCCTCCCTTCCTTGCCAGCACTACCAGATTTAGCATTTCCTAATCAATAAACACTTTTTGGTTTTGCCTTTATACTTCTCTTGTCTAAAAGGAGCGGTTCAGCCCTTCTGGGTTGGTTCTGCTACTGGGAGAGGGACTGAGTACCTCGGGGCCAGCAGGGGCCCAATGTGCCAGCTGCCCTGGGCTCCTTGGGGCCAGCTTTGGGGGTAGGGGGGGGGGAGGACAAGTCCTTGACAGCGGGTGAGGGGCTGGACTGCAGCCCAAGGGAGCTCCTAGCAGCCTGCAGAGCCCTGCTGAGGGCAGCAGGCAGGAGGAGCACGGCTGACTGGAGCAGGAATCACCTGGGGGCGATTTTTGGGGGCTGTCTGCACCCACAGTGGGTACATCTCCCAAGGGCTGGAGGCTGTGGACCCCCAGAATGCCCCCCCACCACCATGCTGCGCCCCAGCGTGGCACTGGGCAAGGCAACAAGCAAAGCCAGTGGCTCAGCAGTGCGCCATCCATCCTTCAGGGCTCAGAGGGACCACAGGGAAGGGCTCCCATCCTTCTGCTCCGCGCAGCCACACCATCAGCCCCAGGCTCCCATCCCACACCTCAGGGCCACCCCACTGGGACCCCATCCACGCGGGGACGGACACCACGAAGGGACCCCACGGAGGGCCGCGTGGTGCCCAGGTTGGGCCGTGCCCATCCCCAGGCATAGGCTGAGGCAGGCCGGGCCAGAACTGAGTCAGGAAAAGCGAGACAAAAACGATGCTTCGCTGGGTTGCTTTTGGTTGGTTTTTTTTTTTTTTTTTGGTTTTTTTTTTTTGTTGCTGTTGGCTTTTTTTTGTTTTTTTCCTCAATTAATTTTTTTTCTTTTTTTATGAAAAAAAAAAAAAAAAAGATCACACGGAGTTCTCCAACAAACAGAATGCCAAAAAAGAAACGGTTTTAAACAAAACATAAACGAAACGAAAACAGAACAAAAACAAAACAAAAAAAAAAAGACAAAAAAACCTGGCTCTCCTTTCCTCTCGATTGTCTGAAATATCCTCGTGTTCCATAGAAGGCAGTGGGTTTTAAGTGCTTTCTATTTAACATTAGCATAAAATCTCTCTCGCGCGCTCTCTCTCGCTCCTTTACAATATGCTCACACCATTTGCTCCTCCACGTACAGCACACTCGGAGCGTGGGCTGGGGGTGCCTCTTCCCACATCATCCACAATCACAATCCAACAGGAAATAAAAAATAATATTCTGAACGTCAGACTGTGGTCGTTTTCTGCCGCTGCCGGGTGGGGGTTGGGGGGGTGGGGGGTTTTTTTTTCCTCTCCTTTTTTTTTCTCCTTTTGTTTTTTTTTGTTTTTTTTAGAATTTCATAGCTTTTTTTTTTTTTTGCTTTTTTTTTTTCCTCCTCACAGTTTTAAAAAGTTTATATTTATATATATATATTTATATTTATATTTATAATTAAAAAGTTGAATCCATTTAAAGATTTATAATACAGGAGGGCTAAAGAGTCTTTTGGTACATTAAAACTGTACAGGTTAGAACCGTCACTATCCGCGGCGCCCAGGGCAGAGGTGGGACAGCGCAGCACCATTGTGGTTCTATGTGAAGTCAGGGGGGTGACTGTGCAGGGACACCCAGGCCCCCGGGCTCTGGTACGGAGCAGTACCGGGGTGGAGAGTTTGCAATCTGTCCAAGCTTTCCCCACCAGAGCCTGGGCTGCTGCTCCCGGCCGAGCTGAGCCGCGCTCCGTGTCCCAGCGCTGCAGTGCGAGTCGACAGTTGCAAAGATCAGTGCGTCTCCTGGGAGTTTCTGTTTAAGTGCAAGGATGTTGCAGCGTTCTGTTCTCCTCCTCCGGCGTCCCCCCTTGCTGGGTTGACCAGCTGAGCGCTCCCCTGGCCCAGCCCGAGGTGACAGCTGGGCTCTGGCTGCGGAAATGCAGCAGCAGGGCACGGCTGGGCTTCACATTCTGGCCCTGTTCCTTCCGATGAGAGGTGGAGGGCTTCCAGGCAGCTGACTGCTCCATGCAGGCGTGAGAGGTAAAGCTGAGTGAGCAGTGCTAAAATCCATTCCACCACGGGAGGCACCCCCTGACCTGCAGCCTCCTCTGCTCCAAGCACCGAAGCAGTGTCTCCCAGTCGT
Source organism: Gallus gallus (assembly GCF_016699485.2). Classification (NCBI taxonomy): domain Eukaryota; kingdom Metazoa; phylum Chordata; class Aves; order Galliformes; family Phasianidae; genus Gallus; species Gallus gallus. Next base: position 4,095,057 of record NC_052545.1, read on the forward strand.
TTCCTTCCCTGCTTCTTCGCACGCTCACATGGAGGGGTTCGGCAAGCATCACCCGCTTCTCACCGTGCACTTCCTCCTCTGTCTCCTTTTTGTGACAGGAGAGAGTGGGAAGATGGGCTCAGCCCACCTGGGGCAAAGGGAAGGCAGCAACCCCAGGTGGGACAGGGGCCCACCTGGCACCTCCAACCCGGAGGACCTCTCCCACCATCTCCACACGGGGGCCAGCGCTGCCCTTTTGTGCTCCACTGCCAGGCAGGGAAGGGGGACTGCAAAAAGGCGCCGAGAGGATCGAGACGAGGCGCTGAGAGAGACTCATCTCCTTTCTCTTTCACCCTGTCCTTCCTAAAGGGTCATGCGAAACAAGCAGGAAAGGGGACATAAGGACGGAGAGGAGCGTACGCAGAAGGTCAGCAGGTGTCCTTCCACATACAGGCGGCTTCTGAGTGACTGATGGGGGCAAATGACACAAAAGGGATCCCCCCTGCTGGGAGGTCCCGCTGGTGAAATGATCATGAGACCCATGTGCTTTCCAGGACCAAAAGGAGGAAGGGAGAAGTTGGTCAAGTGTCACATTAATTAAAGCCACTTCCCGAAGATTCTCGAGGCTCACACACCACCGCTACCACCCACGGCATCTTCCATGATTGCTGTAACCGCTTTCCCAACCCCTTTCTTCAGCCCTCTCCTTCCTCCCCACGTCTCTCGCACTCTCCTGTCTGTAGTGTGACACGGAAGTCATGAGCTTTGAAAGAAACAATCATGTCGTCTGAACAGGCACGTCCTCAAGTTTGTCCTGTCCCTTCCCAGGGCTGGCACGTGCTCCCTGGGCGGTCAGCAGATGACAGGGACCCCGTCGGTGTTGAAGATCATGCCCGTAGTGGGCTCGTAGGTCCCTGCAAGGTAGTAGAGGTCCTCACTGTCTTGATATTTCTTAGTCTTTAGCATCTGCTCATACTGATCCAGACCAACAACGAGACACTTGTGGGAGATGGTCTGGACATCGTTTTCATCCACATGAGAGGACTGATAGAGAGCTCGCTGCATTACAGGAAGGGAAGAAGGCAGACAGAAAGGAGTAATTAGAACTCACGGCATTTGAAGCATCATCTGCAATATGCAAGAGAAACATCCACCAGATTATCCAAGGGCTTGTGCTCATGCTCACACAGAACTCCCCAACCATCCCTGCTCCTGCCCAGGCAGGGGCACTGGGAACACCAGGGGGCTGATCCCATGCGCAGCGTGGACGTGATCAGTCCTTTACACCAAACCTGAGCCCTTGTGCACAGCCAGCTCCCACAGATGGGAACAACAGCTGCAGAGTCTGCTGATGGGGGAATACAAAGGCCTGGAGTTTGTCATCTCCATTTCAAGGATGCAAATGCAAAGACAGGTGCTGGCTGGGGGCCCGCTGTTCCTCCCAACACCCAGCACCAGCAGCTATTCCCATCCTCCCAAATACACCCATCCAAAGTCCTGGAAACTGCAGTCTCAACAACTGAGGCAAAAAGTAAAAGCCAGAGAAGGTCAGAGGCTTTTCCCCAGCAGCATTGGTTATGCAGTCGCAGCACCAACCTCCATGAAGTCCTTCCTCTGGTTGGATGCCTGCAGAGCTGTGGACAGACTCCTGCCTGATTTCTGATCCCAGCGCTACGCCCAGAAGGAAAAAACAGAAATAAAAAGAAAGCAAATTAATTGGATTTCCCACGTTATCATCCCCTGCCCACCACACATGCCTTTATAACCTCAGCCCCACCCAAAGGTAATACAAACTCACAGTCTACTGTAAAACAACACTGTGCAAAGATGCAAAACTCAGCCAGCATTCCCAAGCACCAGGCTAGCAGTTTTATACTGCACGAGGTCTTGGTCTGACTCTTGATAAACACTTTCTGGACTGACACACACAACTATTTCCTAGTAGAATAACAGACACCCTTCCCTGGATCGAGGGGTACCAGGCTTGCCCACAGCCACAGCACGCAATGATGGTTTTGCCCCCATTAGGGTACTAGCAATGACCTGGGCCATAACTCTCCTTGTCCTCAGGACATGAACACAGACATGCAGCTTTGAAGCCCTCTCAGCAATGGCGAGTAGCCTACCTTGCCTTCGTTGAGTTTCTTCCCAGGGTTGGTTTCCTCTGGGTGATAAAACCATTTGACTCGGACCACCATGTTGTTCCCCCATGACTCCCACATGCTCTGGATCCGGCCAATGTAGGGCAGGTTGGGGCGGCCAGCTGAGAGGAAGACCGCACAGTCTCCAATGCGAATGATCTCCTTGCCCCGGACGATGGCCTTGTAGAAGAGCTTCCTGGCCTTCCCTTTCATTCCTCGTCTCTGCCAAGAGAGGATCACACAGGTGAGCAGCTTAGGTTTCCCTCATTCTACATCCTGCCCTTTTCTGTTGGCAGAGCCAGACCCAGCCCGGTAGTGACGCAGCCACCACCTTGCCAGACACTCCAAATCCTTAGCACTACACACTAATGGAGAATCAAAGATGTGGCCAGCATTGGTCTTCAACCATCAGGTCAACAGGCATTCCCACAAGAAACAGGACAGAGAAACAGGCCATGTGGGACAGCTCCCCGTCACACAGTGAAGGCCAACCCTAACCTCCTTGCAACCCGAGCAGGGGACACGATACACCAGTAGAGCATCGCCAACCCCAAACAGAAAGGCCCCCTTTCCCAGGCAAATGGGAAGGACTCTGCTTACCTGTGTGGGCTTCCCAAACCACTTCCACAGCTGCCGTGCGGGGAGGAAAGCAGCGATCTTGGGCCTGTTCTCCACCGATGGCAGCCGCTGGCGCTTGGCCAGCTCCTTGGTGGTGGGCAGGTGGATGCCCTCTCGTTTTTTGGGCCTGCTCTTGTTGCCACTCTGCTGCGGTGCCGGCTGCTGCGCCGGCTGCTGTGCCGGCTGCTTCTGGCTCTGGGGGTGGGAGGACGCCCGGGATTTCCCTGTCTGTTTGGTTTGCTTGGGAGGAAGGGTTTGCTGCACTGAGGAACTTGGCTGGGCCTCAGCTACTTCGTCATCAGAGCTACAGGAGGAGTCTTCATCTGTAGTGGAGGAGGAAGAGGAGCTGGAACTTGATGATGAGGAGGTCGATGAGGCAGAGGAAGAGGAGGAAGAAGAGGAGGAAGAGGAGCTGCTGCTAGAAGAGGAAGAGGAGGAGGAGTTGGAGGAAGAGAGAGGAGTGGATGCTCTTGAGCTGGTTGAGCTGCTGTCCTGAGCCTCCCCTCGGTTCTTCTCAGTCTCCTCTTCTCCCTCTGATTCTGAGCTGCTGTCGCTGCTGTTGCTCTCAGACTCCTCTACAGCTGCTGGCGCTGCTGCCTTGTCTTCCTGGTCCTTTGAGGCAGTGAGGCTTTCTGCCGAGGCATCAAACTTTCCCCCAAAGCTGGCAGGGTCTCCCTCAGCTGCTTTGGCTCGGGAAGATTTCTGCTTGCCCTCTGCACCCACTGCAGGTGAATAGCCCAGCCCCAAGAGACTTTTGCCATCTCTGCGACCAGCCAGACTCGAGTCCTCCAGCATCCTCATTGCCTCCTTCATCTTCTTTGTCTTTGGAGACATCACACCCTCATGGTCCAGCTTGATCAGGATTTCGTTGTCATGCTTCCTCTGAGCCTTGACCATGGTGCCAAATTCCTGTGCCTCTTCTGTGGGCCTCCCTTTCTTGGCCTTGGCTTTTGACGCTGAAGCATCACTGGAGCCGAAGGCTGTTAGTGTCCCTGGGAGGTCACTGTAGGGCTCTGTGCTGAGGATGCTGCCAAACACAGCAGGCTGGTAAGTGGGTTGTGGGGGGCTATGCAGCTTAGCAGAGATCTTCATTTTACTGGCTTTTGACCGCTTTTCCTCTGTGGGGGCAGGAGATCCTCCAGCAGGTAGTGGCTGGGATTTTCGTGACCCCTTCACACTTGATTTGCCCAGGCAGGCTGGCTTCTCAGGGACTGAAGAAGCACCAGGCGAAGGCTCCGTCTGGTCCTTCTCTTCAGGCAGGGAAGCCTCTTCTGCAAAGGGGAAGAAAAACACAGGCATGTTGCTATCCACTGAGACTGGCACTATTAGCTCAGACACAGACAGACACCAATCCCAATTAGTCTCTGGATTGTTCCTGACTGCTAAAGGCTCCCTGCAGAGGCACGCAGGTCCTCACTGTGCAAGGGCTCTCTCAACTCCAGGCCTAGCAGTGGTGACAACCTACCTGCTTTTGCCTTGATGCTTGGCTTTCTCCCTCGCCCTTTGCCCTTTGATGCAGGCTCCTCTGAGCCCAGTGTAGCCCCTTCTTTTCCTTCTCCAGCATCTTTGCTGGATTTACGGCTGCGGCGCTTGGTGCTGGGTACCAAAAGTGCTGGGGAGGGCTCAGCACCTGGAATAGATGAAAGAGAGGTTGAAAAGCAGTGAAACAACATACACAACAGAGGAAAGACGTGGGAAACCTGTCCCTCCCAATTCTGCAATAGAGATTGGGCCTTTTTACCCAGTAGGTCATGTCCCACCCCCGGTATGCACATCCATAGTTGATGGTGCAACCTTTGTGATTGAAAGTCTGTGAATTAGCCCTAAAATCACTGAGGAAAGTGGCTCCCTACATTTCATAGCGGGAAGTGTCAAGAAAGAAATGAAGCAGAAAGACTCACACTGGATCTTGTAGTCAGGTGGGAGAAGCCGAATGTGAGACAGTGGGATGCGTCCTGTGTCCCCATCATCAAACTCTACTGTGATGAGATCGCCATCTTCCTCCAGATCCAGGGTTCCTGTGGGTTGGGGGAGTAGAAGAAAGTGTAACAGACAAACTTAAGTGCACAAAACACTCGCTAGGAAAGCGGGGACTTAGAGGAAGGCATGGATCCCACAATAACTCCAAAACATCCCATTTCCCACCTTTCCTATATGGTTGTCCAGGGAGAGCACGAAAGATTTAGACCACAATGAAAAATCCCTCATAATACTAAGCCAGCCCACCTAGCGCAGAATCTATCAAAAGCACAGAGAAAAACTACTGCAGTGTGACATCCCACATCGCCTCCCTGTTTCCCTCTCTTCCTGAAATATTTTTTATTTTCACTGCAGTATCTTTTGTGACCTGCATTTTGCAACTACCCTCAGCAAACTGCAGAGTTCCTGTAACATCAACATTCTATATATCTGATAAGTAATCCTTCCTTCATACATACAAAGCGTGACCAAGAGCCTAAAAGCAAGACCAATCGTGGCACAATTGTCCAGGCTTCTTCACTGGCCTTTCTATCAGGCCAGATGGGGGAGACATCAGGAAGAAATGTGTCAGAGGCAGAGCTGTGACTGGCAAGGTGATACAAAACCTCCACAACCTCAGCACTAATTGGTAGCTAGGCTGGAGATAATTCTGACTTTTTGAAATGTGTGAAGTCTCCCCAGTATTTTAAGCTCCTAAACCACTCAGACCCCTTCCCACCAAAGCATGGCTCCTGGACCGTAAGATGCTACTAAATCAGCATCCCAATCAAGTTGGGCATGAACCGGAAGAATGAGCCAACCCCTGACACTCACAGCAGACCTCAGGACTATCCCAGACAAGCCTGACATCCCTCAGGACATGCAGGACAGAGTCATCCCTGGCTCACAGCACCTGGGCAGCCTTACCTCGGACAACTGTCCCTGGGTAGAGGCAGCGGTACTGCTGGCTCCAGTAGGCTGCAATCCTTGTGCCCTCGGGCAAGAATCGCACTGAAGGTGGCTTCACGTCAATGATCTGCTCAGGGCAAAAGGCAAGCGATTACTGATACTCTTGGCACCAGCACAGATCATCCCATCACATTCAGCATGTGGCAAACCAAATCTGAAGAAGACAAGAGACAGTTCCCCCGCTGGGAGACGGCCTCCTGCCTGCACGCATGACTGACTGCATGAAGGACTATTTCTGTTAGTGGGGACCTCCACACCGGTGGGAGCTCTGCCCAGAGTGCCTATGCGAGCAGAAACAGGGCATCCCTGCAGCCTAAGATAGTTAGCCATTTCTACCCCAGAACAGGCCCAGGCACCAAGAACAGGCACCCATTGGCCTCACATACCGCTTCCTGCAAGAGCTGCTCCAGGCAGTAGATATGGGGTCTGTTTCCCCTCTCCCCTTCTACCACCACGCGGTATCTGGAACATAAAGACCCAATCAGACATAGCACATGGAAGAGATCACCTGGATCAGATAACATCTCCCTATGAGCCCTGCCACCAGTCAGTTGAGAAGATTTAACGAAAAGTAATTAGATTTTCCTGAGCACTGATAAAACAGAGTGAACTCTCCATCCCTCCCTGCCAGACTCTTTCAGTTGCTCTCCAGACATCCCTGCAAAGCACCAAAATCCACCCCTGCATCAGTTACCTCCCCTTTCATCAGCAGAGCCTGGGCAGATACAGCAGCCCCACAACTCACATGTCAGGTGAATGCACGGTCTTGACATGTCCAGCATAAAGCAGCTTGTCATCCATGGGGATGAGGACACGCAGGCCATCCTTCAGCTCATCCTTGTCAATTATGCAGGAGCGGGGAGCTGTGAGGTGTTGAAGCAAGACAGGGATTAGAGAACGCCACAGAGGAAAAAGCAACCGCAAAGGGAGAGGGAAATTTCATTCCCCCAGCATGATCCTCCCCTAGGAAAGGACCAGCAAGCCCTTTGCAGAAAGGCATCCTTCTTGGTAATAACAGTATGTCAACAAATGAAAATAGGGCAGCTCGGACACTGGGCTTCATCTAGATGTCAAACAGAGTTGGCAGTTCTGAAGAGGCTTCTATCTGGCAAGCCAAATTGACTGTAAAAGTGGTTTCTCCACTCCAAGGAAGGATTCAGGGCTTTGGACAAGGAATGTATGAGAGCAGCACAGCCCTTCCTCAGGCAGCCCTAGGAAACTCATCCAGCTCTGCTGCTACTTGCACAATTAGCCCTCCCAGCCCCCCCTGCCCTCACCTGGTGTGGGTGGCCGCTCGACAAGCATGCTCAGTGGGATGTTCTCATCCTCCGAGAAGCTGCTATCTTGGTTGGGTTCAAAATCCTCCTCCGCTGCCATGCTCTCCATGAGCTTGCTGACAGCTCCTCCTTTCCCTCGGTTCTGCAGGAGAGCAAGCAGCACGTCAGCTGGATGCCAACAGGCAACAGTCTGATCCCATCTCACCTTCCTCCAGCAACAAACAACCTGAGGATATTGGGACAAACTCGTCTCCATCCTCAATAACATTAAAACACAGAGAGCCAAGCAGGTATACCCAAAATCGTTTTTTAACTAAAAAAAAAAAAAAAAAAAATCAATCTTTGTTTTACTGGGTTTCCTGCCAAGCATCACGGACAGCTGAGCAAAAGCCATTTCACATATCTTAGCCACATCTCACTCCTGCAGGCTGGGAGAGATGCCAAAGAGCAGACAACTGTAGCACTGCTCTGTGCTCACCACCCCTCTGCAAAGAGCCTGTCTTCACTAAACACGCAGCAGACGCCATTCCTATTTTGTCTCAAAGCCTCACAAGTCATTTCTTTCTGTCACGCACAGACCATAAGCATTACACTCAGAAATCATGTGAGAAGATGCAGTACTGTGTGTCACAATAGGCTGCAGTGAGCAGAAACCAATGGTGACCTGGCTCACCCAGTGCTGAGCACAACTCCATCACCATCTCCCTGGACTTTGCTTACTCCCAAAGCTCCCTCTCCACCCCCACCTCTATGTCTTAGAGAAAAATTCTGCCTGTTCATTAATTTGGGGCACGAACCCAACTGAACACTAGATGGTAGCAGCAGGCACTGTTCTACCTGCTAGCCTTCCTGGGAATTTAGGCTTCTCAAATTTTGCCTGTAGTACACCAACAGAGGTTGCATTTAGTGTTTTCCCTCCCTCATTCTGCAGCAGTCCGAGGAAAGAGCAGGGCTCTGCCGACCATCTTCCAGCTCGTGCAGTCTAGAAACAGTCACTCACCTCTTTTTTAACCTCCTTGGCTTTCACCTTGGCTTTGCTCTTCTTGGTGGAGCCCAGGGCATTGGCCAGGCTGACCCGAACGTCAGATGGGGAACTAGGGATGCCAGGAGGAGACATGGACGAGGAAGAGGAGCAGCAGGGTGCTTCTTTACCCTTTTTCCGCTGCCAAAACAAAAGTAAACACCACCATCAGTGAAGATCCAGGCCTACAGAGTGAAAGGGCAGAGCAAAGCGGGCCATGCACAGTCAGCCAGCAATTCACTGACATCCTTTGTCTCCCAGCTCTGCATTCAGGCTTCACAAACTTCAGTGAGTTTCTCATTACCCCAGAGAGCAATTCCTGCCCATCAGCCCTTCCTTCAAAGAGCTCAGAGAAGATCCCAGCTGGCTTCATGCCACAACTAACTTGTCTAACTTTTCCCACTATCACTGATCCATCATTATATGAACTAGAGCCAAAAGCAGTTGAGCTTTCAGCCAAGATGAAGAGTCAGCAACCAGAAGAAGACCACTGCCACTATGAGCCAAGGATGGTCCTCCAAAGGCACTGTGAAGATGTCAAGGCAGACGTGAGCAGCCAAACAGAATGTGGACTCAACCCTTCACTTGCCTACTGGAGCTCATCGCCCTCCCTTCATCTTGAACTCCCAAACATCCCACATCAATGCTGCAAACGTGTTCCTCACCTTGCTTAGCTCCTTCCTGTCCTTCCCCTTGCTGCCCTCCTTTTTGGGACTCATGGGAGCCCCCTTTCCACAGCGCCCAGGCTTGGAGACAGGAGTGGAGCTGGCAGGTGCCGTGGGGGTCAGTATGGCCGAGGATGTGGTGGCATCGTGGAGGAAGATCCGTTCACTCCGGCGCCGGTTCCACAGGTCATCATCGCTGGCCTCCAGCCCAAACTCAAAGCTCAAGTCCTTGGGGGACTTGAACTTCTTCAGCTTGCGGCCTTTCTCAGACCCGAGCTTGGCTTTGTCAACACTTCCAGATCCGGGCTCGAGGCTGCTTGGGGTCTGGCTTGACGGGATGCTGCTTGTTTCCAGAGACCCCTTCTTCCCCCGCAGCAATCCCGAGGGTGACTTCTTCCTGATCTTGATCTCACTCTCTGAGTCGGTGTATTCAAACTCTGTCCCTAGATGCAAAAGATTCAATCATCAGTCAACGCTCTGGCTGAGCACAAGAGGAGACAAGCATGGCTAGAAGCTTTTGGACTCCATGGGAGATGTCAAGCTTGTTCAACAGAGCCCCAGTGTCCCTCATTCAAACACTAACACCCTTACAACATTCTCTAGCCCTCAACAAAAGGAGCTACTCGCTTGAATGGAAATACAAACCCCACACACTGAACTTTCCTACCTTACCGGGAAGGGTTCTGTCCAGCCTCACCTTTTTTCTGGAGAAGGATCTCTTTAATGAATTGAATCAACCCAGATTTCAAGCTTATTTTTCTCCTATTGGCCAACAGACACCACAGAGTTATTTACTGGCTCAAATAACTGCCCTGAAATCAAAACAGGTAAATGATCTTTTGTCTGTGGCAGATGGAAATCCCCTCACATTGGCCACTGCTCAGCCCACCAGTACCCACCATCCTGAAATACTGCAGTAACACCAAGATGTTCACCACCTACAGTGTATTTCCCCTCTTCAAAACCTGATAAAGGAGAGTAATATCATACGCCTCCAGGGACAGAAGGGAAACTGAGGCAGCACCCAACTGGTGGTGTGACTTTGTCTGAGGACGACAGAAATTGTTCTAAAGCCCAACAGCGAGCAGCTCCTGTAAGATAACTAGCATGTGCAGGAGATCCTTAAGAAAGGATATACCCAACTAAACAACATTCACATGCGTAGAAGAAAATGTGCAAGGCATAAGCATAGAGAGACGACATCTTATTTCAGTCCTTCTCTTTTAAATATGCTCACTTTCCTGGGTTAAATGCGGCCTGCAGGAACCTCTGCTCACTTCTACCCAAACAGTCTCCCCCGAGACAGCCCCAGCACGAAAAGAGCCAGTCTGTCAAAATCAAAGCTGGCAACGCTTAAGATGAAAAGCCCTTTGGAAATTACAGCACCCGTTCTCCTCCGTCACTGCTGCCTGAGACGATTTCTAGATGTTTCCAGTTTCAAGGAGGGCAGGTTACAAGGCGATAAATTCTTAAGCGAGGCCGCTGGAACAAGTTGGCAAAAGCCTAATATAGCATGGAAATGGTGCTAAAACAAGCTGGGCTCCCAAAGAAGACATCATTTTCCATTCTGAGGCATGCTATAAATTCCATTATCACTTAATAAATATTAATAGAGAATTTATAAATGGAGCCCATATAGATCTGTCTGACTGGGAACGATGTCACCCAGGGGCATTTGTGCAGCAGGGCATGGGAAGGAGAAGAAATAAAACTCCAATTACTTCTAACACTGAAACTGAGGGACAGAGGCACAGAGCCTGGCAGGGCAAACAGATGAGCAAAGGGACTCTCGCTTTGAGTTCTTCTGTCCAGTTTCTATGGGGACATGGACGGGATGAATGAATTTAAGAGGTTTTCTTCAGTTTCAATGTCTCTCCTTTTCTTGGGTGCTGAAAATCAGCTGCATTTAGCACGTACTTCCTTCCTCAAAATGCAGCAGCACTCTGTCCAAGGGGACACCGCATCCCACTGTTAGCGTGACTGTTAAGGGTTTGCCAGGCAGGAAAAGAGGAAACTCTGAGGAAGCCGCAGGCAACTGCCCCTAGGGAAGCCACAGCTGCAGCTGCTACAACTGCCATTCTCATGACTGCTTCTTTCCTTGCCAGACAGTGAACTCCCCTTCAGTATTAAGTAGCCAAAAGCAAGGACATGTCTGGATAAGAATCTGCTTTCCTGCAGCACAGCTGATCCTGAACCTTCCACCTTCTCCCCTGGCACGAACCCTGAGCATACGACTCACCCATCAGGCTCTGTCGCTCCTCCTTCTTCTTCGCCTTCTGCTTGGCCTCCAGCTGGATGATGGAAAGCGGAGGGGGAACGATGGGGCTGGGCATGGCGCTGGCAGCAAACCTCGCTAGCAGACCCAGGCCACTCTCATCAAGAGCAGGTGATGAAAGCCTGTCGGTGCTATCTGTCCCATAGTCCTCCACCTCTTCCTCCTCTTCTTCATCCTCTTCCTCCTCTTCCTCTGAGCTGGAATCTAGCACGCAGAAAAGAAGATGCCCGTTACAAATCTTGCAGAGCTGTGCATCAACCACATCTCCACCCCGAATCGACAGCTCTCCTCTGCTCTGTGCTCCCCTAAGCAGCACTGAGCCACCCCTGAGCTAAGCCAGAAGGTGTTGGCCACAGACACACATCTTTGTGGTCATACAGCTGGTATCACCCTGCCTACCACCACCCACGGGGGACACGGCAACACAAGGTATGGTAGAGGACTCATCCAAGGCAGGGGAGAGAAAAGCAAGGTGTTGAAAAGGAAGCCACGCACCCCTTCCCTGCAGTTCTCAAGGAGGAATTAAGAGCTTAACTCCTTCAAAAATCCCAACCCTGGAGCTGTGGGATTCCCCTCCCACCCACCACTTCTTCCTCCGTAACAAAATCCATTAGTGTAATCAGAACCAGAGCTCAGGACAGAAGGGGAATACCAGAGATCAGCCTGCATCGCAGCAGGAGGCGAGGAGGACATGGAGGGGAGAAGGGGCAGGAGGCAAAAATGCGAAGAGAGGGGAAAGGAGGGAAATAATAATTTGGAAGTGATGGATTTGGAATGCAGAAGGAGGAAATTTGTATCTGCAGATGAAAGGACACAAAGGGCGAAAATGACATTTAGGGGGAACAGGCTTCAGCAGCTAGCACTGGAGATGGCAACGAGAGTGTTGAAACGCTCTGCCTCAAAACTCTCTGCGCCTTTTGCTTCCCTCTCTACAGCTCAGGAAAGGCAGAGCGAGCTGCCCACAGCCCCAGGTGGAACTCTGGCCAAGAAATCAGCCTGGGCTGGCACACACAGAGCACTGCACTGGGGTTTTCCTTTAGAGTCTGTGCAGAGCAGGCACGTGGGGCAGATGCTCTGAGAGGGGTGTTGCTCCCTTCCCAACAGCACTTCCCAAGGGTCTGCCCATCAGCCCAAAGGCAATTGATTTTAAATACGTCTCACCCACAGTTAGTGCTGGTGTGAGTCACTGCACTAATGTACATACACTGCACACAAACACACACACACGAGCACATATACATATATGTATGTTTGGGGTCTTTCTAACTGCAAAAACTAGGTCTGGAAAACATGAGGGCTTAAATAGGATCACCGAGGCTGCTGAGAGATTCCCACCACTAGCAGGAGCCCTGCTCTGCTCCCAGCAGCACCTGCCAGCTGGCCAAATGGGAAACCAGATCCCTTCAACATCAGCTGCAACGAACACGAAAATCCTTTTCTTTCCACTGGTGCCCTCGGGGATAGATAAAAATGTTCTCAACACTTGGTTGTTAAAAAAAAAAAAAAGCAATAACACGAGCATTATTTTGCCACTTTGGGTTGTTTTTCCACAACTTCAGAAATCGCAGGGATATCAGAAAGCAGTGCTCTCATCCTTGTGTTTTATCCAATGGAGTAACGGGTGGCACTTCTGTTTCTTCAAACAGCATACATCAGATGGCTGCAGATTACCAACGGCTGCACAGAAAGCCCTTCCACACCTTAGTGGCTCACATGATCCTTTTGACAGAAAACTGCTGCTAACCCAACAGACTAGCAGGGAATACCAAGACATCCACAGCCCTGTTCGCTCCTTGCACAAAAACCACATGCAAAAAAAGCCAATCTGCAGCAACTCAGGATCAGATTCCTTCCCCTAACACAAGAAGGGGCACAACGGCTGTTTTTCTACCATGCCTTGCCAAGAAGAAAACACATCCAGATGAAGGCTATTCTGAGATGCTGAAGCCACCTGCCTGCAAGCAGCAAAACAGTGTCTGAGTTCCTACATCAGCTCTGTTCCACCCCTACGTGGGATGCCCTACTCCAACAAGTGCCCCTTACTTGAGACTCCATCCACGCACCCAATTGGGCTCTGAATTCAGTACTTCTCCACAAAATCAGAAAGATGAGCCCATGCAGCCCCTCCTGCTAGACCCAGAGAGCCATATGAGCTGAGAGCAGTGAAGAAAGCAGACAAAAAACGGGGATGTTCTGCAGGAAAACCTCTTCACAATCTGTCCCATGTGAATACCATGCAGCACCGAGCGCACCTCTCGCTCAGTGCTTAAAGACTCCTCTTCCACCCCAGCCAACGTGGGCTCTGCAGCCACAAGGGCACGAGGGCACCGAGCAGCTCCCGTATTTCAAAAGCACCGAGGTGAAACAGATTAAAAAGCCACGCTGAAAGCAGCCATTACTCACACCATGGAAAACATACAATGCAATAGCGCGCCCGGCAGTTATTCTAACCTCCTTCAAATATACGGTGTCACGCTATGGAAAGGCAACCAGAGACAGTCTCTTGTCAGCATTATTACCAAAACACTTATATTTCTATCCGCAGGAAATTCAACTTGCAGCCTGAAAAAAAACAGCACATTAGAGCACATTCACAGCCTTCACTCACAGCTCTATCCTCCCCCACCACAAGGGCAGCTCTCGCTCACTCTGCTCCTCTTCCTCCTGATGTGCCAAGAGACAAAACCGACCCAACGAAACCAAAACAGCCCATCTGGGGCTTCCCTCCAAACCGACTTCTAAACCGAGTCCCCACATTCATAATCCTGGTGGCAAAGATGCTCCTGCTGGCTCTCTGCAGCTCACTGCAATGGCTGTACGGAATCTGAAGCCTGAGTCTGACTCCTGCTGCACCCAACCTATCTGTAGGCTTAAAACGAAGCACGAACAGATGCTTTTGCACAACCAAAGCCTTCATCTTTTCACCTGCCAAGAATTAATAGCGGGACCAAAAACATTCTGAAATATCCTTCCCCCCCCCCAACCTCTTCTGGTTGTAATTCTGCAAACACTGAGCAAGGGTGAGGAGAAAACACATCAAGTGAAACACTTCTGCCATCATTAAGAGCATGTATATGTGTGTACACACCCACACACACAATCACACATACGCATACAATCCTGCAGCCAAAACAAACAAGAAGTCATACTCAAACGCTGGTGAAGCCAGATAAGCTGAAGTCAAAGGCTTTCTTTTTTTCCAAAACGTTTACCTGCATTAAATTCAGAACCAAAACCAATTGAAAATAAAATACTGAACTTTCTCACTGTTTTTTTTTTTTAATGGCATTTTACTGTAGGAGAGGAATAAATGAAGATGAACAGAGATCGGTTAAGCAGTTTGGTTTTTACAGGCTGATGTAACAGGACGGACTGAGGAGGGTGTGGGGAGGAAAGGTTTGGGAAGGGGGGGGGAGGTAAAAACACACACTTAGAAGAGTCATTTCACATTGTAAAAAAAAAACAGCATGATTTTTTCATAACACCAAGCAGGCCTACAGCATACAAAGCAGGCTAAGTACAGGCAGACTTTAGACAGCTCCTGGGTCATTGACATCTGATTTGTGTGATCGGTCCAAACTCTGGAGGTCACCTATTTTCAAATCTCCAATTTAAGATTGTCCTTCATTTTTTTTATTTTTAATGCCAAACAAACCAATTCTCAGCATTTGTAGATTTTTCCTCCATGTGTGCTGCACTGCTGACTCCAGAAGTACTTATGAAAAAGTGTTAAAATATTACACGGGATTGGTTGTTCAGGGAAACAGTTATCCACTATGTTTGGAAAAAATAGCAGAAAAATAATCTATCTTTTCTTTCAAAGTGGCATAATCAGCCTCCAAGTTAGGCAGAGCAGGGAAGAAGGCATTCATCTCTCCAGGGAAACAGTCAATTGAGAAGAAAAATGTGGATCTTCAGTCATGGAAACTTCATGGCATTCCCTATCCTGATGGCCTCTGAAGGTCCTACGTAGCTTCAGCCTCTACTGGCAGTTTCCTCTCCAAGGTCACTGGATGAAACACCATAGGCTTTGCTCATTATCTTTAACAGCAGTGCTATGTTTGGTCGGCAAGAAATCTGTCTCCCTACAACTGTCTCAAAGCAGACAAAAACAAGTTCTCCTGCAGCTAGTCCTACATCTGACATACACAGTGGCAGGGCCATGATACCCACTACCCTAGCAGCAAGTAGTCTGCATCGTGGCCCAGGAAATCTTTCAGCTGCAGAGGCAGAGCCTTTGCAGGCAGTTCTGTGCCTTCTCATCTTGCATCTATCAAAAAAATACTCCTTTTTGCTAGGATAAGGGCTTCTCCCAGAGAAAATCGAACAGCAAATAGTAAAGCATTTCTGGAGTCCTCAAACACAGACACTCAAGCAAATCTTCCATGCAAAACTCAACATGGACAGAGGAAAGTCAAAAGTGGACAGCGATCATCTTGAAAATTCTAACAAAAAAAAACAAGAGAATGCAAAGATCTACGTGTCATTATTCACGGAGGTAACACCGAAACATCTGAGGCTGACAGATGACATAAAGAAAATTATTTTGCCTACCTACATAACAATGGTCAAGGTTCAGGTTCATGGTTAGTGACCCTCGCTGAGAAGTGTCTGCCCTACAACCAGCCAACCACTTTGCTTCTTTAGTGCAGCGTGAGAGCAAATGCAAGAGACCGACACAGACATTCAAAGCATCATGGATAGGGGCAGGGGTGAAAGGGTTGGCCAAGCAGCTGCAAGGAGAAAGCGAGCACTTCTAGAAAAGCTGAGGTTATTAATCGGTTTAGTATCAGGGAAAGCCATTAGAAACCCTATTACCCAAATATCCCTTCAAGAAATGTTTCTGACAAAGAACTAAACAAAAAAATAATAATAATAAAATCAAAAACCATTTGAAGAAAAAGCAAAACTGTAACCAATAATCCCTCCCAACCGCCCCTCTGTGCCCACCTCCCACCCCCGGAGGTTTTGCATCTTTGGTTTCCCCACCATTAAATGACACCTCTGAGGGATTTACAATGCCTTTCCCCATTTGTTCCAGACTTCCCAACCTCCTCCCATATCCGCCCCCCCCTTCCCCAGACTTTATCCCATCAAACTGGGATAGCTGTGTCTTAAAAAAGCAGAACAGGTTACTTGAAAAATCGACAAAGCTAATCTAGGGACAAGTTACCTATCTGCTATCTGGAGCAAAACCAAAAAGCAAAGCCCCAAAAACTCAAGAACTTAGCACCAAAAAGGGATTGATATCCTCCAAATTTCCAACAGCAGCAAAACAAACAAAGAAAAGATGCAGAAAGAAACAGGGAAGGGATGTCAAGCTGAACGGAAGTAACGCAGACTCTTCATGGAGATGTGGCAAACTCTCCCTCACACGAAATCCATTGTCCCCACAACAGTTTGGGTTCTCTGAGGAATAAATTTGATTTCTTTGAAACAGACTTCTTTTTAGTTTTCTTTTAGATGCACTGGTGGGTCCAGCCCAGTCACATCAAACTACATCAGCATTCTGTATCTTTCTGCTGTTTGAAATATATGGGTTTTTTGGTTTTTTTTTTTAGCTTAAATTGCCTTTCTTTGGAGGATGGGCTTGGAGGGAAGAAAAACAGGTGTGTGGAGGAGATTAAGATCAAAAACTAAGAATAACAAAACCAAAGCAAAACTACCCAGCCCCATTTTCAATTAACAACTGTCTGAGCAGTGTGAAACGCTAAAAGGCTTTTGCTGTGCTGCATGCAGCTCTGCTGTGTAACGTAGACAATAACAACTGGGGATGCTCTTGCTTAGCATTCAGCCCAGACGAGCTACTTTCTTTTGGGAGCTGAGGGCTCATTAAAATGACCTTTCCCCATGATTATTATTTAATGAGTGCGCTCTAAAACAGAAACCCCTTGTGTCTCTGGAGGAAAAGTCTCAAGTAATCTCTTTTCCCACTGAAGTACTAATGACAGGCTGACAAAAAGAAGCTGTAAGGAAAAAAAAAAATTGGGGTGAGGGTGGGGGAGGGAAACTGCAGTCAAATTTAATGCAGTAATTACCACATCCTTGAGCACTACGGATTATGTGCGGGCATCTGAAAAACAGTACCACCCAAAAGGGGCATAAAAACTTGCTGAGTATAATGGGGACCTTATGCACAGCAGCAATGAGGACCGAGAGCCTTCACGATTTACCTGCCTGCCTTGAGAGCCTAACAACACAAGAAAACAGCTGTAAACAACAACAACAAAAAAAACCAACATAAAACGGATGAGCAAAATAAAAACAAAATAAAAGGAGTGGGGGTGGGAGAGAGGCCTTGGTTTGGACAAAGGCAGCGAGCGACAATTGCTAGCAGGGATATTTGAATAATAGAGAGTACCCAGACTAGGTTAATTCCAGTTCTACTCATGGGGAGTGGGAGCAGGAGAGGGATGCAGAGCAGGATGGAGTGAAGCGGCAACCTAATCGCCTGCTAAGAGACACAGCAAGAGAGACAAGTACACAGGTTTAGTTAAAAATGAACTTGATATGTTTAATAAAGCTTGGTATACCAAATCGCAGTACAAACATCAAGTCACACGGCCACACAACAGTATCCCGGCAGTGAAAAAATAATAATAATAATAAAAAGAAAAGGAATGCAACTAAAAAAGGGAAAGAAAAGAAAAAAAGAACTCCTTCCAAGCCTCTTCAAGGACCATGCCAAAATAAAATAATAAGAAATAAAATAATAGTAATAAAAAGAATATAATGGTGGTGGTGGCAGCAAGGAAGAAAGTGAGGGAAAAACTGAAGGGAGGGAGGGAACAGGAAAGTAGGGAGAGGTGAACTCTAAAACCCAGTCAATATAAAAGCTCTAAAAGAGCCAGTCGGTAATAATATCACAACGATACAGGTACAAAAAGGATAAAAGATAACCGTCGGGCTGATACGGCAGCCTACGCTGCCAAGAACAAAGATGGCCGCCCTGGCTGCGACCATCAAAATGGCTGACCCCGGCCTGAGGGCCCCTGCTCGCCCCCCGCCCGCCCCACGCAGACATGGCGGAGGGGTGCGTTTGCTATAAGCTAGTAACCTTGATCGAACGAGTCCTCCGAGGAGTCGCTGAAGGAAGATCCCGCCTCGGCCTCCCGCAGCAGCAGGCAGAAGGGCTGCTTGCGGCCCGCCGCCGCCTTGGCCTTCAGCGGCCGCCCGGCCGCCACACCACGCGGGGCCGCCTTGAGGCTGCCGGCCGCCCGGCCGCCCTTCCTGGCCGCTGCGCTGTAGAGGCTGGGCGGCCGCGGCTTGGGGGCAGAGGGGGGCTGCGCCGGCCACTCGTCCCTCAGGGATCCCTCCTCCTCCTCCTCTGAGTCCGTATCTGCAGTCAGAGCAGGTGGGAACAGCATTACCTCAGGGAACGGGGTTAGGGTGGGTTTCAGAGGGGGTCAGAGGGCTGGTTTTGTGTGTTTCTGGGTGAAGGGGCTTTGCACCAGGAGGGGCTGCGCGTCGCCATGCCCTTCCTGCCAGGCTTCCATCACAAGCAACAGGCTCAGCTGGGAGCCGAATAAACCCAGAAATACACACCTCCTCCTTTCAGTTAGAAATAAACACTCTCCATCTAGATCCAGTGATCCTTCCTGCCTTATGGCAGGATCCAAGACCTGCTTTCAGCTCAGGAACAGAAAGCTGAGACAGACAATTCCACCATCAAGACAGCCGCCAAAGGTGCAGTGATGCCAGAGATCGGCCAATCAACCCAAATCAGCCTCAGCCACGGTTATGCTTTATCCTCTGACTTAAATCCCCAGCTCTGCACAAACTGACTCTCTTGAACGGTTTCTAACACAGCCAGAGCAACCCCAGCTGCTAAGGGGCAACACGTCCAACTCCAAACACGCCACCCCACTCAGCAGTACAGAGCACACCAAAAGAGAACACTGACCAAGCTCCCTGGTCCACAAACCCATTTTACCAAGCAGCAGGCAGTGAGTTTTATACAACAATCCTCTCCAGTGTCAGATGAGCGCAGCAGAAATATATGGTGCCCCTGGCTGTGATAGAAGCAGGCTTGAAGTGTCACATCCCAGCTCACAAATGCACCACTGACTCTGTAGCATTATGGACACGGACCTTTCCGGCATGCAGGCAGCAGCAGATGCTCTCCAGTGTCAGCCCCAGCTGCACATCACTCCCCATCTCCATTGTGACGGTTGTGAAGAGGAAGGAACAAGGGGTGGCAGCTTAGGAGGTCCAGAGCCCAAATACACAGAAGATGGTGTGAACCCCAGTTCCATTAACATGGATGGGAACTGGATACTCAGCTCACCCTCTGGATCCATGCCCAAGGCTTTCAGGACTCCAGCTAGAGAACCGTGAGGTCAGGAGGAGGCACAAGCATTTGGCACTGGTCCCACTCTCCTCCTCCACAAGAGCAGCCCACCAGTCACAGGAGGTGCTGCCATATGCTCGACCTGCCTCTCCAAATCCACCACGCTTGAGTGACCAAATGACTGCCTAAGGCCCTTTCCTTGAACTTGGCGCACAGCTGAAAGAAGGCCTATCAAAGCCGAGCCATTCCAGAGTCGGTTCCTCGGTAACAGTAATCCTCCTGCTCTGAGATACATGTGGTGACATGGGCACGGTCCTACATCAGAAGACTCACTGGAAAGGAGTGTACTTGGACAGCAGCTCCCTTGCTCCTTTGGGTCCAGGAAGGAGTTTCTGATCTTGAAATCACAGCACCAAGTGTGAGGATACTGTGCCAGCTCCTCCCAGCAAGGGGCTGTGCCTCCCCTCTGCCCCTGCTTACCTCCCCACCAGCTCCAGAGCTCCCAGCTGAGGAGGCCTGGGTCTGTTCCTGGGACTGAAGTACACTGAAGAGCAGCACTACGGGGTGGTTTGTAAAGAACAACCAGTCAAAGGCTGTGTTCAAGTCCAGCGAACACAATGGCTCCTATTTTGCCACGTAAATGGCTGATTTCATGCCAAACATCTGTTCATGTGGAGTCACTACCTCATCATCTTCCCCATTAGTGAAATTTCTGAACTGGTCTTGCACTGCTGCCACGTACATTTGTTATGCATATGAATACCCCATAAGAGCTTTACCGTGGGACTTAATTAGCTGCAAGCAAAGGACAAGGTGTGTATGTAAGTGAGCTACCGGGCCTCAGACCATAAACTCCAAGTCCTGCACATGCTTCTCTGCCCCATTGTCTGCCTGAGCCATTAAAGACTCTTCCATGCCCGATTCTACGTCTTCCTAATGCCATCTGCAATTCAGATTTTTCTTTCTGTAATGGTGTCTGCAGGAATCTTTGCCTTGGGTGCACTTTGGCTGCACCAGTACACAGGATGCCACTGAGTAGACTAATTCCAATGGGAAGGCTGTACACAGTCACCCACGAATCAAGCCACAACACTGCAGAAAGGCAGCAGGATACTCCAGACATCAGTTTTTCTTGCAGACTACGCCTTCCCTATCTGCCTCCACAGCTTAACCCCACCCAACTCACCAAGTTGTCTCTGCTAACCACCTCCTGAGGAGAGGCAGTGAGAACTCATCTGGCAGCTAGATGGAGAGTGTCTACTCACACTGAAAGCAAGGATATGATTTTACTTCTTTTTCCCCGGGGACCACCAGAACAATATAGGCCAGGAAGGGACACAGCAACGTCTGCTACCTCTCGGATGGGGCAAGTTGGGTGGACATCTCACACTCAGCCCAAAGACACAGCAGCATGTATTATCCAAGGAGAAGGTCACCTTCCACCCACAAGCAAAACCTGACCCATCTCCACAACCATCTCCAAGAAGCCAGAAACCCCTGCCACACAACAAAAGCCCACACAACAGGTTACACCATAACAAGAGATAAACGAGGGATTACTTACTATAAGAGTAGCTGCTAACTTCAGATATTGCTGGTGAATGGGAAACCTTCAGCTGATTTTTGACTTTTAATCCCACCTCCATCTTCTTCATTTTGGCAGCCACTTTGTTTTTACCTTCCTTGGTGGATTTCAAGGACAGGCCCAGGTTTTTGGCCAGGCTCTTCTTCTCCTCCTTACTTGGCAGAGCCTCATGAGAAGGGAGGTACCTGCTGCCACCTCCACCAGCTTTCAGCTTCCCCCCAGAGCTGTCAGCAAACTTGAAGGGGGATTTGAGTTTGTCTTGTTTGGTGAGCGACAGGGCCTTGTCGAGTTTGCTGGCCAACTGTTCCTGATCCGATGGTACTTTCTTTTTCTTAAGCTTTAACTGTCAAGGTGAAAGGAAGGGACGCAGGTGAATACAAAGCAGGTATCACGGCAGATCCCAGGGTTTTTAACTACCCTCACTTCAGTCCCTTATGCTTGCCAATTAATAATGCCTCAAAAGGAAGATCCTCGCTCCCATCATCATGCTAGGGAGAAAGACAGTAGCAAATGGTGCAGCTTCACCCTCATAAAGTAATATATAATGTCAAAGACAACTCAGAAAAACCGAGTTTTCTTCCAAAAGAAATATATTCACAAATTAACGTAGATTGGAGTTCTTTTCTTCTCAACACTGTTTTTTAGGATTTGTTGGGGTTTGGTTTACAAGCTGTTCTCTAGATCACAGGGACTGTAAATCTTCTTTACTCCAAATTCCAGCCAAATAAATACAGATTTCCATACAAGCAACCAGCTACAGTGGCAGAGATGCCAAAAATACCCAAATACCTCTCAGCAAGAACATCAGCGCCACTGCGTTACAGCCAGGGCTCTTACATTCCTTTTCCATATTTTCTTGCACTTTGAAAAAAAGTAAATTTACTTTACATGCGTTACATCTAGATAACAGCAGCTGCAACTTGGTACTTTGCCTGCATGCATTTTGGATTTCAGCAGCAGCTTAAAGCTCCAGTAATTATCTCATTGCTCCAACAGGAGCAAAGGAAGACCCTGCATTTAAAAAAATGAGACCACACTCTGTTCTTCTCTTGCCACGAAAAGTCAGTCACCCACCTCTGTCTCGACAGCCAGAGCAGTAATACAACCACTGCTCTGGATTCTGAGCTAGTACAACACCGCAGTGCTCTGGCTGGCTCGAAGGTGCTCACCTCTCTACTGATTACCAGAAAGGCCCAACCTCCATCAGCCAACATTAGCTTCTGCAAACACCCCTCTGCTGCACAGAGCCCTCCCATGAGGAGCTGCTGAACACACGGGAACTGAGAGCAGATGCTGTAAGATCAGGAGTTGTTCAAAGCAAGCCAGCACCGGTCAATGTGGGAAAATGATCTGCTTTTGGCCTGTGGATCCGCATTCCCCACGAGGGCACTGACCTCGTTTGAGAAGCTGGGGGCAGCATCATGTTCTTCCCAGCTCTGGTTCCTCCCTTTCATCTTGCCACTGCCGCTCTCCACATCGTCATCCTCCTCCGGGAGGGCCCCTTTGTGCCTCTTCTTCATGCCCTCGCCAGTCTCAGAGTCTTCAGAGAGCAACAAGGACTTGCTTAGTCTGCAAGCCAAGCACAGGATGGGTCAAGGTGGGGGGCTTTCCTCCCTGTGATCCCCATCAAGCTCAAAAGTGAGGTAAAATGCCTCCTAGAACAGTGGGGATCCTTAATGGGAGCCAAGTCCACTGCGAAGCAACTGCAGTCTGGACACAGGAGGAGTCGCAGGGAGCCCTTCTTGGATACCAGCACACAAATCAGAGACCCACAAGATGGTCTCTGAAAGGAAGTGTTTGGGATCTTGAGTAGCAGCCACTGAAAAAGCGCCCAGCTTGGTACAGCTCAGCAGGAGGAAGGCTAGGCAGTTGAGCTGGCTGTGGTGGTTTTATCCCACCTCTACTTTCATGGTCACTAGCTGCAGAGAGAGTCCTGAGGCTCAGGGAGGTGCCACCATGCCTGGCACCAGGATGCTCAGTCTGAGCAATGAGGGGTTAAGGGCCGCACGGAGGGACAATGGCACCATGAAGACCAGCTTGCACAAAGGGCAGGCCATCCGCTTTACACGCCTGGCCCCACTGCAAGTGGCACTTGCAGACTGTGTTTTTGGTCTCTCCAGGATTCGTGGGGAAAGGAGAGGGTAAATAAATAACAATAAAATAATAATAATAATAATATGAGACTAGAAGCATGTCTTTCACTGCTCCCCAGCTGCCTCCATGAACTATTTGATGGATGCTGAGGTCATTCAACACCAAGCCTCCACTGAAAGCTCTCACTGCCTCACTCTCACTCCTTCTCACTAAGCCTACTGGCCCATATCACAATGCCACCACAAAGCCACTGACAGCCCCTAGGCACTTCCCCCCCCCTCTGTCCTCCCTGCTGACCACTGTACTCAGCTAAACCAACAACTCCTGCCCTGGACACTGAGGGTGCACCTCCACCTCCCAGACCAGGTCACTCCTGAATTCCTGTAACACAAGGATGTGCATACCAACACGCTCATGCATGCACACATGCACAGCTCCAGCCACCTCTGGATGCCTCCAGCCTGCTCAGCCATCCGAACACGAGGAGCAAAACAGAGCCACCGAGAGGAAAGATCTTCAAAAGCACACAGTCAGTGGGAGCTGGGCACCTGAATCTGATTGAAAAGGATATTTGCAAAAAATACACATTGGACAGGGAGGCAGCTTGGAGATGCCCTCCTTTTGGAGAGGCTTAGCCATCTAAGGATGGTCAGATGGCCAATTGCGACCCAGGTATCCAAATGAGATCGGTTGGACTTGCACAAGAGAAAAAAAGCAGAAAAGAGAATGGTCCAGACACTGGAAAGAGAGAGGCCAGGCCAAACCAACTCCCACTGATGAGAGGAACAGGAGGTGAAGACACAAGAAACGCAGCAGAAAGGCCCGAGAAAACAGAAAACCTGGACCAGCTCTATCCTTCCAGTTTTTGACATCAGCATCCCTGCCATGAGCTCTATGGCACCCTCCTGCATTGTCCTCCTGAAAGGGCACGAGGACACGCTCCCGACACCGAGCGCTCAACACCACTCAACTCTGCCTGCCCTAACTGCAGCCAACACAGACACGTGGGCTGGCAGCGCCTTCCCACCGTAAGGACATGCTCATGTTGAACGCTTCCACACCACTGACGTGAGACCATCCTGCCTGAGCATCGCCACGGCGAGACCCCGCTGCATCTGAGATGCTTTCCCCAAGTACGACCCTGTGCAGCGACCCTGCCATTTTCCCATCTTCCCCAAATTCCAGCCTTACTTTCCACTCTTGCTGTCACTCTTCCCTCTCTCCTTAATGGGCGACAGAGCGCTTGATCCAAGTTTCCTCTTCCTGGGCCTTCCAGGGCCTCTTCTCGCCAAGCTTCTACTTTTCTCGTCATGCTTTTCCCTTTAAAAAAACCACACGCTTCACTGTTAACCAAGGCAACAAAAAAAAAAAAAAAAGGAAAAAAAAAAAAGCAAAGAAAAAAAAAATCAAATTTTGCAACCAAAAAGCAAAGCAAACAGAGAAAAAAAATAATACAGCAAATAAAACCAAAAAGAAGAAAAAGGAAAAAAAAAAGAAAGCAAGCAAGAACGGGAGCCAACCCAGAACCTTTGCCTGTCACCGAACTGCTAAACTGAGCTGCTGAAGCCAAGGATGTCTCTAACAACGGTCTCCCAGCTGCGTTCACCAGTGGTGGGGTGGTGTGTCACATAGCCTAGGAGTGTGTTGTGCAAAGCTCTGGCGAGCCATACCAGGAGGACAGGAGACAGGGAGGGATGGAAGGCTGTTTTCTCTCCTGGACCGAGAGGCAGTGGTAGGTGCCCAGCTGGAAAAGAAAAGACCAAGTGCACAGCCTGCCACTTACTCAGAGTCCCTGCGCCGCTGCAGCTTCACCAGCTCCCGCTGCTTCTCCTTGTAGCGCCGCTGCAGCTCCGCCAGCCTCATCCTGTAATCCAGCTCCATCGCATCCATGTTCTCGATGGCTGATTTGATAGAGTACATCTAGGGGGAGGAGGCAAGAGGGGTGGAGAAGGTCAGGGCATGTCCTGGTCCCCATTCAAGATTGCGGTGCCTTTGCAATGCATCCTGGCATGACACCCTGTGTGCTGATACTGGAGCAGTGCACTCTTCCCCCCACCAAGCACAGCCCGAGAGTGGTATGGGAACACAACCAGCCAAGCAAAGATGCTCGGTGGCTGGACATGGTTTCAGCTCTGAGAAAGAGCAACATCCCTGGGAAATAACCTGCAGAGTGAAATACATCCATGGAGTCTCTTCTCCCTTATTTAAAAACACAGATCAAAATATTCTTGGAATGCTTACTTGCTGGGTACAAAATAATTTGTCAGTGTCTCCCATGGGGAAGAGTCAG
Source organism: Gallus gallus (assembly GCF_016699485.2). Lineage (NCBI taxonomy): Eukaryota > Metazoa > Chordata > Aves > Galliformes > Phasianidae > Gallus > Gallus gallus. Next base: position 4,120,220 of record NC_052545.1, read on the forward strand.
GAAAGAAGAAGAAAGGAAAAACCCTGCTGCCACTATCTTTACTTATTCTCCCCACCAAAGCAGTAACATACGAGTTTCTGCTGGCTTTGTATTACAAGCACCACTTCTAGGGCTGGGGAGGGTCCCGCTGAGATCAATGGTGTTGATTCACAAACAAGAGAGGAAGCTGAATCGCATCATGCCAACTCATGTGCTGTTAGCAACACAGAGGGAAGTTCTGCCCTACGCAGAAGGGCGGCACAGGGCGACTGGGAGGGCAAGCAGTGGTGAGCGGATACACTGTGGCTTTTCAGGCTCAGCCACGCTGAGAGCTACTTACGGGCTCATCTTTCTTCTGCATCCAGCTGTACTTTTTGTTGGGATTCAGCTCTCGAGGCAGCCGGATGGTTTTCAGACTTTCCATAAAGGGGGTGGAAAGTACTTCCATAAGCATGTGGGTGCTGGCAGCCAGCAAACTCTCCAGCGTTGGCCGGACAGGGAAACTCTCGGGACCTGCTGGGAAGGACATGAAAAAAAGCTAGAGATTGATCCTGTGATACTATTCCTCTGGTGGGCACAAGGAAAGGCTCTCATCCTGTCCCGATCCACAACAGCTCAAGCAGCCTCTGGGATACCCCAACCCCCACTTGAGATCTCCTGTTGCACCCCGCCATGCTGCAGCCTGCAGCTCCCACCACGTCTCATCTCAGGAAGTAAGTGAAGGTGAGATCCTTTCAGGACCTGCCAAGCTCTTGGAAAGCATCATCTGGAGCTCCTGAGGCCTCCTGTGCCAAGCCCCGACAGACTGCAGGCTCAGCCCCTGCCAGAAGGGTGTTACCCTGGCAGCTCTCAGCAAGTGGGGCTCCGTTTCCACTATGCATACCACGAACTGTCTAGACATGGGGAGGGCCTTTGGAAGGGGGGAGCAGTCCAAATGCCACGTGCAGCTCAGCCTGCTACAACAAAAACCCTTCCTCAAGCCTCTCTAAAGCGCCTGAAGGTTGGAGCATCACTCCTTGCTGCCTGGCTGAGGCTGCAAGAGATCTCAGCTGGGCCTCTGCTCCTCTGTCCATGCAAAGCACAAGCAGACCCGATCCAGCCCAAGGCCAGCCAGACCCCACTCCCATCACTTACTCTGCATTTCTTGCTTCCGTTTCTCCAGCTCCATCTCTGCAATTTCACTCAGCAAGGTGATCCCTTGCAGGAAGGAGTGCTCCAAGGCCTGGTCAGGTAACACCTCCATCTGCACCTGGGACGGAGCGACGCTGGCAGTAGTCAACAAAGAACAAGCCTGAGGCATTTCCGTGGCAGCCACCAAAGCGTTCATCCCCGCCAGCGGGTCACCCGGCTTGATGTCCAGAGTTGGGATTTGGCAAGAGATTGCCTCATCTGGGTAGGAGGGCATCTCTGGCCCCTGCTCGCTCTCTTCAGGAGGCAGGCTGGGAAACTCCCTGCCCCTGGGCACATCAGCACCCTGCAGATCCATGGCTACAGAGGCCTCCTCCCGCTGGGGTGTCAAGTCCATCTCAGGTGTCTCGTTCTCTGGGTGCACTAGCGAGCTGTCGTAGTCCATGTGCACTGAGCAGGTTTCTGCTCTGCCCTCAGTCTCTGCCTGAGCCTCATCTTCTACCTGGCAAGCCACAACCTGGTAAGGAGGGGGGCAGCTCTGGAGGTCTTCCTGGTCCTGTTCCATAGCACCCAAGGCTTCTCCTTGATGCAACAGCAAAGTGCAGCTGTCCACATTCTGCACTGGGACGGCCGCAGTGGTGGCGATGTTCAGAGCCCCCATGTCCTGCTCGCAGATGCTCTCTTGGCTTTCCTCCATTTGTACTTCCGATTTCACCCTCTCTTCCAACGACTCCTCTTCTGCTGCTGTTGGGATGGGTTCTAGCATTTTGGACGGAGACAGGTGGATGGGCTTGACCTCGGGGGAAAGCTCCATGTGCTCAGAGCCTTCAGCAGGCAGCGGGACGTCGGGAGCCAGGCCGTCCGCATCAGCCGCCGCGGTGGGCTGGAGGAGGTAGGGATAGTGTCTGCCGAAGGAGGGAGGCAAGGACTGGAATGGATATCCCGGGGGGATCTCTGCAAGACATCGGAAGGGACAGGCTGTGTAATGGCAAGGTCTCCAACGTGGCTACCCTCATGGAGGCACAGGGATGGGTTCCCTTTGCTGCCATCAACTCACAGCTCTTTCTATTCTCACACAGTGGCTACCTGGGCATCCCTCTTCTAGCCAAGCTGCCACCCTCCATCTCAGGCCGCAGCACCTGAGACATCCCTTCTGCATATCTCCAGCAACTACAGTGGGATCTGCATCCTGCATTCCTCCTCCCATGGAGATTTCAGCTCTGAAGGAACTGACCCAGGCTCAACCCAAGGGAGGAAGAGAGCTCGCAGCACCAAGTACCCCAAGAACCCAGTCAACGATCCCAGCCAACCACAGCACCCTGCTCCCTGCCCCTCCCTTCCCTTTTACAGAGGCGCGACATGGTTTTCTTTAGGGAAAGGGATGGAAGCAGGAAAGAACTGAGGAAAAAAAGGGAGGCAGGCACAAACACAATGGGACTCTGTCAAAGCAGGGCTCTCTTACCTTGGAACAAGGCCTGAAATGGACCAGCAGCCTCTTTTTCCAACTCCAGGTCTTTCTTCTCCACAGACTCGGGTGCCTCTTCCTTTGGAGGGATGGCAGGGGCAGGGGGTGGAGAGGCGGGGGGCGGGCTGGAGGGGTGGGAGCTGGGGGTGGCAGGGTAGGAGTAGGCTGGCTGCGAAGGTGGCTCCTCCATCTTTTGGATCACCTCAGCTTTGAGCACAGACACGGGTGAGGCCCTGGGAGAGAGGGGAGGTGGACTCACAGCCTTGCTGTAGGACGTGGAGGCGCTGGGCGACAGCACGGGCGGCTTTCGGTGTACCAGTCCTGGGGCAGAGGAGGACAGGCCCGATTTGGCACTGTCCAGGCTCCGTTTCGTAACCTTCTCTTCCATATCCGCACGCTGTTCGTTTGCCTTCAGCCTCTCCTGTGATAAGAACAGAGCAAAACTCAGTACATCTCCCCCTGCTCCTGGAAAGCAGCACAGATCTCCCTCCAAACAAAACCAAATCTTTATCCGACACCAACTGGAATAAAACATGTGCTACCAACTGCAACACCATTTTAAGGTCAATGTGATAGAGGGAGACGCTGATCCTAAACTAACACCTCCCAGGCAGAAGAGTGCTGTGATAGAGAAGGGTTAAAGTGCTCAGAGGGAGGGAAGGTCTCCTGGACCTGAATGAAGATCTGATAGGAAGCACTGGCAGAAACAGATGTAGATTCCTCTGGGACTCATCATGAAGCTTATAATAACTTTTTTTATGAAGTCCCAGATCCAGGAGTCATGGGAAGGGTGTCTCAGCTTTCAAATGCAACCCCCCCCCAAAAAAAGTGGTTTCTATTTCTAAGCTTCCAGCTTGGCAAGCACAAATGTAAAGCAAAGCCCTAAAAACAGATGACCACTACAAAAATTAACTGGGTGCAAAACACACCCAAATGAAACCTAACGGTTGCCAAAACCTTCTGGTGAATGGGAGCTGGGCTCCAGGACCCAGAGCAATCACTGCCAGCGCTGCAGCTGCTCCTCCGAGCCACTGCAGGAGGTCTGCCTGGAGGTGAGTATGGATGAAAGCATTCAATAAGCAGAGCCAGCCCCAAGGAAGGAATCACAGCCATGCCATGGAGCAGCTCTCCTGACACCACTCAGGGTTTCTACAATAAACCCCCTAGACAACTCAATTTTGGGCTTTCACCTCTAAGCTAGATACTCTCCAGGACATACCACAAGCTGAGCACTCCGCTGTAGCTCCATGGCGTGTGCTGCTTGCTGCTGCAGGATGTACAGCTCGTGCTGCCGCAGCAGCTGCTGATGGGAGAGGAGCTGGAGCTGGTGAGCATGCTGCAGGGAGCTCCGGGTCGGGGGGTACATGGCAGGCCACAGTGGGGGAGCTCGGTCCATCAGCTCCGCTGCAAAACAAGCAAGGTTAGAGGATTAAGGGTTGCTCAGGGCAAGGGTCTCTAAGCCAATCCCATGGTGAGGGGAAGCCAAACATCAAGCTACACAAAAACGCTACCAGAAATGCAAAGGGGAAAGCACGTTGTCTTTCTCCCCAACTTCTGGGGCCATTTGACTTGCTGTGCTCTCTCTCAGCCTTGGCTTGCCCATCCTTGGTTGGCCCCAAGGGCAAATTCTCCTAACCGAGGAGCCAAACTCTATGGGGTTTTCTACAGGGTGAGAAACCAGTGCTGAACACATCTTCATTTCCAAAATGCAATGTAACAAGAAGCAAGCCCACGGCCACCTAGAGCTGTGGCTTCTGCTCCCCCTGGATGTGCACATTCCCACTGAGCCAACTCCAAAGCCACTACCCCTCCTCAGGGATATGCTCATGTCCTTACCGAAGTGCGGCAAGTGCTCACTGGGGATAACGACAAGCTGCCCCGACTGCGGGTCTCTGGCAAACTGGTAGGCAGAAGGGAGGGCCCCTCCCATGGCAGGGGGGAAGCCTGGAGTCATGCCCTGGTGCAGGGATGGGTGGCCAAGTCCTGGAAGAAGAAACACCATGATCACAACTGAGGGGATGCACACAACAAGTCATCTGCTGCTTGATGGCTCCAAAACACCGCATTCCCGTTCCCACGTGGTCAGAGAGCAGCCTCCCTGGGCACTCAGCAGTGGGTTGCATTGCTGCGGGCACCCTGGGGTGCCTCTAGGGCACTCACCGTAGGGGTGGCCGGCCAGCCACATGGAGGGGCTGCCAGTTCGGGGGAGCCAGGGGTGCGCCGCCAAGTGCGAAGCCGGGTCTGTGGACCAGCGCCCGGAGCCCGCCAAGGCCGGACCTCCCGTCACCATCAGGTTGGAGTTCAAACCGTTCGTGGCACAGCCGGAGGGGTGGATCCGAGCGAAATCCACCAGCTCTTTGCTCTCTCTGGTCATGGGGGAGGCAAGGGAGAGAATGAGAGGGTCTGAGTGCTGCAGGAGGACGGGAACACAAGTGCGCGGGGCAGGCACAGCCCTCACCTGAGCAGCTTCTCCTGGTCCCGCTCCAGCCGCCCTGCCAGGAGGTGGCTGTCCCGGTGACGACTCCTCTCGTCCCCACAGTCATCTTCAGAGCGGCTGTGCCCTAAGAGACAAACCAGTGCCATCAGGGATGAGAAGCTCGGAAAAGCTGTCTGCCCAAAGTATCGAGTTCAAGGCCCAGAGGACAGGGCAGGGCTATCTGCATGGCCCCATTCTTGCTAAGGGGGGTTACTGGAAGCACCACCCACTGGGAAGGACCCAGCTAAACCCCTGCAGCAAACCTCATGGCTGTGCTCAGCACATCTCATGGGGGAGATGTGAGCCACCCGAGGAAGCTCCTTATGCTTGCACAAACTGGGAGCACTGGGTGCACTCTGAAGCCCTGTCTTCCTACAGACACTCACAGAAACATCAGGCTCCGTTCTGCAACCCAGTCCCTTAGAGGGAATCTGCACTCTCTTGCCAAACCATGCAACAGGAAAGGGTCTGGTGAGGCGAGGGTACATATGGCAGATGAGGGCAGGAATCCAAAACAAGGGCTGGCTGTTGGGCTGAGAGACAGCTCCTCCAGATCACAACAGCTCCCACAAGCACAGCCTGGCAGGGGAGGCAGCAACCTGCACAGCAGCAAACACTGCGACGCTCAGCCTTGCCAGCCCTGCCACTCTTATTTATCTAAAATCTTCAGCTACCTGACTTTAGATACAGTGTTCTGCGGCTTTATCCCTAACTACTTTCTCACACGTTTTTTCCCACATTTCCCTGCTGCCCCCATCCATGCTATATAGTTGGGTGACCCCTAAATCCCAGCGCTGGTGTCTGGGTAAGGTTTGAGCACAAGGACACCCCCCTATCTGCCAGTCCACCCAGCTGACAAGCAGCTTTTTGAAGGAGGGCCCCACTGTGTATCTCCTCAAACCAAGACAGCCCGTGGTTTTTACGCTGTCAGGTCTCCAATTCCCTCAGCCTTTACTGTCAGAAGGAACGCAGCAACAAGACAACATCTCTCCCAGCTCCTCTCCCTGGGCTCCTTCCAAGGGCTGCAGGCAGAAAGCAAAGATGCTCTCAACACTGGGCACACCTCTCCCTCCCAGAGGGCCTTCCAAGGTCAGCAGCTGCCCCTCATCTCCCCTCCATCCCCGCTACCTGCGAGCTGCTATTCCCAGCCAGCTCCACCATCCTCTTCTCATCCCCCACACGCACACACGCAGTCTTTCTAATTTGTGCCATTCCTCCCCAGCCTCGCTAATGGGACGCTCCTTTAGCGGTACAGACTGACGATTGTTCGGACGGTGAATGATCATTTTGTCCATATACACGAACATGACGCACAGACCGCATAGAAAAATTCAATCAGTTATGCAGAGAGGAAAGGCTCAGGTCTGTTTCCCTGACAACCAATGCCCGGCACTAAATACTTGCATTTTACTTGCCAAATACTACAGATTAGCCCACTAAAGCCTGCTTTCTCCTTCTTAAAAGGTCTAAACATCCAAGCACCGTCCACTCAGCGCGAGCAAGCTAATGTTATTAGACGAATATCTCCTGGCACACAAAGGGGGGAGCAGCATTTGGGGGGTGAGAGGAGGAGAAAAGCAGTCTTGTTTTCTGTCTGAAAGCCAACTGCATCGCTTAGCAACGGGCCCACGGGCCGGCCAGAATTCAGCCCTTGTTTGCAGCCTTTTAGTTGGGCTCAGTAAATTACATTTAACGTGAGTTGGGAGGGTCTGAGCGATGGAAAGGCAGAACAAGCAGAGCCCTGTGCTGCCCACCACATCCCCAGGCAGCTCCCAAGGGCGAAGGGAGGTGACAGGAACGGGGAGATTCGGGGTTTCTGTTGCTCCCCGCATTAACGGGGGTCAAAGCAACAGAAAGGAGCTGTGCTGAGAGGCGAACAGAGAAGGGAAATGGGGTGCTGGCAATGGGTTCCCTTCCTCCTCACTGCTCACACAGGTGGCTGAGCTCCCTAGCCCAGCCAGCAGCCCCCAGCAGGGCTCTGGTGGGCTCTGGGCTTTGGCTCAGCGTGGCTGCAGCTGATGGCCCATGGCAGAGCAAAACTGTACAGAGCACAGTCCCACCAGAGCGGGAACAGTGCAGCTGCAACCACACCCCCCCCAGGGTGAGCAGTACTGCAAGGAAGAGTCCTCACTTTGCCAACGTTTACGACAAAAAGTTGGCTGGGAACGTGAGGCAAAGGGAGCAGAGAACACCCACTGCAGCCCGTGCCATGCAGCCCACACCACGCGGCAGCTCTACCTGCCGCAGATCCACACAGGAAGTCCCAGGACAGGTGTGGGGAACCCACCTTTGATGCTGCTGAGAGATAGTGAGCGATCCCGGTCCGCCAGGCTGGGCGTCAGCTTGCTACCGCTGCTGCTGCTGCTGTTGTCCTTCTGCCGGGCCACAGCCACAGCGATGCCGACGGGCAGGTGCCTCACCTCCACCTCACCCTGCGAGCCGATGCTCTCACGGCCGAAGGATTTGGCACTCTCAGGTCTCTCGGGGTCCCTCTTCAGCTGCTTGGCCGGCTGCTGCGTCAGCAGCTGCTGCACTTTGGAGGTGCCCAGCTGCGAAGAGTCCAACTTCATGTTGCCCAAGCCACCGAAGGGGCTCTTCTTGCCACAGCTCTGCCGGGACGCCGTCTCCTTGGCAAAGCTGCCGCTGTACTTAATGAGGCTCTGCATGGCCGAGCCTTCGCTGTGGGAGGTGGGGTGCAGGACGTCGGCAGCGCCCCGTGAGCCCACCACCGAAGACCGCGGCAAGCCGCTGGGGTCCAGGTAGACCTTCTTGGCCTCCTCCTCCGCCCGGGTGACGTGGTTGTGCTGTGCGGCCAGCACCGCCATCTGCGTGGTGGCAAAGTTGCCCATCTCAAAGGGTTTCCACTTCTGCTCGGGCGGCTTCAGCTGGCTGTGGTCCAGGTGCTGCCGAGAAGAGTCCAAAGTGCCATAAACCTTTGTTGCTTCTTTGGAGCTGGATCGCTGGAAGCGCTCTCGCTCGCAGGGACGGTGTTCCGCCTCCGGACTCGACTTCAGCAAGTCCTTGGAGGCCAGGAACTCCCTGCTCTCTGGAGAGCCCAGCCCCGGCCGGTTGAGGAAGGGCTCCGACGCGACCTGTCTCTTCAGAGCCATGGAGTTGGCCCTGATCACCGAACCCTTCTCCCTCAGGACCTCCATCCTTTTGGCATCGCCGTGGCAAGAGAAGTCCTGGGAGAGGAGCGCGCGGGAGGCGTCAGCGAGGCAGCGCTCCGGGGGCGACTGCAGCACGCCGGCCTTGCCCAGCTCCTTCTCCTTGGCCTTGTTGTCGCGGGCCTGCGAGGCGATCTGGATGGGCCCGCTCCTCTCGTCATAGGCCTCGACCGAAGGCACGAACGTGGGGGCGATGACTTTGTGCTCCCTTCCCAGCTCCTTGGCCGGCGGGAAGATGGTGTACACGCTGGAATGGACGGGCTGAGGGGGGAAGGTGGCGGCGGGCGCCATTTTGCCCGGCTGCGAGGGATGCGGGGAGGGACAGCTGCAGGAGACGTGCAGAGCGCCCACGGAGGGCAGCAGGGTCTCGCCCCGCTTCAGCCGCTCGGCGTGGGCGTGCGCAGAAGGCCTCACGTTCTCGTCGTGCCGCGCAGGGTCCTTGGCGCAGCGGTCCTGCTCGGCGCCCAGCACCTTCAGCACGGGATCCCCGCCGCCATTACAGTTGCTGAGGGACGAGCTCTGCAGCGGGTTCTTGGATTTCGCCTCCCCGCCGCCCCCGCCCCGACTTGGCACGTGCTCAGCCAGAAAGGGCGACAGGCGCTCGCCCGCCTTCGCCGCCTTCTCCACCACGCTCACTTTCCGCTCGCCCTCGGGCTTGGAGTCCTGCGTCAGGTCTACCACGCTGCGGGGCCGCGGCTCCTCCTTCGGCCTGCCCTCCTTCTTGGCGAAGGGCAGGGAGAGCTCAGTCCGGCAGCCCCGCTCCTTCCCGCCAGGGTCTTTCAGGCTCTCCTTCGAGCTCTTGTGCAGCTGCCCCAGCTCCTTCTCCCGCAGCAGAGCGCTCGGTGTGTGGCTGCCCGCACTCCTCGCGAGGGGCGGCTGCGGGTGCAAGGCCGACTGAGCTGCATGGCTGGATAGGTAGAACCCATCTGCAAAGCAAAAGCAAACAGGATGACAGCAGCCTCCCACCCCTTCAGCCTTACATGGGCACAACCGTAGAATCACTACGGTTACCTCTAAGAGCACCAAGTCCAACCCCAACCCATCCCGCCTTGACCCCAAACCACGTCCCCCGGTGCCACATCCACACGGTTCTTCAGCACCTCCAGACACAGTGACCCCAACACTCCCTGGGCAGCTCTGTCAGCACATCACCGCTCCTTCAGAGATGAAATGTTTCCCAGTACCCAACCTGAACCTCTCCTGGCACAACTTGAGGCCATCACCTCTCATCCTATCACTGTTACCTGGGAACAGAGGTCAACCCCCACCTCTTCACAACCTCCTTTCATGGAGCTGGAAAGAGCAATTAAGTCCCCCCTGAGCCCCCTCTTCTGAGGTCTGAGCAATCCCAGGTCCTCCACCCACCTCCCATAAGACTTTCCAGACCTTCACTGAACACAGTCCAGAGCCTCCAATTCTTTCTTGTGAGGACGACCACCACCTCCAGGTGGTGGAACCACCCCTAATGCACACTGATGCAATAGCAAATGGGGGCTGCAAAGAGGGACCTGGCCAGGTTCCCACAGCAATGCCACATTCAAGACTTCGGTACCACTAAGAATGAGGGATGTTACCACTCAGGGATGTCACAACACCCAGCAGCTCCAGCTGCTGAGCCATCCCCAGAGGAGGGGCCGATGGGCAGGACATGCGGGGATGCTCTCACCTTTTTGCGACTCGAAGAGGCTGTGCTGACCCAGCTGGGCCAGCAGCGGGCTGCCAGTACTGGGGGGCTCGAGGTGGCTCAGGGGAATGTAGGACGGGTAGAGCCCATTAGGCAGATGGGAAAAGCCTGCAGGAAGATGGAAACAGAAGAGGAAAACATTTCAGCCCAAGCGGAGTGCAGTCTGTTGCAGCTGTTGGTCCCCTGCATGCCAGCTGTGGGGACACACAGCAACACATGGCACAGGGAGCACTGCTCAGGTCCCCCATGCACAGCAGTACCCCATGCACACTGCACCCACTGGTGGGCTGCAAACCCACTGCTTTGCCCACGCAGCCCACCCCAGCACTGGGTACTAACTTCTGGGAGAATCACAAGCATACCAACCCCACCAGCTGGCACCAACCAGCACCACACCTATCCAAAACAGCACTTTATCCTAGGGGACGGTGACACTGAGCTGAAAGCCGTCAGACCACCCATCAGCCAATAAGAGAACAGTGTGCTCCCAGGTCTGGCTTTTGTCCTGGGCACCAAAGGAGCTCCCAGCATCCTCGTGGAAATCAGCAGCACTTCATGAATAGTCATAACAAAACCGGGAATCGAGCAAGCTCTTGGCTGCAGGAAGCAAATCTTCTGCAACACTGCCACCAAACGGCACCCGGCAACACTGCAAACCCAGCACTACGACACCCCAAGAACGGGCAGAAGGGGAAACAGCTCTCCAGCTGGTGCCAACATTCAGAAACTGCATAAAAGCCATCAGGAGAGTCTGAAGGAGCCAGTGGAGCCCTCTGCAAGCTTCCCTTCAGACCCCGTCAGCAGCAAACCACACCAAAATCCTACAATCTCACTGAAAGCAAACAGGCAATAATGACCTTTTTCAAGCTTCAGGCATTCAGCTGGATCCAAACAAAACCACACCACAACCAGGAGAGAGAAGTTCAGCCCCTGAAGCTGCACGTGGGGCACCATCTGCGAGAGCCAGTCAATACTGCACATTATTTAGACAGCCTCATCTGCACCAACAACACCGTTTGCCCTTGCTAAGTGCAAGGGGAGAAGCTGCTGGGCCACATTCGCCCACCCGTTCCTTGCCAAAGCCTTCTGGGAGATGAACCCAATGCAAACACGACCCCCAGACAAACACCAGAGCACCCCTTCCTCTGCACAGCCCTCTGGCTGCTCTAAGCCTCTCACACACCCAAAACCTGCTGCCTGGCAGCCCCGGGCACGTCCTGCAGCACCGGGCACGCAGCGGTGGCCGCGGGCAAGCCGCTTCCTCCTTGCATCCCCGTGCCAGAAAGCGATGCCAAGGGGAGAAACTCGACCGCAGTGAGCAACGCACGGCTCACCCCAACCACGGGTTCCTGCCAAGGGGAAGGGAGGGGAGAAGGGGAAACCACAGCCATGTGCCTGGGGACGGGGCAGTCGCTGAACCGGCACAAGACGCTCATCGCCCAGGGATGTGCCCAGGGGATCGGCAGGCTGAGCCACGCTCCTGCAGCCTGCTGATGGAATGTGAGGCAGGCGTGGGACGAGGAAGCCACAGGGAGGTGGAAACAGCATCCTTGGGGTATCCGATCCCCCTACGTGCACCCACCTCCCCGGTGGTACAACGTACTCACGTTGCACAGGAGCCGTCAATGGAGCCATCGATCACTATCACTGAGGGCTGCTGTTTGAGGAACTTGGTGGGTACAGATGTGTCAACCCCGCTGAAAACGTCTTCGGTTCTCCAAAGCGGCAGAGGGGAAGAGGCAGGTGCTGTGACTCACCGCCGAGCGGGCACGGGGTGATGGGGAGCTCAGATAGCAGCAACCACAGCGACCACACGCCGGAGCCTCACTCGGGGGAGCACCGCTGGGGTGCAGCTCTGTGGGGAGCTCAGCCCCACACTGCCCAGACTCCAACCACCCGGCAGCACCACCAAGAAGCTGCAGCCCCAAAGCACCAGCCGTGTCCAGCTCTCTGGCCTCCGCTGTCAGCTGGGAGAGAAGCATGCAGCCCTGACCGGGGGCGATCACGAGTGAAATCCCTCTTCGCTGGAGAAGCCGCAGCCCCACCATCAGAAGGCTCTGGAAGAGGTGAAGTAATTCTCCCCCGTGGGCCCATCTGTCCGTTATGGGTTTCTGCCAGTGATGAAATATTGCTAACCACCAGCACCTTACCCCCTCCCCCAGCATCACACTGTGATGCAAGGGGCTGTGGGTCATAAGGGCCCTGAGCCCGGTGTGCTCCCCAGGACCCCTGGATCTGAGCCTACAATCACCACACATCCCTGATCCCAGTGCCAATAGCAGCACCCTGCTGGGGGGAACCTTTTTGGGATCCCTCCGCCCCACCTCCCTGCCACATCCCGCAGCAGCACAGCCGGGACTGTTCCTTGCACACACATTTGCAGCTCGTCGACAGCTGAGATGGCGTAAATCTCTGCCACCTCCTCCCTGCAGTGACACCCGAGGCACCAGAGCCGGTCTGACCCCATGCCTCGCACGAGATAGCAGTGATGCGAGCCCCCAGGCACTGACACCAAAGCCCTGCATCACATGCACCCGGATCGCTGCACTGTGCCACTGAATCCATCCCCCGCCCCAAACCCCAACCCTCCCCGTGCCAGCTGCTCCTAAGGCACATTTACAGCCTCCGTTCCACCCGTCCCCTGAAGAACTTGGGGCTCACCCCATCGGTCTGACCCCCGCATCTCTCCCACCACCATGCCGTTTCCCTCCAGCTGCAAAATCAGCTCTTTAAATCAAGCACAAGCTCGCCACCAGCTTGGCACCCCCGTCTATTGTTTCTTTTCACTTTGCTTTACCCCGTGTAGGAACCCCGCTGTCCAGGCTGTTTTATTTTCAAGCAGCTCTTGCTCAATATTTACTACTGCTGCTGGCTGCGTCAGCACCGCAGCACCAGGCGGAGCCCCCCTCTGCCAGCACCCACTGCTCCCAGCACACGTCCCACCCAGCCCGGAGGATGCGGAGGGCAGGAGGCATGAGCCAGGCTGCTGGCTCGGTTCTTTCTGGCCATGAGTTTTATGAGAACAGCTCTATGGGGAAGCAGCAGGGAGCTCCTGTGCAGCGTGATGTGCTGCCGCGGCTCTCTGCCCTCCAAGGCTGGCAGCCCCAGTGGGCTCGGGTGCATGCAGGCATCACCGTGCAGCCCGGGACGTGCACGGCCGGCCCGGTCCCACGCGCCCCATGTTAATCCCAAAGCATGAAGACAGCCCAAGTGGTGTCAACACTCCTGTGTCACCGCCGCTGCTGACAGCGGTCCCCTGCCTGAAACCCCAGCTGCACCACACGCCTCCTGTTTTCTGCTGAATTAAACCCAACACCCTGATGGGCACCTCCCCAAACCCACCCTCTGGCTCCACGTTCTGCAAGGTGCTGGATGGAAATCAAAAAATATCATCATCCAGCTCTCGCATTCCTCCCCCAGATCCCCAGGAACGAAGCACCTGGCTGCTACAAAGCTGCCCTGCCCAGGATAGCTCCCGGCCACCCGGGTGCCACCACTGCCCCACAAGCCCTGGGGACAGAGCTGTCCTGCACGGGGGCCCTAAGGCCAACAATGGTCCCACCAAGGATGTGCACGCATTATCTGCATCCCCGCTAAGCAAAGAAACTACACCCAATTCCTCCCTATTATCTCATTTTGTTTTAATTACTCAAAACCAGCGCAGAAGAGGCAAACCATCAAGCCCGGGCTCCTGCACAATTAACCCAGCAACACCCACACGTTCGTTATAGGAGAGCTCGTTAGGCAGCACCAGGAGAGCCACCCGGCAGGGGCCATTACTGCGGCAAGGCACACCACCGGCCCCACATCACCTGCCAGCAGCAATTCCAGCAACTTCAGAGAGCTCTCAGAGCCAAGAGCCATGCCCTGCAGGCAGCGCAGCCTATTTTCAGCCACAATGACTTCAGACCAGGTCACCAGCAGGTTAAATGGGACCGTGCTGCGTTATCCGCCCCTCCTTCCCACCGAGAAACCGAACACCGCGGCGAGCCGGGCAGCAGGCAGCCCTGAGCTGGGTGAGTGCCACCTGCACAGCTCCTGGCTTTGGACAGCACGGAGCTGGGAATGCAGTGCTGCACCTGCAGACGGACTGCAATCCTGTAAGCTGCTTTTCCTTAGGAACCCAGGCTCAAACGTGCTGCCTGTGCCCACGCTCTCCCCCCCTTGTTTGGCCCCTTTTCCTTTCCCACAATCTCCTGAGCGTTGCCCACGCCACCTTCCTGGTCCCCATCCCAACACAGGAGATAAGTGCAGGGGCAAAAGCCACGGTGCTGTGATTTAATTCCCAATGAACGACGCAAATCCGTATTCAAATTGAAGCCTTTGGACTCCTGATAGATTTCCAACCCGGTCCCAATGCTGCTGGAGCACTGCATCGGTTTCCAGCTACGTGTGCATACAACCAAACGAGAAACAGCCACGCAAGCCCACGAGCACCTTTTTCTCCCTTCTCTCAACACCACCCAGGCTGGGCAGGGCGCAGCACCGAGCCCCCATGCCCTGCACACATAGGACACCAGGCAGCACAACACGGGCACCACTCCGTGCACACACAGCCGATGCCATCGCACTGCAGGCAGCCAGAGCCGAATCCCTCCAAAACCCTTCCTCCCAAGCACGCCAGCTGCTTAATTTTATTGGAATTTTTTTTTTTTAATTAAAAGCAATTAAACCAAATGTATTAAAAGCATATTCAAAACCACAGGGGGTGGTGCTGAAAGGAACGGCGCGGGGGCAGCGGGGAGGGCAGCGATGCATGGAGCGAACCGCCAGCCGTGCTCGGCGTTCAGCGGCGGGGGAAGATGGATGGAGGCAGGAGCACGGGATGCAGATCCGCTCGCCACGTCTGCAGCAAGATTAATTCCCGGCCGTTCCCATCCCCTCCAGCTGCTGCTGCTCCGGGAACAGCACCGGGACCTTCCCACACCTCATCCTGGGGCAGGGCTTCCCCGGCACCCGGTCACTGGGGCTCTGCCAAGGAGCTCGGGGCTGAGGGCACGGCTGTGCAGCAGAGAATGGCTGCCAGGAGCCGGGCTAACGAAGCTGTGTTAATGAAGCACATCTCGGCCAACGCGGTGGGTCAGAAGCAGAGCCGTGCACAGCTCGAGGAGGAGTCAGAACCCCAAAATACGGGAGGATGCTGCAGGACCTGGCTCCGGGAGAGCCCTTGTGCCCTCTGCAGCCCTACAGTCCACCCTCACCAAGCACTCGGGATGGGGCTGAGGGCGGCACGCAGCTCCTGCAGGACAGAAATGTCACCCTATAGCCCACTGCACCTTGACAGATGGGCTCCCACCACCAACACACAGCACAAGATTGCAGGAAGACCCCCTCCAAAAAATATACAAACAGTAACAAAAATTCCTATCCCTCTCATTTCATTCCCAATGCAAACCCAGAGAGATCGCTTCTGCCTCGCTCCGAACCCCAGCAGCATCACCAAGCACCTCCCACACCCCCAGGGCGAGCACCCCATTTCAGGGCCATAAACCACAGCACAACTCCCCAAAAGCACCGCGTGGACCCACGTCCCCAGCAGGGCTCTGCTGCTCCGCTACCACTCTCAGGACAGCTGCAGCAGGGCTTTGCTGGCACGGCAACGTTCCCCTGCAGGATGGGGTATGGTGTCCCCTCTATGCTCCAGGTTAGGCTGGGGAAACCCGTGGCAGAGTTGGACCAGAGAGGCGGGAGTGCCCCAATAAATCTCTGCGTTTCACTGCACAGACCCCAAAACACCTCCGTGTTTCACTGCACAGACCCCAATACGTCTCTGCGTTTCACCGCCTGCGCAGGAAGGGAAGCACACCAACACCTACATACAGCCCAGCCACCCACCCAAGCAAGAGCACCCCGAGTCCACGGGGAAAGCAGATTTTTCTTGCTCTTACTACGCTCCACTCCTGACTGCAGCCAGCCCTCCGCAACCCCATCCCCACCAGCCTCCACCTCCCCTGGACACAGCAGCTGCCAAGAACAGCACGGAGGTGGGGCGGGGAAGGGACAGAGCCGGACACCACCCCCTATGGGGACCGGGGGCAGACCCCCTCCCCCCTGCTCCACATCCCGCATCCTCCTCCATCCGCAGCCCAAATCCCACCGCCGCCATCGCCCTGCCCTCATCCCAAGCCTGGGAAAATACCCCCAGTTCCAGGACAACACCCCCAGCAATGCCCCCCCACCCCGCGCCCCAGGCTGGGGGGTGCCTACACGAAGAGTTTCTGCGGGTATTTATTTTAGGAGGGAGCTGGGACGGCTCCAACAGCCGCGGCTGGGGGGGGGCTCACAGCTGGGGCCGGAGCTGCTCTATTTAAAGGCGCTGGCTGCTGCCCGCCGCCCTTCGCCCCTTGCGCAAGGCTCCCGTCCAAAAAAACAACCCAAATGAAACAACAACAGCAGCAAGGAATAAGGAGAAACACGCAGAGCCACCAGCACCAAACCGATGGGTTCGGGATGCTGTGCTGAAATACAGATAAATCCCCGCAGCGCAATGGGAGCGGGATAGGGGTTCAGTGCTTTCCTTTGGTGACAAACCTGCAGCCATGCAGGTGGAGGGATGGGGGAGAAAGGACAGAAATGGCTATTTGGGGGGGGGGAAATAACAAGAAAAAGCTATAGAAAAAATCTGCCCCATTGCAAACCGACCCAATGCACACAGCGTCCATAGGGAACAGTGCAGATTGCATTCTGCTGTATGCGAGGAGGGAGGGAGGGAAGGAAAACACGGCGTAAGAAGGGAGCTAAAATATTGATAAAAACGGATTAAAAAAGGGGTTAAAATAAAAGGCAAAAGGGAGGAAGCAGGCAGGGGTGCTGGAGTGCCGTGCAGCCTTTGGTTTGGTAGTTCTCTCTGCAGATTTGGGCACTGCCGCCCAGCACTGCGCTCACAGACACGGAGCTGATCGGTCCGGGCTATGGGAGAAAAGCAGAGGGCAGGGAAATGTGCTGCCCTTCTCAGCAGCACACAGCAATCACCCTCTGGTCAGGCAGGGGAGAAAGGGGCAAAAATGGGAGGGGAATGGGGAAAAATGGGGAGGGGGGGAGAGGAAAAAAGGAAAAAAGGTGGGGAGAAAGAAAAGGGAGAGGGGGGAGAAAAAAAGAGGGAGAAAAGGGGGAAAAAAAAAGGGGAAGGAAAAAAAAGCCAGCAAAGCAAACCCAAGGGGCAAAGTCCCACCGCACCGAAGTGCGGCGGCTCAGAGGGGGGACAGTGGGAAACGGAGCCACGACAGCCCATGGAGCAACAGCATTCCGAAAGCAGAGTGCTGGGGAAAAAAGCAAAACACACCAAAAAAAGGAGAGCAAAGAGCATTCCTTTTTTTAAGCAGCTGGGTGGGTTGGGTGCCCGCGGCCGGAGAACGAAAATAAAAGACAATCGTAATGAAAATAGTAATAATAGGAGGTAATGGGGGGGGGGGGGGGCAGCCCTGCATCACTCCCTTCCCTCTCCGCTTCCCCCAAACCCGCTCTGCATTCCCGCTGTAGGGGACGGCCCCACAGCCATGCAGGGATTTTCCACCCGGCTGAGATTTCCCCAATCCATGCCATAAATCGCCACGCACAAACGGCCGGCAGCGATTCTCCCCCACTCCCATCGCTTTCTTTTCTAACATTCCCTGCTCGGTGGGTTGTTTTTATCCCCCTCCACCCCAAGCAAAGCCTTTGGGAAAAGCCATGCAGAGCAGAGAGCCCTAAACAACGTATAGGGCATGGATGCGGGGCTCAGAACCACACAGCGCACATATTTGGGGTTTATAGCACCGATACTTGGGATTCTGGAGCAGACATATCTGCGGTTTAACCCGTGAATATTTGGGATCTAAAGCACAAATACTCGACATTGTGGAACACTCATACACAAGGTTAACAGTGTGGGTCTCTGGGCTTAAAAGCACGGATATTTGAGGCTCTAAAACATGCATTTTTAGGACTCCAAAGCACACAGATCTGGGCTATGCTCGGGGCTGGGCTCCACACACATCTTCAGGCTCCAAACCACGGCTATCTGGGGCTCTAAAGCACGCACGTTTGGGGTTGTAAAGCACGCTGCTTTGGGGTTTCAAGCGCAGATATTTTATGGTCTAAACCATTAGGATCTGGGACTCCAGAGTGCGCATATCTGGGATATAAAGCATGGATCTCTAGCCTCAGGAGCGTGAATTCTGGGGGGTAAAAGCACAGATATCCGTGGCTTGAAAGCACGGCTATCTGGGGTTTAAACTGTGCCTGTGTGGGGCTTAATGCATGAATATTTGCGATGTGAAGCACAGCTATTTGGGATCCCGGAGCACACGCATACGGGCTCCACAGCACAGCTACTGGGGCTTAAAGCTCATCTATTTGGGGCTCCCAAACACCGGGAGCGGCGGTGCAGGACTGCGAGCGTTGGGGTTTTAAAGCACATCTATCCGGGGTTTAAAGCTCACAGATCCGGGCTCCGAAGCAGAGATTTTTGGGGTCTAAAATACGGATAATACGGGATTCAAAGCGCGGATACGTGGGGCTGTGAGCCGTGAATATGTGGGGTTTACAGCACGGAATTCGAGGCTCTAAAACACACGTATTGGGGAATGGAGAACGCACACGTCTGGGCTCCAAACCACGGGCATTTGGGGCTCAAAGCCCTTCTATTCGGGGCTCTGAATCACGGGCTCCCGGGGCTCGGGAGCAAACGCGTTCGGGGTTTCAACGCACGGATGTCGGTGCCGCAAAGCACAGCTATCCGGGGTTTTACAGCACGCCTATCCGGGGTTTAAAGCACGACTATCCTGGGTTTTAAACACGGCTATCTACGACTCGGGTCTAAAGCACGGCTTATGGGCATCTAAGCCCGGCTACGCGGGTCTCCGCGCACGGCTCGGGGTTCCGCGTGGCGCAGCGCTCTTACCCGGGTGCGCGTGGAGGCCGATGCCGGACGCCAGGAACTTGCCGGGTTGCAGCGCGGCCGGGAGCCCCGCGGCCAGGGGCGCGGAGGGGGGCAGGCGGCCGGCGGCCAGGCGGTGCCCGTCCATGGGCAGCCCCGAGAGCAGCGGCGGGGGGGGGCCGTGCGCCGAGCGGGGGGGGGGCCCGAAGTCTCGGCCATCCATCATCTGCTTGCCGGCTTCCAGGAGTCTCCCGGATCGCTGTCGGTGTTCGCCGCCGCGTTCTCCCCCTCCCTCCCGCCGCCCCCCCCTTTCTTTGTTTTTTGTTTTGTTTTTTTTTTCTTCTGCTTCTGCTGCTTCTCCTCCCCCCAAAAATCAGACGGTTTTCAAGAACAAGGCGTCCGAGCGTGCCATGGCGCGGTGCAGGGTGCCAGCCCCCGGCTCGGTGCTGCCTGCGGGGAGAGAGCGGGCGGCGGTGAGAACGGGAGAGCGGCCGCCAGAGCCGCCCGGGGAACGGAGCGGAGAGGAAGGGAGGTTTAAAAGCGGGGGAAGAAACGACGGGAAAGTAAGGCAGGAATTACGGAGAGGGGTGGAAGAGTAAAGGAGAGAAAAAAAAAAAAAAGGAGAAAAAAATGGCAATAATGGCGCGGACTGGACCGGGAACAGCGCGGCACCGCCGGAGAGCGAAAAGGAAGGAGAAGACACAGAAATGTCCCCTTGAAATCTTCTCCTTTCCCTCGGATTATTTTGTACGAAGAGCTCCGTTGCGGTGCCGCAGCCGCCGGGACGGGCGCCGTACGGCCACATTTCTCCGCTCTTTCTGCCCCATTTCAAATACGCGAAGGCGGCTCCGCGGGATCCGATGGGGCTCGTAGGGAAACAAAGCGGCGGGAATGGAGAGAAATATGGGGCGGGTTGGAAGAGGGAAAAGGAGGGGAAAAAGCGAAAGATGAGAGGGGAAAAGGGTGGGAGGAATCGGGGGGGAAAAAAAAGAGGAGAGAAGAAAAGAGACCGAAAAAAAAACAGAGAAAAAAAGGGCGGGGGTGAAGGGAAAGAAAGAGCAAAAAACAAGGAAAATAGGCGGAAAAAAAAAAAAGGAAAAACGGGAAAAAGGTGAAAGAAGGGAAAGGAAAAAGGAGAAAAAACGGGGAAGGAAAAAAGGCGAAAAAATGGGGGGAGGCGAAAGGGGAAAAAAGGAGGCAAAAAGAGGCGAAAAAAGGGAGGGAAGGAGAAAAAGGGGAGAAAAGGGAAAGGCGAAAAGAGGGAGAAAAAAGAGGGGAAAAAATGGGAAAAAGGAAAAAGGGAAAAAAAGGGGAAAAGGGAGAGGGGAAGAGAGAAAAAAGGGGGAAAAAAGCCGGGAAAAGGGGGGAAGGACGGAAGAGGAAGAAGTGGAGGAATGAAAGGAAAAATAGGAGGAGAAAAGAGTGGGAAAGAAAAGGGGGGAAAAAGGGAAAAAACGAAGGGGAAAGGGGGAAAAGGGGGGAAAAGAAAAGAGGAAAAAAGGGGGGAAGGAAAAGGGGGGAAGGGGGGGAGAAAAGGGAGGGGAGAAAGAGGGGAAAAAAGGAATAAACGGAATAAAACAAAAGGAAAAAGGGGGTAGAAAAGGGGGGAAAAAAGGAAAAGAAAGGGGGAATAAAAGTGGGAGGAGAGGAGAAAAGGAAAGGGGAGAAAGGAGAAAAGAAATGGGGAAAAAAACGGGAAAGGGGGGAAAAAGTCAGATTAAAAGGGTGGAAAAAAAAAAGAAAATTAAAGGAGAAAAATGGAAGGCGAATAAAAGGGAGAAAAATAAGGAAAAGAATGGGAGGAAATGAGAGAAAGGGAAAGAAAAGGGGAAACGAAAGGAGAAAATGGGAAGAAATAAAAGATACGGATGTAAAAGGAAAAAGATCGAAAGTACGGGGAGAAACGGTAAGAAAGGGTGAAGAAACGAAAAAAAAAGAGAAAAGGGGAGAAAAACCGAATCGGGAAAAATAAGAAAGATAAGGAAAGAAAAGTGTCGGGCGAGAAAAAAAAAGGAAAGGGGGAAAAAAGCGCTGGAGAAGCGCGGCGGAACGGAACCCGCGGGCGGCGGAGCGGCGGGACGGAGCGGGCGGAGATCGGCGGCGGAAAACGCAGCGCCACGAATGGGAGCCGACGGGGCAGAGCGGGAGGAGAGGAGCGGCAGCCCCGCGCCGGGCGGGAGAACGCCTCAGCAGAGCAATAACCGCGGGGAGAAGACGGAGCGGGAAGCGCGGCGGGAAGCGAGCGGGGCACGGGGCTGCCGCGGTCCTACCTGGCGCTCAGGCCGCCTGCTCGCGGCCCATGGCGGCGGCGCGGCGGGCCGGGGCCCGGCGGGGGGTGCGGGCGGCGCGGCGGGCCGGGGCTCAGGGGCGGGGGGGCGGCGGCGCGGCGGCCGCGCCATGGAGCGCCGGGACGGCCCCGCCGAGCGGCATCGGGCGCGTTCCCCAACCGCGGCGGCGCAGACGGAGAGCGGCCCCGCGCGCGCGCGGCAGTCGCTTAGGCAAAAAAAAAGCGGCGGCGGCGGCGGGAGGGGGAGGGGGGGGAAAAATAAAGGGAGAAAATAAACGCGGGAGAGCGCGGGGAGAGGGAGGGAAAAGGGCGAAAAAAACGCGGCGCCGGGGCCATGAAACACGCATTGTTCTCCGCAAGCCGCGCCCCCCCCTCGGGGCGGGAGCGGAGCTGCTTCCCGCCACCCCATTGGCTGTCCGGCACGCCGCTCAGCCGTGGGTAAACAGGCGGCTGTTTCCAGGCCCCCCCACCGCCGCCTTCTGCTCTCAGTCACCGCCGGTCTCCGCCGTTTCCAGGCCCCCCGCGGCCCGCCCCGCGCTGAGGGAGAGAAGCGCCCCCCCCCCAGCAGAGCCCCCCGGGCGCTGAGGAGGGAACGGCCGCCGGGCGCTCTCCCACGGCCCCGCCGCGCACAAAGCGCCCTTTGAGGGGGAGCGGCCGCGGGGGGTGAATCCTTCCCCCCCCCCCCGCTTCCAAACATTGAAATGAGGGGCGAAGCGGGGGGTGGCGGTCAGCGGAGCGGCGTTCTTTCAGCTCCGAAGTGCCGCGCTGAGGCAGAGCGCCGAGAGGAGGGCGGGAGGACGGAGGGGTTTTGTCGGGTGTCGTTTGTAGGATTCTTTTTGTCGTTAACAACACACAAACACGTCGCTTTTATAAAAGGGGGGGGGGAGGGTGGAGGGGGGGGGGAAATGGCTGCGTTCCTTAAAAATGGTGGAAGATAAAAATAATAATTAAAAACCCGAGGAAAACAAAACCCGCCCTTCTCCTCCCGCGTCCCCTCCTCCGCCGCCGCCATTTTGTGCCGCCCCGCGCAGCGCCGCGAGCAGCGCTGAGCGCCCCCCCCCCCCCCCCCCCACACACACACACACACACACACACACCCCCGTTTAATTGTATCGCCCCCCCGCCGCCGCTTTTGTTTTACGCCGCTTAATTTACTCAAAAAAAAAAAAAAACCAAAAACATTTCCATTTTTCTCTTTTTTTTTGGTCATTTTATTTCCCCGTTCTTTCATCGTTCTTCCCGATTTTTTTCCCCACTTCTCCCCTTTTCCCCTCTTTTTTATTCCCCTTTGCCCCATTTTCCTATTTTTCCCCTTCCCTTTTTCCCCCTTTCACCCCCCCACGCCCCCCTAATGGAAGCAGAGGGCAGCAGGCAGGACGCAGCGCTGAGCCCCCCCAGCACACAGGTAGGACTTCGGGGTGGGATGGGAACACAACAACCACCCCCAATCACCCCACCTTTATGGGGGGCTGTTCATGTTCTTTGGGGCTCTGAACCCCCCCCCACATGCACACGTACAGCAGAGGCTGGGGGGCGTGCAGTGCTGTGCTGTGCAGTGCTGTGCTGTGCTGCCCGCACGTTTGCAGGCTGTTTGGAGCTATATTTAACGCGTGCAGTCAGCGCCTGGATTTAGCAACGCGGCCATAAATCAGACAGACGCACGGACGGAGCTGGCACAGCTCTGCCCCATTTCCTCATCGCCGGCGCGGTGCTGGGGGCCCTTTCCCCCATATAAAACACCAAAGAGGGGATGGAAGGCAAAAGGGGATCTCTGACGCAGCCCTACAGACAGAGGGGGGTCCTCCACACCCCGCTCTTTGGGGGCAGCCCGGTGTGGGGGGCAGACGGGATGTGGGATTCCCAGCAGTGTGGGATGGCGTTCTCCATCAATCCCAGCTGCGGGGTTCTGGGGCTGTTTGATTCTCCTTTTTTTTTGTTGTTGTTTTTTTTTTCCTCCCCTTTTACCCAATAAAAAGCTTTTTTTTTTTTCCTTTTCTTTTTTTCTAAGTGCAAAGTCATGAGAAAAAGCACAGAACAGATGCTGGCACGGGGATGCTCTGAGCGGATCGTGAGTCCCGGGGCTGTGATTTGTGCCCGCCAGCCCTAACCAGAACTGGGCTGTGGGGCGAGCAGGAGGCAGCCACGGCTTTTGGAGGGACAGATGTGGTGGTTTAGCAGAGAAACGCATGGGAAATACCCCAAACCCACACCTCGCTGTGTGCGTCTAACACAGCCTGTGTCCAGGCAGAGCTGTGAGCGGCAATCCGCACCAGCACGGCGAGCTGAGCGCAGCTCCTTCTGTGTGCACACCAAACATCAGAACACGGAAAACATCCGTGGGGAAGGAACGGTGAGGAGATGTGAACGGCTCAGGTTTGAAGGTCCCGAAGCATCGACTCAATGGGAGGCGCAGGGGGAGAAGTTGAGCGGTTCACCGCAGAGCTGTGCGCCTTTGCTCCGTCCTTCTTAAAATTCACCTCTCCTCTCTGCTTTGCGCAGCAGCCGGCGGAGCCCTGGGGAGCTGGAAATGCAGAGCTGCAGGGGATGGGGACAGGCGTGGGGTCCGGCTTTGTGCCGCACCGAGGGCCATGTCCCCAAAAGAAGAGATCCGAGCACTGACAGCACTGCTGCCCCGGGCTGTCCCTTCCCCTGCAGATGTCCCCGTGTGGCTGTCAGTGCTGTGTGTGCACCCCAAACTTCGCCATCTGAAAGCACGGGGAGCCCATCTGCCTCCCCACGGTGCGGCTCACAAACGCTTCTTCTGACCCGAGCGAAAGGGAGATGGGAAGCAAAACCTGTCCCCAAAAGTACCCCAAAACAACAAGCACAGACCTGCCCACAGGGACAAGGGCTGCTGGGGCTGAACCCGCAGCTGCCGCCCAGCTCAGGTGTCACACAGGTGGGGACGGAGCAGCCAGCAAAGCAATGTCCTCAGTGGGCAAGGCGGTGACCACGGGGGCTGCTTGCCCCGAGCTGAGCCCATCCTTGGCATCCCCGCATCGCCTGATGTAGGGCCACTGTGTCCAGAAGCCAAGTGCCAAGAAACCTTTGGGAAAAGCACACTGCAGGAGCATTCCCCACACCCAGGAGGTCTTCTGGTTCCCTTATCCCTATGGGCACGCACCAAAGCACCACAGCAGCCCACGCTGGGTACCTAAATGATGCTAAAACAACACCTGTTGGGGCAGAAACCGTCTTGCCCCAAGCCCCACAGGCCCCATGGGCTGCAGGAGGGTCCCCACACCCACTGCAATCCCTCTGACCCCTGGCCGCCCCATGGCTCTCCCAGGGCCTTTCGCCCCCCCTCCCCTGCCACAGACCCCCTCTGCACAGCCCCACGGCACCCGCAGCTCCTCCAGCAGAGCCCCTGTGCCCAACAAAGCCTTCCAGCCAGCAGCGCCCGGCTCCTAATTATGATTTCCTTCAAGACGATCCCAGCAGCGATAGACAAAACCGTCCCCTCTGGTCGGAGCTGGAATGCCGTGTCCTAACGACGGCTTTTGTACCGCGCCTGTTGGAGGAAAGAGCGCAGCAGGAGGGGGGAAAGGGAGATTTAATTATAGAGCCGCATTGTGATTTCGCACACATAGCTGGCTGCTGTAATCAGGTTACAAGTGTAGCTCATTTTCCTCCCTCCCCTCCCTCTTCCTCCTCTTTTTCTTTCTTCTTTCCCCCTCTCCCTCTTTCCTCTCGGTGGTCCGAAGCGCTCCGTGAGATCCGTGTGTCGCAGAGCCGCTCCAACATTGGGCTGCACAGCACATGGACCCACATCCCAACACCCCCCCCCCCGCTGCCCCCCGGGTTCCCACAGCCCCGGCTGGAGAGGAGGAGTCCCTTTTCCCTCTCTTGGGGCGGGAGGAGGAAAACCAGAGGGGAAAACATCTTTGGAGCACAACTTTGTATGTTTTTCTATCCAGGCAAAGCAATGCTGCGCTCTGTTCGGGGCCGCTCTGAGGTTCATTGAGGAACCTATTGTTGTCCATGTGAATTCTTTTTTACATTTCAAATAACAGGATTATTTCCCCAGGGGGTAATATCCTGTAATTTGAACACAATAATGGGAATAAATTACTTACTTAGAACTAATAACGACAGCCTGATTCCAATATATATAGGAACTGTAACAGCTTTGGTTAGTTAAAGTGTAATTGTGTCGACGGATGACATTTTCTTTCAAAGGAATCTGAATGACTTTTAATTAAATTTGCTGAGGGTGGGGAGGGAGGGAGGGGGAGACGCCGGCATCCCAGCGCCCCGAGCGTGGCACCGACGGAGGGGACCGCATCCCCCAGGGTGCCGCTGCCGGCACCTGGCATTGCCAGCGGGCAGCCCTGCTTGGTGCTGGGTGATGCTCCACCTCGAGCACCAGTGACATTCGGCCACTGGGATGCAGGGATGCTGCAGGGAGAGCGTGGTGTGTCCCCATGTTGCTCCCCATGCCCCGTGTCCCGTCCCCGTGGCACTTCTGCCCCGTGACATCTCCACTGTCCCCAGCGGGTTCTGCTGCCGATTGCTTTTTGTGTTTATTTTCAGCCCTCGAAGTTCCCTTTGGAGAAGAAAGAATTCACAAAAGCCAGCTTTCCACCCCGGCCCGCGGAGCGCCGAGTTCCTGCCCCGAAATATCTCGGCGAGGAGCGCTGCCAGCGGCTCCGTCCTCCTCCAGGACTCATTTTCCTCTGTTTATCTTGAAAATATTTCTGTGCTGAGGTCCCACCCAGCGGCACACAGCCCTGCACGGCCGCCTCCAGCCGACACACAGCCCTTGTTTATGTGGAGCGGAGCCGACGGAGCGCAGGGCCAATGCTGGAGGAGAGCCCCCCCAGCACAGAGCGTCCCGCCCCGCAGCTCCCCGCTCACCCACTGACACACAGATGCCTCCAGTTGCTGGTTTGGGAGTTTCTCGTGGTTTATGTGATAATAATGGCAAAGAATGCTGCGGTTGGATCTCCTAGAGCTCTGCTGAGAGTTGGGCACATCCTGGGGTGCAGCGATGCTCCGTCTCTGGTCCACGGGTGTCTGCAACAACCGCCCTGCAGCGGGCACAGAGTTTTGCAAGAGGCCGTTGCAAAGGTTTCAGTGTGAATGTGCTGGGCTTCGTGGCAGAGGGCTGGGATGGGGACCTGGCTGTCCCCTCACCACCCCGCTGCAGGATCTAACCCCGATTTGGGGCGCCACCCCGAGCATCCCCTCCCCAAACCGCTCCCCCTTCCCGCAGCATCACGCCGTGCAAACACCCTCAATCACAGCAACGCTCAAAGCCTGGCCAGCAGGATTGAGTTACCTGCCCTGGAAGAATAAAGGAGGCATTCAGCCAGAGCTTACGCCTTTCCCCCTGCCAAGGCCCGACACCACGGTGACGGTCACACACAGAGGCACAGAAACACGAGCCCCGGTGACCCCGATCTGCATCCCCCCTCCTCCCACCCCACGGCACCGGGCAGAGCGCACGCTTTGCTTTGCTTGCCCGTCACGAGCTGCCTTATCTTTTAATAGAACCTTTAAGAGCAGAAGTCAGGCTACCCGGGCACAAAGGCGGCTAAATCTCCTCCCGGGACATTAATCATTTTTCTTTGACATGTTTTGCTAATTAGACGAAGCGTTTCCCTCGATGGGGGGGGGGGGGGGGCTGGGAAAAAGAAAGAAAGAAGGGGGAGAGGTGGAAGAGAGGAAGGAGCAGGGCAGAGGGGCCGAGGTGTAACGCTGCTCCGTTCTTTGAGCACCAGCTTGCAGGGAGCAAACCCAGCCCACATGGCTCCAACATCATCAGGACGTGGCGATCACCGTCCCTGGAGGTGCCCCAGGCCGTGGTGGGCATTGGGCAGCCTGAGCTGAGGGGGGCAGCCGGCCCATGGCCACCCATCTGTGCCTATGGGTGTGTGAGCTGAGATGCCCCACGGGGGGAAAACACAGAGGGTGAAGGTTTCTCCCCCCTGTGCAGCCACTGCTCGTGGATGCATGGAGCGTCCCATGTGATTTCTTAAAATGCACCGTTTGTCTGGGATTCCTGGCAATGCCTGCTGCTGCACCCACAGACATGGCCTGGCACCCCCACAGCCCACGGCTGAGGGCTCATTTGGGGCTGTAGAAGGCAGCAGGAAGCCTCTGCCATGGTGGCTTGTCAATAGACCCTCTAACTGCAGGGACAGGGACAAGCTTGTCCCGGGCAGGACTGGCTCCTTTTTGCAAGAGTCCAACTCAGCTCCCACAGGACCCGATGGTTTTTTTTTGTGGGGAACAGAATAACCCACAGTGAAATCGCTATGAGGACGCACTGAAACAAAATCCCGACAAGAAACCGCTGCCTGCTCGTGCCCCCCGGCACTGCAGAGCATTCGCTCCCATCGCTTACCAGCAGCTCCAACCCAAACCCTCCATGTGCAAACCTTTGGGGCAGCGCTATGGGGCAGCGCTGCAGAAATCAATCACAGCGCCGCACTCCCTGGGCGCGCTCCTCATTGCTGCGGGATGACACACTCTGCCCCTCCCCCCCCCCCCCCACCCCCCTCCCGCCGCCCCCACCACCAAAACAAAGCGCTGTTTCTAATTTGGGGTGTTTGGAAATCATTTTCCATCCCGGCTTCCAAACGAAACCAAAAAAGACATTTGCTTTCCAGAGCACCGCGGAGGGGTCAGAGCTCTGCGGGAGAGCGAAAAGCCGCGGGAAAAAACGAGTGCTGCACCCCCACACCCATTTCCAAGAAAAATAAAATAAATTACAAGAAGACAATGCTGTTAAATATAGAGCATAAAGCACAGCTCGGCACCATTCATCATTCGGGGGGTGTTTTCGCCAACATCTCCCCGGCGGATCCTGTTGGCTGTTGCATCCCCAGGGGACGCGTTGCGGGCGTGCTGATGCTGGCCCGGGGAGCAGCAGAGGGGCGGTGGGAACCCCGCGGGTGCCTCCGCCGCTGTGTGAGAGCTGCTGGAAAATCATAGTCCTCTCCCGAGTTAAATTCAGCCCTGGGAGCGCCGTCGGGCCGCGTCCCGGCGCGGTTTGTACAGCCAGAGTGGGGTGGAAAAAAGGAAAAGCCTTCAAGGTGAGGAAAGCGCTGTGGGAAGGTCGGCATCCCAGGTGCTTTCGTGGGGAGAGTGAGGAGGAGCATCCGGCACGCCGCAAAACAAGTGTTTTTCCATAAGTTGCTGGTGGAAAGAGCAGATCAGAGCAGGTAGCTGCGTCCTGCACGGGGGTCCCCAGCTCTGGGGTCTCTGATAGGAGCCTCATGGGTGGGGGAGGGTGCTTGGAGCATCACCCCACTGCGAGGCTCCATTCTGCCCAGGGTGAGGCAGGGAAACCAAACTGGGTTCGTGTCTGCAAGGCTTCAATGGAGAACCCCAAGACATGAAAGGTCTCCAGGCCATGGGGCGGCATCCTGGTGGTGGTTGGACATGGAGCTGTGTTGGACACGGAGCAGTGGTGGAGATGGAGCAGTGGTGGAGATGGAGCACTGTTGGCCATGGAGCAGTGTTCAGTCCACAGCATCAGGGCAGGATTTCCCACCCTTCCCAGCTCAATTCCTGTGAGCATTTCTCATGGACACCCAACGTGTGCCATCACTGGACTCACAACTTCTCCTCATCTCCTCCCCACCTCCATCTGCCCCCGAAGTGCTGCACAGAGCACTGGGAGGGCCCCGAGGAGGAAAAAAAAAATAGAAAATAATCAGAACTGTTTAAAAAAAAAAAAAAAAAGCCACTGGAAACAAACAAACAGCTCTGATTTATCGCTCACGAGAAGAAATGGTGCATGTTGGAAGCAAGCACAGGAAGTCCTGGGGACAATAAATCCCGCACGGGAGCAGAGAACCAACACAGTTCCACGTTCGGGAACGCAGCGAGGATATGGAGACAGCGGGAGGGTGAAGGGGGGGAATTTGGGGTGGGACCCCAAAGCAGAGGGGTGCGGAGCTGGGAGCGCTCTCCCCATCACCTCGAGTTTTGGGATGGAGCCCAGGTGCCGGCAAAGGGATCCGCCGGGACCCCCCGCTCTGATGTGGCCGTGTGAGGACGGGGAGCAGCGGGGCTCCGTCCCGACCTCATCACCCGCGGAACACCAGCAATCCTGGCTGTGCTGTGGGTACAGAAACAGCACGTCCCCACTGCTGGCCGGGGCTCCTGGCAGCCCCAGGGAGGATTTGGCTGCGCAGGAATTTGGAAGCTGCCTGAAATCCCGAAGAAATGAGGGAAGGCTGAGGAGTGTCGCTGTGATGGAGGCTCAGCCCCGCCACGGCAGCTTGCAGCACCCCACGCATGGCGCCGGCAGCAAACTGGGAGCTGTGGCTGTGGGATATCATCCCCTCTTCTATGGGGACACCGCAGGGGCTCCCCAGGACCCCCTGACCCCATTCCCCCCCCCCCCCCCCCATGGCTGGGGGTCACATTTGTTGCATCCTTTGGGATGAGGCAGAAAACACCACAGCACTCAGTGCCCCATCTCCGTTTCATTGTCCTCCCCGCACCCAAACGTGGTTTGTTTTTAGCCCGGGAAGGCGGTGGGGTGGGGGGGAGGGATGAGGCTGATTATTAAATGCCATCGGCTCCAATTAATCCCCCAAATTGACTCAGAGGTACCACGGCGCCCATTCCGGTGAATGTTTTGCCATCTTTCAGTGCTGCTCTGCAGATCCGACCCATAGCAGCCATGGACAGACCCAACGGATCAGATGTGATCCCAAACGCGATGGCAGTGAGCCCGGGCTAGGAAAGCAGAGATCCCAAACCCACCCCGTTGGGCACATCGTGCTGCACCAGCGCCGCTCTGCAGAAGGCAGCTGGAGGCTCTGCCCCTATCCCAGCGCCGGCTGTGGGGGATTTACCAGCACCAGCACGGCCCTTTGCTTTGCTTTCCGAACGAAAGTAAAGCGGAGCAGTTTGCAGAAGGTTCTCATTAGGGAAACATCTGGAGTCAGCCCTTCTCCCCCAAAGGGCAGCGGAGTGCTCGGAGGAATCGGGGGAGGAGGAGGGATGGATGGCTGAGGCGTGTTTCGGCGTGCTGCCGGGGCAGGGACCCAAGGAAGGTCCCAGCAGCGCTCCCAGCATCTGTCCCAGCGCCCGGGGGTGCCCGGATCTGTCCGCTGGGATGGATGGGGTAAGGATGCTCCCGGTCCCTTGAGGGACACGGGCTGGTGGCGCTGCCGTCGGGGGACGTCACCCCCTCCTCCGGGTGCCCTTCCCGCTGCCTTTGGGCGCTCACTGCGGAGGAGCGCGGGTCCGGAGCGGCGCAGTGCGTAGCGCGCGGGGTACGTCCCGCAGATGGGACCGTCCCCTCTCCTGTCCCCATCACACAGGCTGTAGTGACATCTGCTGGGCTCTCACTGGGGAAGTCCCGCGGAACCCGCACGGCACGGACCCTCCGGCGCCGCACAGACCCGGATGGCAGCGCTTCCCCTCGTCCTGGGAGAAACGACGGATGTCTGACGGCCGCGGTGTGCCCCGACGTGCCGCCGTTGCTGCGAGGGCGTCGCTGTCCGTATACGGTGACAAAACCAAACTGGGACCCATCCGTGAGCGCAGCGCGCCCGCAGCGTCCCGCTGCCCGCAAGGGGCTCTGCTGGGAGCGGAGTGCTGCACGGACAGCGGGGTGATGGAGTGGGGACGGCTGTGGTCACAGCCCCCATGGAGAGGGCAGGGGTGGCACGGTGCTACTGGGGGGCGGGAGAGACCTGGAGCTGGAGAAACCCTGCGCCCACCTGGGAGTGGGAAAGGACGCGATGAGGAGCGGGTAGGGATGGGGGCAGGCTGTTTATCTGGAGCTGATTTTGATTTTCCCCTTTCTGATACCAGCAGGATGCCGTGCTGCGCCTCATTATGCAAATAGAAGCAATTAGAGCTCACCCAGGCTCTGCCCACGTGATGGTTTATGGCACTCGCAGAAATCCTTCCTGCTACATGAGGAGAATGACAACGGCCCCGGGCTGCAGCCAGCGCACCCCAACCGCGGGGAGCTGATGGCGGTGCCTTTGGTGGAGCCCCACATCAGGGACCGACCCCATCACTGCTGCCCAGAAGCGCCCACGGGAGGGACTGCCCAGGAGGAGCCCTCCCAACCCCCCAGGTGACATCGTGGCACTGGGGACGGCTGCAGCCCTCAGCCCCGAGGACGGCACGTGGGGCTGCAGTGCCACGCGTGGCATACATCAGTGCAGCTCAGTCCGCCCAACCGGGGGCTGCCGTGGTTATCCCACGGTCACCCATTCCGGAATAGAATATGGAAGGCAAACATGTACAGAGTCGCCAGCCCACCTCACGCTGGACTTCCTCGGTGTATTTTCAGTTCCTTGAGCAGGGAAGGGCTGTCCTGGGCCCAGTGCTCATCGTGGCACAAGAGGTGTCCATCAGTAGCGCAGGGTGCGGACACAGCGAGGACCGGAGCACAGAGAGCAGCCCCGTGGGGACACAGCATTGGAGGCTCTGGGACTACCTGAGGGCCACTGATGGGTGAGAGAGTTGATTTTAAGGTGGAGGATCTCCAATAAAGGCAGAGGAATACAACCTTACAACCTCCAATGGGCACAGGGGAAGGGCAGAACTCACCCAGCAAGGAGCCAGCAGGGCACGGCCTGCACAGCCAACGGTGGGGAGGGCTGGAATCCCCTCCTGGGTTCGGGATGCACTCGGTGTGCTTTTAAAGGGGCTCTGGTTGTGCTTCAAAACAGCCTGTCTGTAATTGCCAAAAAAATAATTAAAAAAAAAAATAGACAAAACAACCCGCTACAATGACTAATTAGCTCGCTCCTGCCTCGTACCCTGTAAACAAATGTATTTGTAACCAATTTGCAAGCACTTTGCATAAGGGGCCCAGAACACTCATGCCTGTTTGATGCATTTTGACATTAATTTGATAATAGCGGCTTAACAAGGAATCCAGGCTCCCTAGCTATAAATATGCTGCTTTTCCCCCTCCTTTTATCTGCACAGTGAAATAATGTTGTTTTTCCCCCTGCTGCAATAACCACCATCCAACCCTTTCATGAACACCCTTTATGTCCTTTAGCATTTGCAAGGCTTTTTTTTTTTCTCCTCTCTCTTTTCTTCCCTCCTTCTGTAGAAAGCAGGAGGGTTTTACGAGCTGTCCTCTTCATTCCTGGTTACGGAGGGGATGGAGAGGACAGCGATGGTGCTCCAATAATGCTGCTTATGGGAGAGTGGCTCAGAAGCCCTTCCTCCATCCACCTGTGCTCCCCACCTGTGGCAGGGATGCAGCTCATCCTCTTTTCCCCCTTCTCAGCACGCTGTGGATCTCCAACTCCACGCAGCCCTTCGGTGCCACACCAGCAGCAAATGGGAGCACAATGAAATGGGAATGGGATGCTGGGGACAGCATTGGTGCCACCCAGAGCACAGGTCCCAGCCCCAAAGGGTGGCACTGCAGCATCGCCAGAGCCACCGCGTGTCCCACAGACACCACAGCCCATCCCTGCCCCAGCAGCAACACTTCTCTCCTCCTGGTCCCTCCCAAAGCTTCCCATCTATGTGTAGAACCGCGGGATGGTTGGGTTGGAAGGAACCTTAAAGACTGCGGAATGGTTGGGTTGGAAAGGACCTCACAGCCCCTCAGCCTCAACCCTGCTGTGGGGCAGCGTGGAACAGTAATGTGACTGAATGGCTGCAGAGCTCTCACCCTGCTGTCTCCCGGCTCCCCTACGGCCCCCACCTGGGAACAGTCACAGCTCTGTGCCAGCAGATGTGCCGCAGGGGCACAGCACAGCTCCAGGACGAGCTGCTCCATCCCCAGCCCTCCTCTGGGATTATTAATGCCCAAACAATGCAGTGAGCCCCAGCGATAAGCCAGAGCCCCAGCAGAGTACATTCCTTCCTCAGCCTCCTCCCTCCTTATCTCTTTCCTCCCTCTTCAAAACCACGGTTAGATAACGGTCATTGGAGCAATAAAATCCATAACTTAAACACGAGCACGAGGGATGGCCCCTGCCAGAGTGCACAGAGCAACGGAGCCCACGGGCACAGCGGGATGGAGCCTCCAGGCAGAGCTGGGTGAGCCCACAGGGCAGCCAGGTCACCAACCCCAACCCCAACACCACCATCCCCACCGCCACGCCAAACCACGTCCCCAAGTGCCACATCCCTGTGGTTCTGGAACACCTCCAGCACTGTGAGTGCACCCCTCGCTGCTCCACCAGCACCACTCACCCACCTGCCAGCCGGAGGGCTGCTTCGTCCTGCAGCAATGAGGCTCAACCACTGTCCGTTTGGACGCCCACGGAGGAAAAGCATCGCCTCACATTTTGCAGATGGAGCACAACTCCAAAGCGCATCCCATGAGGGGCATGGATGGCTTTGGGCTGTGCTTTTCAAGGGAAATACGAGGCAGGAGACAAGGAGGGGCCCGCTTCAGAACAGATTCACTCTTTATTTGAAGTTTTACATGCCACTGCGTACAGGAAAGTTGCACATTCAGAACTGGACTCACTACGAGAACACGGGGCCAGGTGCAAACACAAGCAGCAGATGAGCGCACGGATGGAGGGCTCTGAGCCCAGGAGCCCGGCGGTGCCGCAGCCCCCCAACCCCCTTCCCTGCCCCCCCCCCCCCCCCCCCCCAGCTGTGGGTCAGCTCCTTCCCTCCCAGGGCACCGCTGTTCTCCAACGGGCAGCTTTGGTGCCAGCTCTG
This sequence comes from Gallus gallus, assembly GCF_016699485.2. NCBI lineage: Eukaryota > Metazoa > Chordata > Aves > Galliformes > Phasianidae > Gallus > Gallus gallus. The sequence goes on from NC_052545.1 coordinate 4,153,890, forward strand.
CACACCAAGCGCCCGCTTCCTGCTCTCTCTCTCTCTCCCAATTCCCCTCCCCACGAACGCCAGCAGTCTGCACGAGGAGCGCCCATCTCCCCCCGCTGCTCGTAGCGAGGGGCGGCAGCCATAGGGACTCTTATGCTGACATTTCATTTTCAAAGAAAGTTTTGAAAGAGCAACATTCTCCCCGGCAGCCCTGGGCAGGGAGCTGCAGCTCCGCTTCAAAGGACCAACTTCAAAACCAAACGCAGCGTCCTAATGGTTTTGTGCTACATTACTTAATTGTCACGCAGCTCATTAGCAATGCCTGATTTCACGTTCGCTGCGCGGAGCTGAGGTTCACAAAAGAAGGGGCTCCTTTAAAGCAATAAATAAAACAAGGCACTGGGCGGCCAGGCTCCGATGGCGCTCACATAAAACGTTACACTTCACCGCCTGAAAACTGAAATAAAAACCCCATCGTAATTAAACGCGTATTGATCTGCCTTCCTTCAGAGCTCGGAGCTTTCACTTTGCACGGGGAAGGGGGGGACGCAGTGCGGGAGTGGGGCTCAGCACACAGCCACAGCACCGGCACAGCGCGGGGACCCTCCGCACGGTGAGGGGTTCCCCATTGCCGAGTGAGGTGGGAATCAGTAGATGGAAGCGAGTGACCCCTCTCCTCCAGAGCAGGGGGGGGGGGATGCTAAAAATAATAAATAAGTAAAGGGGAGGGAGAACGGAGCACGTCAGAGGTCAATGCCACGAAACAATGGATATTGATGTCTCCATTCATTTCAAACAGCGGAAAGGTCAATGCCTCCCTTGCTTCGTGTTTTATGGCTGACATCCTGCTGCTAACAGCAACAGTGTTCGTAGTCAGACCCCATCCATCCTGTTTTATGGTGATGGTTATTCCTAACCAGGTTGGCCATTTTGAAAATGTGACGAAAGCTGAGGAGCGGAGGGGGGAGGGAGGGGGGGAAACCCCCTAGGAGGGAACGGCGGGGGGGTATCCATTATCTGGGGGCTGCTCTGCCCCTCGCTGCCCCCTAAAAACAAACCGGGTCCGAGGCAGCATCCCTTCACTGCTCATCACTATTCCCCGTACAACATCCCAACTGGTTTCTATGGAAATGGTTCTCCTGCCAGCACGCCCGGCCGCCTGCGCAGCCCTGCGGGGCGGGAGAGCCACGTGGAGGAGTGCTTCACCCTGCAGCGCCCTGCGAGGGGTTGGGGCTCCGTGCCCCGAGTCCCAAAGAGCCACCGAAGAGGTGAGGGGGCAGTCTGTGCTGCAGAGACAGCCCTGGGGATTAATGCAAGCGGGGCCTCTGCTCTGCTACCCGGCAGCCCGCATCGGCAGCCCCGACCTGCGCTCCCCTCCCAGGAGGGCACTTCACAGCCCTGCACGCTGCCCGAAGGAAGCACGAGCAGAACACAGACAACTGTTGCTTTCCCCACTACTGCTGCTCGCCCCCACAGTCTCCTTCTCCCAAAGGCGCACGGACTCCTGACCAGTGGTTGGTGCAAAGGTTTCTCCCGCAGCCCCGGAAGTGGTGGGTCAGCTTTGGAGAGCAGCACCAAACACACCAGCAGGGATCGGGCAGCACAGAGAGGCAGCGCCTGCGAGGAGTGCTCCATCTGTGATGGAATCCATTCATCTCAGCCCACCACAGCAGCAGCAGCAGGCTGAGTTCACCTCACTGGGTGCCTATAGGGAGCGGGGGGATATTTCTGGAGAGATGGGGACAGGGACCAGAGGAAAGGGGAGGGATTTTGTGTTAAATAAAAGCTAGCAGCACCGTGCCAATGCCGCCATTCTCTCCTGCTCCAATGCTGCACGCCGGAGCCTCAGCACTGAGTGGGCTCTGAGTCCCATACATTGCTCTGCTCGGAACATATGGTGCGATGCTTAATAGCCCGGCTCTGCCAATTGGGGACTATTAGGGTGGGTTCTTTTCCCAGTGTAAATGTTGCAGAATATAAATTGTAATTAACACCGATGCCAAAATAGCACTTAGAGAAAATAAGCACATTATTAACATCTGGTGAATCCTGCCCGCAGTGCAGAAGCAGCGGAAATTCTCACTCACCGTAAGAGGATTTGTGGCAGGGATAGGGAGCACCAGACCACGGCTGGGGAACGGGCCGGGCAGAAGGCATTTTGCCCTCTTTATCACCATTTTGTAGTGCTATCTTTACTACCCATGGGCGACCTTTCCCAGCCCCGATCGTAACTGCTTGCATTTGCATCAGGACTTCTGACCTGCCTGCATGAATACAGATGTCTGAGCACCACGCTCTGGGCAACAGAATAATGGTGTTACAAACCATGCCCGACTGCCTGCCCCGACCCAGCGAGACGAGGCAGGTGGGCTCCGCATTGCCAAGAGAAAGGTCTCAGCACCACTTGCCTTGTGGGGCTGCTCTGAGCCCCGGGAACCAAAGGGTTAACTCAGTCAGCTCTGCCAAACTCCCACCGGTGCTGCTGTGTGTCGGTGGAGGAGAAATCCCTGGATGGGACGGGAAAGGCCTTCCTCCTGCTGTTGGGATTCCTCCGTGGGACAGGACAGGTTTCCTTAAGCATGAGACTGGGCTCCATACCCTCAGCCTTCCCTTCACCCTGCCCAAGAGGTGGAAGGAGAGGAGCACAGCACTGGCACTGCTTCCAGCAGCTCGCTGCCTGACCCCCATCAATTACTCTAGGAAAGAAACCTGGACACACACCAGGCAGAGCTGGAGTGGACTGAACTGGACGGAGCAGAGGCTCGCATTCCTGCCAACAAGCTCATGGGCTTTGCTAGAGCGTGGGAGGAGGAGAGGAGAAAGTTGTTGGAGAGGGAGAGAGGGATTCGAACAGGCAAGCAGTATGACATGAGGTAGGAAGGACGACCTCGCGGGGAAAGCAAACAGCAGCAGGATGCCAACTGCGGGGTGCCAGCGCCGTGCCTGACCTGCAGCAGTCTGCAGCACTCCAGGAGGGCTCCCAGCTCCACTCTGAGGATGGGGAGGATGTGGTTGTTTCCAGAGGCCTCAGCACGGCTGCTGCCGGACCCAAAGCTGAGCAGGGAAGGGAGAGAAGCTCAGGCAGACAGCAAACACGTGCAAGGGTTGGATTAAGCAATGCACAGACACTGAGCCGCTCACTGACACCATCACCTACCTGCGTGGAGGCGCATAGAATAGAATCATAGAATGGCCTGGGTTGAAAAGGACCTCAAAGATCATCCAGTTTCACCCCCCCTGCCATGGGCAGGGTCATCAACCACCAGACCAGGCTGCCCAGAGCCACGTCCCATTAAAGCACTGCTCAACACAAGAGCACATATAGGAGACAGCAGGTGCAGAGTTAACCAGCTCCAGCTGACGGCTGCTCTGCAGAAGACAGAGCCGCTGTTCTGCCACAAAACGCTCCAGCAAAAGGGAAACCCAACTGCCACTCAGCAACGGCGCTCCAGGAATTCACAACACGGCTTTTGGTACAGCTGTCTGATGCTTTCAAAGTGCTCAGTACATAAGGCAATATGAAAGTGATCCAGACCACTACTGACGCCTGAGGAGGTTCTTTGGGGCAGAGAAGCTGACCGAAGTCATGCTGTGAAGATGCTTCACTACGCCTCTAAGATGAGCATGAACTCAGGGCACGGGACCTAAGGACAACACCAGAACACCACATCCCCATCGAAACGGCACGACAGACTGCACCTAAATCAGATCTGAGCCTTAACTCGGTCACTGTAGGCTCCACCTACCCCAGGACAAGGACTTCCAAAACAGCTGAGAACATCTCCCACCACGCCAACCGAGGACACAGCATCAGCAAGAACGCGCACAGCCAAGGTGCTGATAACCATCATCTGCTATTTCAAACATTAAAAAAATAGCCCTCGTGGCACTCCTCAATCTAAAGACCATTCGATATCTGCGACTGCACGTGTGTGGCCACCAACGTGTACCTGTGACATGGAAAAGATGGGATGCACCTCAACAGAGCGCCACACCGCTGTGCCTCTGAGCTGTCCGAGGCTTTCTACTTTGCCAAAAATAGACCAAAGCGAAGAATGATTTCCACCAATATCACGAAGCACACTGCCAAAGTACACGGGGGCCCTTGGGAAATACACCAGGCGACACGGGGGAAAGAGAGTCATGAAGTCAGGTTCTCTTACCTTCAACCTCAGTAAAGTAACAAAGCAATTCATTATTAACCGCAAGGAAATACTCATCGCGTTCCAGAAGCCTTCGAGACAGGCTGCTCAGATGCAAGCATCATCCAAGGAGGTGTTTCCCCACTGCAGATGGACAGCTTTTTATTTTGCAATTGCACCTATGGAAAGTGATTGTGCAGCAGCCGGGGAGGCGGCCGGGAGCTGCGGGTGGGGAATCCAGGCCAAAGAGAAGCAACCCTACACATCCGCACTGCCTGTCCCCTCCGCGCTGTCACCACCACAGGTTGGGGGGCTCCTCGGCCACTCTGCTTTTAAACAAGGTGATCTCATCCAAGTGCCTCATGGGGACATCTCTGATGACCTCAGTCAAGTCCTCGTGAAGCAGAGGGAAAATGACGACGTTTAACGCCGGGCGGTCCGCCTGGAAACTAAATCAGACACAGGTTATTAGCAGAGGAGAAGCACCCATTCTCCATACAAACAGCACGGGGGTTGGAGGGATATAGGGCTTGTGGCTGTGAGGGCAGGAAGGGCTGCTCAGAGGGGGCAGGAGGGGCAGCTGCAAGTCAGGGCTCCCCTTCTCCCTCCTCCCCCCGTGCCTCTGCAGGGAGCACAGCCAGGCTTTTCAGCACACCCCAGCTGAGCACATCTGCTGAGCTGACACACGAGCCCAATGCCAGCCTGCTGCGGGGAAGGAGGGCAAAAAAAAAAAACCATTAAAAAGAAATCACAGCATAAAGATATCCTGAGAGGAGCAGAGATTGCAGCAGCGCTGCCCAAGCTGAGCAAGGTGCTCAGAGATAACAGCTTAAACCACCTGCAAACCAGCAGCAAGCTGCAGCACCATTAAAGAAATCAGGGCAGAGCAGCGCTGGGCAATCCCTGAGGGCTGAGCCTGGGATCATCACTTCAGGCTCAGTTGTTGTGCATGCAGAACCCATCCTCTGCAATTAGAGCACAGGCAAGTTTAGAAAGCTCAGATCTGCAGATAAGCATTTAAGTGCGCTCACACACGCACTGCAGCCTCCTTTTCCATACAAGTCACAGAAAACCTGCCTTGGCACCACGTGAGTTTGCCCTCACGCATGCAAGCATCCCTCCCTGTAATTCTGGGCTCCACACTCTGAATTCACAGCCTCGCTGCTTTCGTGCCCTCTTAGAGAAATCTGCAGTCTCCTCCTGTCCTCCCAGCTTCGCTTGCCAGCATTGCTCAGCTGGCTCTGCTTTCCAACGCACACTTCGAGTCCCAGACCTTGAGAGCAGCAAGCATTAAAGCCATTTATGCTATATGAAAAGAGCCCGAGTCCCCATCAGCAAGTGCTCTGCATGACAGCAGCCTAGCAGGAGAGCACGGGGGAAGAGCATTTGCTCAGCGCAGCCAAATGAGATGAGTTCAGTTTTTTAAAGCCAGGGGGTAAAGGAAGTTATGCCGTAGCTTAAGGTGACACCCTTGAGATTAAAACACTTTGCCTATTAGCACCGTGCCACCGAGATGCTCCCTCTGAGCTGTGTGACAGGGGCCAGCTCGCCGTCACCCTAAGCAGGCAGAGTGGAACTGGCAGCATCAGTCCCCCGAGGCCGAACCAAGCTGTGCTGGGCTGGAGAACGGATCACTGCTAAACAAGCTTCTCACATGCAGATGTGCCTGGAAAATTCCCAGCTCATCCTTAGCGCTGATACTGCCAGATTCCTCTCCAGCAGACAGGAACGGAAGGAGATTTGCTGCTGGAAAATGTGAAATCCCAGGTAACCAGTGCTAGCACTACAGCTGAACAGAAGGCAACAAGAGGGGGTGTTCGTGGGGGAGAGGAAGGATGCTCCCGTCCACAAAGGATTTGCAGTACAGTCTGCAGCACGAACTCCCATACCACGTTCAGTTGTTTGGTCCTGGCGGGTTAAATTAATTTGTCTGAACCCGAGTAGCTGCAGGAGAGAGGATTTCCAGCAGCAACACTACCCGGGGCGATGCTCTATCTTTCTGCATCACAGAGCGCCCTTCATGCCTCACGCCTAAGGGCTGCAGGAAGGACAGAGCTCCCTGAGTGCAGCTGGAGGCTGGGGAGCAAGCCACTGTTTGACAGCCCCTCCTCAGCTCTTTGTGCTTCTTATCCAACGGCACAGCCCTGCACAGACTGAGTTGTGTTCATAGACCAAGTTTGCTGCTGGAAGAAGCAGTTGTCTTCATAGGAATACAGCCCTCCTGACCGTGAACTCCTCAAACCTCTGCCTCTCTCTTTGCACACAGACTGCCATCTCCCCAGATGCAGAAAAATATGGTTTATAAGCAGCCTTGCCATGCGGCTATAAAAACAAGAGCCCAGACGAGTTTACATGACAACCTGCCACCAAGACAACTGAGAAAGCCCAATGCAGCCAGCACACCTTCCAGGGAGGCTGGGTTTATAGAAGAGGTTTGAACTTGATCTTACAAGAAGAGAAAGAAAAAAGAAAGCTTTGTCATTTTCTCTCCCCCCCCCACCCCCCAACAGGAAACTGTAAGTTACTGCAAACCTTGTAAATTCCACAGCCCAGCAAGTTGACGCCGAAGAATTCTTTCCATGTACAATTTGTGTGATTTAAGAAAAAAAAATCAAATGCACATGGCTCACTATTATCCTCAGCTAAATGTGCGTGCAAAGCCTCTCCTTTAACTGCCTGTTAAAAAACACCCTGATTTTAACGAGCAGCTGTCATAACGTTAAGCTGGGATTAGCAGTTCCCAAAAGCAGACTCCCTTTGCAACCTCTGCTCCTTTAGTTCGTCCCCGGAAGGCAATTCCTTTCTTCATACACCTGTCCAGGTGGGCTAGATTAAGTGAGAAGCTCTTAAAGCAGCAGTTCGAAAGGCCCTAGGCACGGGGAGGAGATAACAAGAAGGGGAAGAGATTGAGTTAATCAGTTGCAGAATAGCTCCTGTAATCTTCTTGATGGTTCTTTCCTCATTCCGCACCTGGATGGACTTCAAACTGGATCTACCTCCACAAGCACACGGCCTGGAAAATGAAAACTCCGAGGACAGAGAGGGATGTCGGCCTGGGGAGACAAAGGAGCTGCAGTTCCAGACATGAAACCCTGCTTTTTTCCAAGGGAAAGGAGCCAAGGATACGCTCGCTTGCTCTCTCCTACAAAACCTCCAGACTAAACTCATCACGATTAATTAAATGAAAGCAAGTTTTCTAGGCAACTGAGGAGCAGCCCCTTCAAAACAGACCCTTTAATCAGAAACAACCACTGGGCTAACAAAGAAAACACACACGCACGCGTTTTCCAGAATAGCCTCTGGTCCAGCAGACTCAACACCAGCCCAGCAACCACCCAGCAGGAGCTCTCACAAGGAGCTCCCTGAACTGTCCCCGTTGGGATGGGGATGTTGAGCAGGGCTGGCCGCAGCAGCTGGCTGGGAATAACCGTGGAGCTGAAAAACAGATAGCAAAGTGCCAGCACCAATTCCTCCCTGCGTCAGCAGGGATATAACCTTGTTCTACGGTTAGACCTTGAACGGGCTGCACGTGGCTGGAAGGGTTAATGGTGCTTTGTTGTTTGACTCCAAAATTATCCCGGAGCAGGTGTGGACAGTAAGGTTATTTTCAAGCCAACAGCTTGGTAAATAGCTTAACGCTATGGTCTCAATTGCTTCCAACCAGCGTGGCGGGATCCAATATGTAGGTCAGGGACAAAGTCAAAAAGAAAGGGAAAAATTCTTAAAGCAAGGTCTGCGCTTTAATCAGATCTCCTTGATTTTAGCAAGACAAAAGAGTCGCTGCCCGGAATGTGGTTATCTCCTGGCAAACACTCCCAGCGGGTGCTTCCTGACATGCCAGGGGGCCGACCGGGCTGCAGAGCTGCCCGTCCAGCCACAGGGCAGCCCCAAGCTGCAGGTGAGCCTCGGGCACAAGCCCTGCAGCGCCTGCTCTGCGCAGCCACACAACATCCCTGCCGTGCTGGGGCTGCTCAGACCCGCCTCATGCAGACAGGACAAGGCGGTGTTCGGCGCTGAACAACGCGTTTCCCCCGGGGATTTGCAGAGACGCCTGAGAAAGGTGCTGTGCCAAGTGGGGATGTTGCAGCACATCCCACCTCCCCGATGCTGGCAGGCAGCGGAGGGCACAGAGGTGGTATCGTTGAGCACTGGCAAGGCAAGAAGCACACGCCAGATAAAACAAGGAAATACGGCGTATCAGGAGAGGATCAAGGCCAGGTTTTAAACTCCACAAACACAGATAAGCTTATGGGAAAGGAGGCTCTGGGAAAGGAACGAAAGAAAGTCAGGAGACGCTTGAGGTGGGGGAAGAAGGCACGGTGGGGACAGAGCAGATTTGGACTCCCGTTGGTATGACTCTGAGCAGCAACTGAGCCCCTGCTGCAGCCACATACCCTGCCCTGCTTCATTCAGACCTTGCGCTCAGCCGAGTGATCCGCTTGCAGAGAGCAGCAGCCCTCCCAGCAGCAGCAGCAGAAGCCCACCTTGCATCTCGCGCTGCACACAGCTCTCACCCACACGCACAAAAACCCCGTTAATCCTCTGCCAGGCACAGCGTCAGCTTGTTTTTACTGGAAGACTTGCTCACGTCTGAAAGTTCAGATGTGGCATCTGCCTTGTAAGCTTCAGCCAACGTACCTGAGCCAGCCTGGAAACTCCCATCCCCGGAGCACAGCTCGGTGGAACAGAGGAAGAGTGCCAGGACACGCCGGGGCAGCTGAGAAGTGACACCATCCAACGTCCATACACACGCCTCCCTCATCTTTTCAGGAAGGCCGGGCGTACACCTCACTTTGTTCCACTGGTTGTGCCCAGACCTCAGGGAACTGCAAGAGCTCTGCTTGTTGGCATGGACTGCCAAGAGCGTGAAATGGAGCTGCTCCAGAGCTGCTTCCAGCCACACGGGCACCTTCCAGGAGGACCCTTGCACCCACACAGACCCCAGAAGGCTCTCAAGAGGTCCAAAGCCAACACACCGAGACCCTGAAGCAGACCCAGACCCTAATGCCAGGCTCACTTCCAACGCTCTGGCACAGCTGGTGTTGAGCAGGCTTCGTCCTATCTCAGAAACAGACTTCCAAAGTTCCCCAGGAAAGCAGCTGTGTAACGGCCTCGAGTTGCACCACGGAAGGTTCAGGTTGGACATCAGGAAAAACTTCTCTGAAGGAGCACTCAGGCACTGACACTGCTGCACAGGGGGTGGGGGGGGTCACCATCCCCAGAGGTGTCCCAGAACCGCAGAGATGTGGCACTGAGGGATGTGGTTTGGTGTCATGGTGGGGATGGGGTGGGGTTGGTGATCTCAGAGCTCTTCCCAACCTTCATGACAGTAGGATTCATTCTGCGGGTTGCTTTCACCTCCATGCAATGAAACTCCTTCATAAAGCACCTCCCCTCACTTTAAGTCCCATCACCTCAGCCTCCAACCTGGCAAAGGACACGGATGGCACTCTGGACGGCGGTCACATACAGCACTTCCACCACCCATTGTCTTCACCACAGCATCTTCTGCCACCACAGCACGCCACGGCCAAACAGCAGGACACGTCTGATGCACCCGAAGGGTGGAACTGCTTCCATCAGCACTGTGTGTTCCCTCTGTCAGAGATGAATGACGCTCCACTACCTCTCCCGTGAGCTGCAGCTTCCAGACTGAGGTTCCCCTGTTATTTTGCCAGCTGAACTCTGCACTGCTCAGATGCAACCGGACAATTAAAGAGGGAGGGAATGAGAACCCAAGGAGTGCTGCCAGAGTGCCCAGGACACGTCCTCGGGGAGCGCTCTGCCAGAGCAAGCTGAAAGTTATTTCCTAATCTCTTCCACAAATTAAAAAGCAACTGCAATAACGGCTCAATTAGATTTATTTTACCATGGAAATGCTTTAAAGCTGCAGTTAATGCTTCCGTTCAGCCTTTTACACCCTCGTGAAGAGAAAGCGTGGCTGTACTACTCCAACATTATTCCTCAGCCAAGAGAGGGAGGAGGACACGGCTTGAAACCTACTTTGTGCACAGACCCATCTTCCCTCTGAGGAAGGGTTTCAGGGCTGAATTCCTTTCGAAGCACACCGGCTAGGAGTTGGAACCGGTCGTTTGGGTTAGCCACAGGAATGCACTTAAGAAGGGGGTATGTCAGTGCCCCCAGAAGAAGAAGGTACATAAATATACCAAATTGGGGATGGTCCCACAGGCTCTGCCGGCTTGCAAACTATTTGAACCCACCCTGAAACAACATCCCTGGCAGCAGCAGAGGTGTCACGGCCACACCCCGAGCAGCCAGCCTTCGCCAAGCCCGCCGACCAATTCTTGGGTAACACGAGCTGACAAGGATGCAGTTTGTTATTCAGCCCGTGACAGAATGATTCAGGGGTTTCTAAGAGCAGGAAATGAAACAGACAATGAAAGCTGGAGCAGGATGCTAATGATTCACTACACCAGCCGAGCGATACATTAAGTCTTCTGCAATCAGATGCGGGGACAGAGCCCACAACATGCTTAGGCTAGCGGAGTGGGATTGGCAGCTACCGCGCCGGCTGCAGGAGCCAGGAAAACAGCTCTGCACTGAAAGGGACTTTTTCAAGGTCAGATGGATGAGAAGGTGATGGAGGGAAGCAAAAACAGCTTGAAAATATCCAGTAAGCCCCAGGTGGTAACAGCAGCTTTGTGCAGTGCTGATAACTGCGGCACGACGCTGGAGGACTCTGCAGAATCCACAGATGATGATGGTGTACATGCTTTGTGCCCTAACAGCCCCCTCCCAGCACATCCTACCGCCTCTTCTGAGGCCGAGCACACGGCGAGAAGCCGAGCAGGAGGAACGAATCAGTTGGCCAGAAAGAAACACGGGGACTTTTTCAGGGCAATGGCAGCACGGGAGAGGGGGGAACACAGATTTGAGGCGAGCAAAAATCCATCTGCAATAGTTCAGTCCTGTGCCAGAAAAGGGATGAGATCACTTCGCTCTGTCCGAATCATCTTCAGGTTCGCCCCATACCCCCACTTGGAAGCCCCATTCCTGCAGCTGAATGCCACGAGGGCTGCATCCCTTCAGTGAGCACTGTGGCTGACACAGCCACAGGGGGACACCGGAGCCAGCAGGCAGAGAAAAAGAGAAGATCCCAACAAGAGTTCATATTTGAACAGTAACAAGCAGGGGGAAATTTAGTAAATGCAACGAATGCTTGAACAGCAAGATGCAGTTCAGACTGAAATAGTTATCCCTGGGAAGTGGCAGGAGCCTTGTTGTGGGAGTCATGGCAAACCAATTGCTGCTTGCACCCAGCACGAACGTGAAGGCTAAGTCAGTGCTCCTTTTTCTCCATGTCTTGGACTCTCAGGACAGGCAGATCATCCTGAACCACTAGAACTCCCTGCCCTTCCAGCAGCAGTTGGCCATCAGAGCCCTGCAGCACAGCCTTACCGTCAGGTGGCAGAGCTGCGTGCTACGGGCAGGCAGATAGGGAAACTGAGGCACCAAGCCAGAGCAAGGACTGCCACCCACCTCCTGCAGCCCTCAGAGATGCTGCACCAGGACCCTTCAGCCCTCCATCCCCATCAGCTGCAGCCCCCAGGAGCTTCCTCCCTGCTTTTGGGAGACACAGGCAGCAGAGCAGAGCCACCCTTCACCCCCCCAGGCAGTTCCAGCTGCACCAATCCTGACCACGCTCTGTGCCATGGCTTACCTGGGATTGCGTTTCTATCAATCACAGCTCACCTCAACACCTTGACACTTCCCCCCCACCTCTGAAGAATCCCTAACGACGCCACTCAGAGCCTTTTTTGTTTTGCTTTCAGGTTGTTTTTGTGATATTTTTTCCTTTCCTGTTGCTTTCTTGATCTTTTTCAAGGTGTTTTTTCAAGGACTTCTCACAGGCGCCATTGTCTGCTACCGCAGAGTCCTTGAAATCACTATAATGATAGAAGCTATCGAAACCCTTAAGCTAAAACCAGGGGAAAAAAAAAAATCTGAAAGGAACACACTGGAAAATGCAATCTGTCCTTGCGGCCAAGGGGACGTTTCCAAAGCATTTCCTATCTCCCACCTCCTCTTCTAAGCGATTGCTGCTGGTGTGCTTGGCCAGGAGAGCGCCTTCACTCTATCTGTGTGCCCACCACCCACACCACGGAGCACAGCAGTACCCAGCTTACCCAGATTCCTCTCCCCACAAGATTTTTGGGGTAAAGACACATGTAAATATGATTAGTTAGCATGCAGCACACCAACGAGCAGCGGGACGCCTTCCATAGGTCACAGCTCCATCTACTGACTATTTCCTGGAATAACAGAGTGAAAACCCTCTGGGAAGAGCTGCCTGAAGAGAGCCCCATCCTCCTGATGGGCCCTGGGCACTTTGGCTCGTGGAGGTGAGAGAGAAAGAATCCCTGCCCAAAAGGAGGACAGGAGCCCCTTTGCTTCACGAAGGCCTCTCTGCACAGCACCAGATGTAGGACTGCATCTGAAGGCAGAACTGCAGGTCCTGGCATTGAGGTTTTCAGAGTTGCCACTGCAGTGATGTTAGCAGGAGACAGCAAACACTCCGAGCTCAGCACTGCAGCTCAGTGAGGGTGCAAGCCCCAGATGGAAAGCACTGGTTGTTGGCTCTGCTGCTCTGTGAAGTGTGGCAGCAGCTGAGCACCATGTGATAGGAAAAGAAAATGCCATTCTACAGAGAAACTGTGAGCCCAGAGCGGTGTCACATGTGAAGGCTGGGGAAGATCAGGGAAGCGGATGGGGATCACTCAAGCCGCATCCCCCTGTAAGCACCGGGCCCTTCTCATGTGCACAGAGGATGTCCCTGAACCATAAAGGAGATCACCCCTCCCCTACACAGAGGAAAGAATAAAGAAAAACACTGCCGTGATTTATCTGCCCAGAGGGAAACAGACTTCTCCAAAGCTCAGAGGAGACCTTGCCCTTGCAAGCCTCGTTTGCTGATGAGGTCTCCAGATGAATTCTCTTCTGCTTACCATGTTCCATTGAAAAAGAGGCAGAACTGAATCAGAGGCTTTTTACAGAGAAATACATACACTAATCTCTCTGAAATAACAGCAAACTTCCACCAGAAAGCTGCCCGCGAGGAAGCTGGAGATCACAGGACCTGGGCTGGAGCTGTCACAAGACCGAAAGATGTGACAACAACTTTCTTTACAGGCCATTACAGCAGCAACACAGAGCTATCCTTTTTAGAGGCAAAGGGAAGGGTTTGAGGATCCTTGCAGGCTTTGTACCATGCATGCATGTACCATGGGTACAAAGCAGGAGGTTTAACACCTGAGCTCCCATCACTTCAGCCTGCACAGATACTGACTTCCAGCACAGCCCAGCAGCCTAAACCAGGGTGCTCTGCCCACATTGGTCCTCTTCCATGAGCTGAAGCCTTCTGTGGACCCACATCTGAAACAGGATAGCACAGCATAGTATTGCATTTTGATGCCCTCCCAGATCTACCCCTGCAGACTGCTGGTGTGCTCAGCCCTGGGCAAGCTCCTTGCTTACATTCCTTCTCTTTCCAGAGGTGCTGGGAGAACAGGAGGCACTTCAGCCCTACCAACCCCAATGACAAATTGGGATCATCGGGCTGCAGCCTAACCAAGATCCTCTCCACAGCTCTAACCCATTGCAGGATCCAAGAAATACAGCTCCAAGGAAGGGGAGCAAACAAAGACAGAGGCTCACAGCCTTCCTGGCTCTCACTTTCTCCTTCCCATGCATTCCTCGTGCCTTTCCTGCACACGCTCCGAAGAACAAAAAAAAGGACAAATCACCTTCCATTCTGGCACAGGGTACCTAACGTCAGACTTCCCCTTCCAAATTCAAGTTTGGATTAAAGGCACACGAGCAGCACATTGACAGGAAGCCCTGCTGTGTGAAGCACAGCCTTTCCTGCAGGTCTGAGCTCCAAACTAAATCACACGAGGACTGAACTGCCCTTGGAGCAGCAGACAAAGCAGTCAAGAGAAAGCCAATTCCTGACCCCCATCTGAGGGCACATTTGCACAGGGACAATTATTGCTGGGAAAGGCACGTGCTTCAAGGCTCACTGATGGCTCACGGAAGAGTCCGGGCTGTGCTTACACATCCTTCTCTGTATTTTGTCCCTTCCACGTTATTACTTAAGACAGTTGCATGAGAATGGGACCTTTGTTGCTTAGGAGCATACCTGCTCCCACTGCTCATCCTGCTCCTGAACTCATAATCTTACGTGACATCAAAATCGTTTCCAGAGCCACCAATTACACCGTGGAGGATTAGGACTTCAGGTGCAGAACTTGCAGTGGGAGCAGATGCTCTGCTCAGAAAAAAAAAAAAGAAGTACTTCAAAAATTGTTTTCATACAAACGTCTCTATTAATAAAACACAAAAGGAGGAAAGTGGTATGGCAGCCAGAATTGTTGCTAAAAATATAAATGGGTTTTTGACATTTTCATGGGGCATCTGCTGCTCTCTGGAGAGCTCCCAGGAGGTACGGAACGTAGTGAGAATCCATACATGATAAAGAGAGAGAGAAGGGAAACACTGCAGAGCAGCACGATGCAGCTCAGTAAGCAGACGTTGGAACTTTGGCCAATGCTGCATTGGGATCTCAGGGAGGAAGGCAGAACAAGAAAACCAAAATCTGGATCCTTGGTTCTTTTTAAGGATCATAGAATGGCCTGGGCTGAAAAGGACCACGATGAGCATCGAGTTTCAACCCCCTGCTACGTGCAGGGTCACCAACCAGCAGCCCAGAGCCACATCCAGCCTGGCCTTGAATGCCTGCAGGGATGGGGCATCCACAGCCTCCTTGGGCAACCTGTTCAGTGCGTCACCACCCTCTGGGGGAAAAACTTCCTCCCAAAAGGATTCTCAAAGCACTCCCAGAATCAACGAAGGACTGACCGGGCAGATACAAAGCCATCCCAAAGGGATGCAGAGCCTTCTAGAGGCTGCAACAAGCAATCCTGTGTGCGGTTTGATAGGTGGCTAATTTAGACATAGGCTCTTTGGATTTGATCCTCGGAAACGAGCCAAGTGTAATAAGTCAGTTTGAAGCTGGAGAAAGGCTGGGGGGAGGAGCAGCCTTTGGGATGCAGTAATAACACCGTGCGATTTGAAATCTGTTAGAGCTTAACAGGGCAAAGCAACGGTAGGTGACAAAGAAAACAGACCGAAGGCGGAGAAAACGCCTTATAGAGAACAAAAATAATGCAAAGTCTGCTGCATGGGAAATATTTTGTAAGATGACTGCCACTATGAGGCGGCTTCAAAACGCCAGGCGTAATTAAAAGCTCTCTTTTCAGATGCAGTTCACGGCTCAGGCACCA
Organism: Gallus gallus; assembly: GCF_016699485.2. NCBI lineage: Eukaryota > Metazoa > Chordata > Aves > Galliformes > Phasianidae > Gallus > Gallus gallus. Next base: position 4,169,314 of record NC_052545.1, read on the forward strand.
ACGTTTCCCACCACGTGAGCCTCAGATCGCTGCAAGGGGCCCAGCAGAATGCATTTAAGAACTGTCAGAGTGCAAAGGCAGTTTGTAGCCATCCTCCCCCCCCCCCCAAGAAAAACCCTTCACAACAAACCCTTGAAAGGCTTTGAATTGCGCTGCCAGGGGATTATCAGTAAGTGACATTTACAAGTGATTAGAGGACCAAGAATTATCTTAGTCACTTGTGGGAAAGGAGGAAAGCTTCAAGGTCAAACCTCTGGGTACTTAAAATGTCGGCAGATGTTTGGTTTGCACAAAAAGTGATGTTTGATTTATGATGGAGCCGCACTTGCAGGGCTTCAGCTCAGAACTGCAGAGAACACGAGTGGGAACGGAACCAAAAGTGCATCTCAGACCTTCAAATATTCCACGGATTGACTCTTATTAAACTAAGAGGCCGTTCCACGTGCCAAGCAGTTACACAGTACCTTTTAGCATCTTGGAACAAGCGCTCCAAGCAATATAAGCCTTGGCGAGCAAGGAAAAGGAGATAAATCCCCAACTGCTCCACCAATCCCACATCAATCCCCTCCTGCACTCACCTCCGGACAATGGACTGCTGGAGATTTCTGCAGACGGTAAGAGATTCTCCCATAAACATGTGGCACATGATGACCTCGAGGCAGTTGGCCATGAATGACATCACTGCATCAGACTGCAGAGTCCCACTCCGGGAGACGATGCAGAGCCGCTGGAGAGAGGAGCAGTGACTCAGGGCCTGGAAGAACTGGGAGCCCGCGCTGAAGTACGGCTGCTCCAGCCTGCAGAGATCAACAGAAGCAAGTCAGTGGGCAGTTCAGCCTGGGGCTGCTTTCAGACAAGGGAGAAGACAGCACATTCACAGGGGTTTGGCAAGCAGAGCAACCAGCCTCCCACCATTTCACCCACACACACGCGATAACTTGCTATGTGCTTGGGCATTACAAGTTGGACTTTGCAAGCTCAGGCCTCTTGCCCTCAAATTACAAAATCCGAAGGACGGGGACACGAGCACACGGAAAGGCCCTACCTACTCTGCAGGACTCCATGGAGAGGCCCTGGTTTAGCAAGATTTCCACAAAACACGTTGGGTAAGATGGGCTTTTGAGGCAGACGAACACCGCCCAGCTTTTGCTACCTGACATAACTGAGCAGCCCGTGTGGATTTAGGGACTCGTTGCTCCGGTGCACTGAGCATGGGTCAAACTGGTCAGCTTTAGAGAGAAGGCAGGCATGAAAAATTCACAGCACACACGGTGACCTCGCGCCTCCGAGCCAGCAGCAGCCACCACCAGCCCTCCTCGCACGACGGAGAAGAATCAAAGCTCTTCTCTCCCTCAGCAACAAATACATCGATCCAACCTCCATCTTAAACGCTCAGAGAAAAGGGATGGGATTTTCTACCCTGCTCATCCACAGCCTCACCTCCCATCCTGAGCAAAGCGACAGAAAGACACAGTGAAGCCATGCCTGACCAACAGGGGCTCTGTGTTTTAACTGGCAGCCCATGTGGACGACTCCCTGGCAGAAACCAGTTTGCAGGACACAAGAGCTGCCCGGGGCTGATGCCACCTGCTTGGCACAGATTTACTACAGGACCTCAGAGCACGTGGGACTCCCAGTCATTGGGTCAGCAAGGCCAAGAGCTCCAGAAGGTTAATCCAGGGGGTGACAACAAGCTGTCAGCCCCAGGCTGACCTCCGGATAATCTCTGAGTAGGTCTTTATAGTATGGGAGGGGTATCTCAGCAACTTAATCTCATTAGTTGATAGATTCTGTTTTCAAGTCTCAGTCCAAGACTGCCTGAAAAGATCCTACCAGCTCTTCAGGCAATAGCTCAAAACGAATATTAAGGAAATAGGAAGCTTCTCCCATTTTTCAGCAGCGCAATCGGCCAACTGTCAGCTAAGGACAAAGCAGGGAAGCCCCGCAACCTCTCAGAAGGGTTCCAAGTTACCCTCAGCAGCGCACACAGCCACACTTGCAGTACCGCTTCTGCCCGCTAGATGGCAGTGTTGCTCTGGGATATCCCCTGGAACCAGTTTCTCGGCCTGGAAAATGGGCAGAGGAAAAAAGGGTAGAAGCGCCGGAGAATTAGGGAAATGAAAAGGAAACTGCAGTATTCAGGAGCGAGAGCTAAGCATCAGAAACTTCTTAAGCCCATCTCAAACCTCAGACTTCACTCGAGGCGCAATGACTGCTTACACCGACGCGCCTGGCTGCTGCGAGGAGACAGCTCTGCTCAGCCTCCACCCAAGGCAGCGTGTGCCTCCCATCGCTATTGCTCACAGCCTCCATTTCTAAGGCTCTGGGAAACGCGGGGCCAAGCTGAGCGAAGCAGCACCGCACACCAAAGCCTCCACCCCAGAGCTCCGTGGTTCCAAGGGGATTTAGTCCTTCAAGGTTAGAGATGCATTCACATGACCCAAGCTATTAAGCAATCGGATCTCCACCAGCTGCTACCCCTGGATGAGAGCAGCACACTCCTCACCTCTTGCGAATGGGAAGCAGTGGGAAACAAAAAGCCTCGAGGTGTTTGAGCTGCCCCAGCTCCCTTCACGACTGCAATGGCTTAGGAACATGCACGCAAACATCAGCCTCAGTTGATGAAGAAGTTTTAGTCATTCTGCAATTGTCTTTGCAATCATAGGCACACACCATGCGAGGACGACCTGGCTTTTACTGCTCTTGTAGCTTAGACCTGCTCTGTGAATAGAGAACGGCCGCTGGCCCAACAGCAGTAGCAGTTCCACCAACAGAAACTGCTCTGGGGAGGGGGAAGAGAAAACAAAAAAGCCTTTTTCCTGAAGAAACCCCCAACTTTGGGGTCGGACTTGGCGACCTCAGAGGTCTTTCCCAACCTAAACGATTCTGTGATGTACAGACATCGTGTTTACCAGTGCAAGGAAAGCACCACTTTGAGATGGGTTCACGAATACACTTTGGCAGCAGTGTAGTTTTGAAGCTCTTTTACGCATCCTTCAAGGTCAGGCCAATGACCTGAGAAGTGAACATCAACACTACAAATTCCACGGGATGCTTTCTATGTACATACTATCAAGAAAGGAAAAAGACGTGCAAAAAATAAGGAGGCAAATCTTAAATATAAGCCAAAGGTAGAAAAATATCCCAATGGGAAACCAACCGCTACGTTATCTGGACATCGTAGGAGTCCTTTCCTTCCTGGATGCTAAGAAATGTGCACATACACAAAGTCAAAGAACACAGCATTTCACCTAGTCCTGAGATGCCTCCCAGATATGCTGGGTCCGCTCTTCCTTATCTAAAAGGAAGACAGTTGCAGCATAGAGACTTCAGGCTCTTAAACAGTGGTTAAAAGGCATACCCTGAGCCCTCAAAAACAGCACAAGATGCCTTCCTGTTCTCCACAGCTCCAGAAGAAAAATAACTCTCAAGCCATTGCAGCTACTTCTGGCCCGCTGTTCGAGCAGAGGGTGACCACAAGAGGACCACCTGCAGTTTTTACACCAGCCACAATAAAACAAGCACTCCATCTCCGGAGCTCCACAAACAACGGAGATGTTCAATGGCAGCCCCTCACCTGAGATCCCTCAAACACTTGCAGTGCTTCAGCATGTCCATGAGAGCAGACATATAGACCATTTTCCCCATCATGCCCAGGTTGGCCAACGAAAGAGTCCGCAAATGCTGGCACTGCAATCCAATGCTAACAAGCCCAGAACCAGTAACAATATTTGGCAGCTGTGCTAAGGTGAGGCTCTGCAGGTAAGTCAGCTGGCTAATGGCAGCCACCTCCGAATCCCCCACGCTTTGTGCTCGGACACAAGGAGGCAGTGAGTTCCGAATTGCTGGCTCATTGCGGGGCATGGCAGAGGAAAAGCTGGACCCAATTATTTCTAAGGTTTCCAAACACCGGAGGCTTCTCATCAGCATCCAGAACACCGAAGACTCCAACTTCTGACACGCCTGGTCCGTTAAGGTTCTCGGATACGTCTGTACCCCCACACGGGTTTTCTTTCCAAACGTTTGGGGCACCGCATTAGGCTGCGTGGGAGGCTTTTCCATGCTCACAGCAACATCTGTGATGGAACAAACTGGTAGTGCTAGTGAGAGTAGGTGCTTTAGCCTGGACAGGAGCTGGCACAAATGATTCCCTATGCTTTCTGAGCTGTGGTGGTGAGCCGCGGAGAGGTTGAGGTGTCTGAGGTTGCAGCAAGACACCACCAGGCTTTCCAGAATGCTACTGTCAATGTCATCTTCTGCTCTTCGAAACAAAGACTCCGGAGCCAGGCAGTGAACGCAGCCACTGAGATTCAAACTGGTCAAGCTTTTAAGGTCCTTCCCACCGTTAATAACTCTCTGGATCAGGTGGCCACCAGATAAGGTGCATCGGCTAAAGCTGAAGTAGAAAGGGTTGTTGAACTTCAAGTGTTGCAGGAGTCCAGAACCATTAAGCCAGGCCTTGGGCAACTGTAAAGCATCCAGGCGTACATTTCGAGCCATTGAGTCCAGAAGGTTTTTAGTGGCTCCTGTCTCAGCAAAACTGCCAGGGGCAGAAATAAGGAAGGCGTGAAGGTTCTCAGGTGTCCGATCGCTCAGCACAGCCAAGTACAGCCTCACCACCTCCTGATTAACATAGCCAGGAGCCAGCCTGGCGTAGAAGACACGAAGGTTCTGGTAGTGGGGCACATTGCTCTCACCCACCATTAGCTGTCCAGACAGCATGAAACCTTCTCGTGAGCGATCGAGGATCTCAAAATAAAGCAGCAGTTTCTCAAGGCTAGTGCAGCACGGAACAACACCGTATGACGGAGTGTAAAGGGTTTGCTTCAATTCTGACACACGGCTGAGGGTGGCTTTGCATTCACTGCTGAGCTGACTGGCATCAAAACCCGGGTTTACATCTATCGCCAGGGACCGCAGGTGCTGCAGTGTGGACAGCATCTTTGAGAGACGGAGGGAGGTGATACGGCACCCGGACAAGTTCAGTTTCACCAGGTTCTTGCACCGTGTTACATGATCAGTGGTGGAGCTGGGCAGCCAATAGCACCCAGCCATGTTCAGCTGGTAAATCTCTTTTCCGATATCCCTCATCAGTTGCTTCACTTTGTCCTTGTTCACCTGTGCTCAAACAAAACCAGATTCGGTGAGATATAAGACAGTAGCACATAGTGAGTCAGTTTCCCATCTGAAGATGGGGACAGCACTGGTCAGCTCTCACCTTACGTAGCTCATCCAAGGGTCTTGGATCACTAGCACATGCCTTATTAAAGCATGGCTTTGTCAGCCATGCTATGGACTCTAAGATTAGAATTCCTTCAGCTTCTCAGTCTGTGCAGTACTGCGTTACCGACTGAGAGGCTAAATCTGTCCTCCACCCCACTGTCAGCTGCTGAACAACATCCATTTTCCAACAGCTAAACTATTTCAGCAGCAATAGCTGAAACCAGCTGAACAAGTCTATAGCAGCACAAACGAAAAGCATACTTTCATTCTCTTTCATCCACTTTCTTTTGGAAACAAATAAGAGAGGCTTCTCTTTGCCTACAGCTTGGTGATGCAGTCTTCACAGAAGATATTATGCTACATCGCTAAGCTTTATTTCTATCACAAAAAGTATACATTTTCTGAATTAGCTGCCTGTGTGTCCGACAAATTTATTCGTACAACACAGAAAATATATTTGGGGAAGATTACAACTTTATACAACCATAAAAGGCAGCTACAAATGGAAAGCTGCACTTACTTTCATTTTAGCTTCCATAAACCCAGAGAAGTTACATAAAACACCATCAGTGAGAACTAAGGGAGCACAGGGCTGCCCTAACAAAGCATTCTGGAAAACAAATGCTTTTATAAAACAGTTTATTCGATGTCAGAGTTCCAAAGCAGGACATGTATGCAGACACACTGAGACGTTCTACTTCTTGACATTTTCTCACGAGTTAGATTTCTCTTCATAGCTAATAGAAGAAGCAAGCTATTCTCCCCACCTTATAGTCTTTCTGAAGTAAAACAGTGTGGGTTAGACTCTTGTCAAGGCAAAGCGTTGCGAGCTTCCTGCAGGTCTTCCTGACGTTCAGGACCAGGTCTGTGCAAGGGACGTAGCTTAGGATGTGCAGAAGGATCTCATCCGAGAACTCCATCAAGTTGATACCATTACTTCCCTCCTCGTTCTCCCCACTCGCAAGATCCTAAAAGAAATAAGAGGGGGGGAAAAAAGGGAAAAAAGACAAAAAAGAAAAGCAACCAGCTCAGAGACTTCAGCAAACCTTATGGGAAAAGAGATACTCTGAGCCTCAGAGAGGTCTGTCGAGTGAGACAGCAAAAACAGAACGCAAGCCTTGAGAAACCAATGCCTCTCCCTTAAGAGAGGACAGTGAGGTACTGCAAAGCTTCACACAGAGCCCGGTCTCCTCACTCGCTCTCCGCTTTGGGCTGCTTCAGAACACGAATAAAAACGTTCACACTCATTCCCCTCCTGCCCCTCGCTGTGCAGCTGGAAGTGGCAGCCCTCAGTGCAGCAGGCAGCTCCTTTCCACGTTTTTCCTCTGCGAGGAGCCCATCCCAATAGCCTCACAAGTTATGTAACCGTTTACACGCTAAAAAAATCCCTCTGCAGCCCAGCATCGCGCTGCCCATAGCCGCCCCACAGGGAGCTCACGCTGCAGCCGTGGGCACCGGGGGCTCCTCGGGACGGCCGCAGTCCCCCAGCAGCGATACAGCCTCTGCTCCTGCGCTGATCCTGGGGCACAGAGGCCCGCAGCCCGCTGCTCAGTACCGGCTGGTGGGTCTGGGGGCAGCTGGGCCTTCAGCTCCATCTTTAACGACGATGAATCACCGTTCGTTAACGCCGTGCCACCCCCCGGAGGGACGGGGTGCTCCTGTCCCACAGCGCGGCCCTACGCAACGGCCGGGGGTTCCCCAGAGGAGCGCTGGGCGCCCCCCAGCCGGGCACCCCACCCCAGGACCCGCGGGGCTGAGCCCACCGCCATCCCAGCCGCTCACCGCGCCGGCTCCTCCCCGAGGGGGTCCGTCTCCGCCCAGCGCAGGGCCAAAGGCGGCTGACGGCACCACAGCTCACCTCTGCACAGCGCGACATGGCGGCAGCCGCGGGGTCCCGCCGCGCCCGGCTCAAGCCAGCCGCCTCCCGGCCCCGCTCCGCACCGCCGCACGGCTCTTCCGGCGCTGCCATGACCCGGCTTCCGCGGCTCGCCACACTTCCGCCACCGCCATCTTGAGCGTGGCCGCGTGAGGCGGAAGTGAGGGGGCGGCCGCTGAGCGACGCCATCTTGAGAGCGGCGCCGCCATGTTGGGGGTGGTAGCTAGCTTCTCAGAAAGGAAAATCGCTGTGCGTTTATGCAATTAACACGGACTTTAATGAGCTGAACCTTCCCCCTGTGGCAGCAGATGTGGGAAATGAGCATGACGTGTGCTGGGGGCCGTGCAGAAGGCGCCCACAGCTGCTGTGGGCGCAGCCATTGTGTGTAGCAGTGCCCGTGGCTCAGCACTCCCACCTCAGCTCCCAGACCTCGAGTACAGACAGGACCGCAGTGCTGGGATTCCCGGAGTGTGTGCTTTGGGAATACTGCTCGTAGAGAATGTGTTCTAAACGCGACCCATAGAGGAAGATGACGAGGTGGCTGCTTTCTTCCTCTTTGCTTGCTGCCATTTACGGCCATGAACAAGACTAGGGATAGGCTGGATTAGGGTTTAGGCTTAGAGATACTGAGTTCCTGTACCTGTTTGGCCTCCAGGCCTGTGAGCAGGATCCTGATGTGCAGAAGCACACCCCTGTCAGCCCTCAGGTGTGGGACAACGTCATTAGGAGTATCAATGTTCGCTTTTCTGTCAAGTTTCAGTTAAACAGAAGATAAATGACACATTCAGCCCGGAGGCCCTTCAGTCAGGGCTGGCTTGTTTGACATTCAGACAGAGTACCAACCTACCGTATACTTGCAGTCAGCGGGGAAAGCTGAGCCCAGGGTGGAGAAGCCTTGTGTTTCCAGTGCAAATGTAAATAAGATCATAAGCAGAGCCCACAAGCAGAGTCAAAGCCCTGCCCAGTGCCAGGTCGGCTGGAGCAGCCGGTGTGAGGACTAGCCATGGTTCCCTGCCATCCCAGGCTGTCTGCGGACCAGGCAGCAGTTGCCAACCCCAAATAAAAGCTGGGAGCTGAGACAGGTTAAAGAACCTCCCCAGGAGAAGCCACGCTCACAGTGCTGGTAAGAGGAGCCGGGCTCAGCCTGATGACCCACGGAGCAAACGAGCAGTGTGGTGGTGTAGATAAGACATGAGGCTGAATACGAGGCAGCAGCAGGACATCAGATGGGCTGTAAAGGAGGAAGGAAGCAAACAGCTACTCTGAGCGCTGGCATTTCTCATGATGGTGGCTGGGAAGCTGTCAGCGGGTGAGTGCAGAAGCCTTCCCCGCTCCTCTTCAGCTCAGGAACGCTCTTCCCACTGCTGGCACATGGGAACCTCCTGTGAAAATGGCATCGGTTCAGTGCTGGTCTGTCTCCAGGCAGACTTTGAACATGGTATGACTCACACAGTTTTCCTAGCCCAAAGAAGGCAGGCGCATACCACGCTGTCCCGGTCCAGGAGGGCAAACAAACAAATCTGGTGCTAGTATCAAGATATTGTGTTCTGTACAACATCTCTTAACAGTTCATGGCCGGGCAGACCTGGTGATTTATTTTTCTTTTCCCTGGGAAACTCTTGAGTCATTTCTCTCCTGTGGTTCTTCTTAACACCGATAAAAGTTTGAACGTCTCATCTTTTTGTCAGCACAGCGAAAGCCTGGTGGTCAGAGCGCTTGGTGTGCTTGGGCAAACTGCTGTCTCCGCTGCTGTAAGTGGTTTTGGGTGCTTGATACGATTTAATACAGTAAGGCCTGCTAAAGTAGATTACGGACGGGTATAATGCAAGCCAGGGCAGGCTTGAGGTCAGCATTCCCTCTGCAGAGACCAACTTCAAAGAGCAGGGCTCCTCCTCCTCCTCCTCCAGCCGCTGTCTCATCCATGAACTGACACCAAGAAAAGCCCGTTTCCTGAAAGCATCACTTTGTGCCCTCAGAGGGGACTTCCAGAAGGAAGCCAGTTGTGATTGAACACCCTGGGACTTCTTGGGACATTTGCACACTGCCAGCGTCCTCTAACGAGAGGAGGGGATCCCCCCCAACCAGGGGCCATTTTTGGTCAGCGCTCCCCGACAAAGCTGGAGGCAGCCACACAAGGAGGCCCTTCAGGGCTAAATCCTGAGAGCCGCAGCCGTCTCCTTTGCCAAGGACATCACTAATTCCTGGCGGTGGCTTGATTCCGTAAGCGGCTCAGCGAGGTGACTTTCCAGGTCACCAGCTAATTGCAGGTGAAGTGCCAGCCACCGTCTCCAGCAGGGGCGAAAGTTGGGAGCTCTGAGGGAAGAAAAGGAATAAAACGTGTTTGCTCGGCTCCGTTCGGTTGAGCCAGTTCCCCCTGGGCAGCTAAAGGGAGGCGAGAAAGGGCTGGGTGGCTTGCAACAGTCTGTGGCTGATCCCCAGCGTCCCTGCAGCCAGAGAACTCCAGCACATCACGGCCAAAACACAAAGATGGAGGAGCTATGGTTAAAAAAATCCCCCATCTCCAGTGCCCGTCGCTGCTGAGAGGAAACCACCTGGCTCCCCTCTGCTTGCCGGAGTCGGGAGCAGTGAGTAATGCTTGCAGGCTTCCCTGCCCAGCACCACATTCTTTTCTCCAGCATGTAATGGCCCAAAGGAGGCATAAAGGGAGCCTTGCTGGAGCAGCCTGCGGAGTAGCTGTGCACGCCACGGCATCACGCTGGAAAAGGGCTGGGAAGGGCTGCAAAATGCTCAGCCTCCTTTTACTGGGGGGCTGAACGCCTGGAGCAACAAGAGAGATAGGAGGAAAGGAAAAAAGAAAAACTGTGAAGTGTTAACTGGAAGCCTTGCTTTCTGCTCTTTGAAGCATGCAAAATCAGCTCAGCTCCCCTGCCCATTACTCTCCCTCTCCCTGCAACCTCCGCTCTCCACCCCAGGCGCTTTGCAGCTCCTCGCCTCGCTGCCACCATCCTCCCTGCAGTTCTTTGTGCCTCAGCACATTTTTCCACAGCAAACAGTGGTTGTTTCAGGGAGGATCGAAGGCAGGAGAGCCGACGTGCCCCATTTCCCTGCCGCCGTCTCCTCTCGCCTCCTGGCTTTTTTCCTGCCCCACTCCCACCAGCTCCCTCCCCAGCGGCTGCTGTCACCTCCTCCTCACCCTGCTTCCCCAGGACCCCGGGTTATAAGGCCAGTTTGGGCCCCTCCCCGACCAGTTACACCTTGCTCCTTGCAAACCAGTGCTTCCAGTAACTCGTCTGCCTGGCCCAGCGTCTGCACCCACAGCCCTGCCAGGCTCCTGCTGCACCAGTGCAGCCAGGAGGGAGGCTGGGGAGACAAAAGGAAGAAACCAGCAGGTCCACCCCGATCCCAGCGTGACGCTGGAGCACGACGAGGGCAGGCAGAGGATTAAAAGAACCCATGGAGCTTGTTCCCTGCCTTTCATCTGCTGTGAGCGTGACACAGTCACAGCCATTAGCTCTTCAAAGCCAGGCAGGTCGGAGGAGCCTTGGGAAGCCAGCATGCCCACAAGCAAGGCTGCGAGGCCGTCTGCCTAGGCTAGCAATGCAAAGCATCACCTGGCTTTGCTCTGCCAAGGCCCTGACCCTGCAGCCATGTCACTGCTCCAGTGAGAGCCTCCTCTCCGCACCCTTTCCCAGCCCCACCCCTACAGTGATGCGTAACAGCCCTGTGGCCCTGCTCTCAGAAGTCCATTTCATCCACTTCACCGAAGACTTTCTCCTGCCTTCACCTGAGGAGCTGCTCCACCCAGCGGGCAGCTTGCCAGAGCCCAGGCCTCCCACTTTCCTGGGATGAAGCAAAGGCAGAGCAAGCTGCTTAGCTAGAGATATCCCAAACTGAAGAACAGAGACCATAAGCTGAGACATTTAGTGAAGGAAGAAGAAAGTGCCCCATGTCAGAAGCCAGCTGCTCCGTGGTACCACCACCCCATTGCTGTCAGGTCACAGCAGAACGACGGATGGTCAGAGGAAGCAGCACAGCTGCAGTCCCACTGAGCCCAGCTGTCCCCCAGCACTCAGCCCACCCTCATCCAACAGCTTCCTTCAGAACACACTGATGGCAGCTCAGGATGGAATCAGAGCCAACTCCCACTTGCTGAAATATCATCATGGTTTATCCAACCTCTGCACCAGACAGCACCAGCACGCAGCCCATGCAGATAGCTGACCCACACAGGCTGGCAAGGCTAGATGAGAACAGCTATCAACGGCCAAGCAGCAGCACAGAAATAAAAACCAACACCAGTCAAGCCTCTATTGTGTGCACTTTTATTTGAACTGGTCTTAAGTCAGTGTACAGGTAGCCCCTCCCTCCCCCACATACTGGCACTTTACTCCTAGACTGTGGGGGACTGTAAAGCCTTCATTCACATCTATCACTGGGGAACACAGCCCGCTTGCTTGACAAACCAAAAAGGATCAAGTGTGTTTTGTTTTTAAGGCGGAAGATACAAAAAGACACTTGTTGGGTTACATAATTTACAGACAAGCAATTATCATCTAACACCAGTAATTGGTACCGGCTCCTCCCAGCTGGGCTGTTGCCTTCACAGAGGCGAGTAACTTCCTGTAACAATGCATTATAACAATATTTGGAATGACTATTAAAAAAGAAACAAATGTACAATCAAAGTCCTCAGATGCATTGTAGAACTTTGGGGGCGTTCGCTCCAACATGTTTCATTTTAAGACTGCTGCTGACACCTTCACCATTCCAGTTTTTTAATCCTGAGTCAAGCGCCAAAAGAAAAAACAAATAAAGCCATGCCAATCTCGTCTTGTTTTATGCGCATTTATGGGTTTTGTTTCATCACAGGGGTGTGGGTGTTGGTAACAGTCCGGTTTAGAAGCATTTGCGGTGGACAATGGAGGGTCCGGATTCGTCATACTCCTGCTTGCTGATCCACATCTGCTGGAAGGTGGACAGGGAGGCCAGGATAGAGCCTCCAATCCAGACAGAGTACTTGCGCTCAGGTGGGGCAATGATCTGCAGGAGAGAACAACTGGTCAGATGCAGTGTGATGGTACACAACCCACACGCAGCCCTGTGGCGCTCCGCTACCTAATCCCTTTATCAGGCCTTGGCCAAGGCACTCCAGAGTCTGAGCAGGCTTAAGGCACAGCCCTACACACAGCACCCTCCCCCTCCCCCCCCAACTCACAGCCAGCACTTAATCTCATTACTCACATGGCTGAGTGGCTGCCACCCTGCCCAGAGCGAGGCCATAAGGCTCCACCACTAAGACAAAGCAGTTTCCATCTCCTGTAGTAGTTTAGCTCAGCCTCCTCCACCCACTCAGCATTAAGAGGTGTGCTAAGAGCAGCCCAGGGCTCCAGCCTACCTTGATTTTCATTGTGCTAGGTGCCAGGGCTGTGATCTCCTTCTGCATCCTGTCAGCAATGCCAGGGTACATTGTGGTACCACCAGACAGCACTGTGTTGGCATACAGATCCTTACGGATATCCACATCACACTTCATGATGGAGTTGAAGGTAGTTTCATGGATACCACAGGACTCCATACCTGCAAGCAAAAAGCAGCGTCAAGTCAGTAAATGGTTCAGGGACAAGGAAGCCAGAGGACCTACTGCTATGGGAAAACAAGAGAACCAAACACCCCATAGTGGGAAACAACACAGACAAAGGCATGGCTGACAGGCTCAGCCTCCTGTTCTACTGACCTAGGTACCTCAATCATCCTCAAACTGAGGAAGAAAAAAGACTGCAGTGGAATGGGACAGACCTGCTAAGGGCCAGCAATATTGTGGCCAGTCTCTAGGTCACTCTAGGCAGAAGGGGCATGGAATCTCCTCAAAGGAGTCAGACTTACCCAAGAAAGATGGCTGGAAGAGGGCCTCGGGGCACCTGAACCTCTCATTGCCAATGGTGATGACCTGACCATCAGGGAGTTCATAGCTCTTCTCCAGGGAAGAGCTAGAGGCAGCTGTGGCCATCTCCTGCTCGAAATCCAGTGCGACGTAGCACAGCTTCTCCTTGATGTCACGCACAATTTCTCTCTCGGCTGTGGTGGTGAAGCTGTAGCCTCTCTCTGTCAGGATCTTCATGAGGTAGTCCGTCAGGTCACGGCCAGCCAGATCCAGACGGAGGATGGCGTGGGGGAGGGCGTAGCCTTCATAGATGGGCACAGTGTGGGTAACACCATCACCAGAGTCCATCACAATACCAGTGGTACGACCAGAGGCATACAGGGACAGCACAGCCTGGATGGCTACATACATGGCTGGGGTGTTGAAGGTCTCAAACATGATCTAGAAAGATAAAAAAAGCACTGAGTCAAGCAGAATAAACCAAGGTTCTCACTGCACACCTACATCGGTCCATGCATGTGGTTTACATTTGTCCCTAGATAAGAGGCTTCTCTGCTCCTCTAGAAGGAGCTATGAGCACTTATCTCACTTGGTCTCCACCCACACCTGTCAAGTCAGAGCCTGAGCAAGGACACTGCTACCACAGGCCCATCCACATGACACAGCAAGGAACGAAACAAAGGCCAAGAAACTACGGTATAGTCACTCAAAGATTGTAAATGGATTAGTGTCTAGTCAGAAACAGCAGTTAGACAAGTTGCTAGTTCAGTCTCAGAGAAAGCCAGCTTAGAGCAAACAAAACCTGTCAAGGTCCAGCAAAGAGGAGACTCAGGTCAGGAAAGGAAAACCCTGTAAAGATGGCAAAAAGGGAGAAGTGGTGAAGGCAGATAGAGGACAACATGGAAGAGGAAAGCTGGCCTGCAGCAGTACCTGCTGTAGCTCCAGGCTCAAAGAGTTTTACACACCTGTGTCATCTTCTCTCTGTTGGCTTTGGGGTTCAGGGGAGCCTCTGTGAGCAGCACAGGGTGCTCCTCAGGGGCTACTCTCAGCTCATTGTAGAAAGTGTGGTGCCAGATCTTCTCCATATCATCCCAGTTGGTGACAATACCGTGTTCAATGGGGTACTTCAGGGTCAGGATACCTCTTTTGCTCTGGGCTTCATCACCAACGTAGCTGTCTTTCTGGCCCATACCAACCATCACACCCTGCACAACAAAGAAAAAGCTTTAAGTTTAACTGAAGGATAAACTCCAACAGACAAATAAAGTTTTCTTTCCAGGTGCCACACCTTTAATTACCAACCCCCCACTGTCCCTACTCTGTCAGGGAAGGGACTGAGCAACTGCTCCAACACAGGATGCTCTGCAGGAGGCTGCGTACTCAACCCATTACTGTTGAGGACAGAAACTCCTTATGTCACATATGAAAATAAAAGGGCTTCTTGAGGCTCGCTGCCCTCAGCAGAACCACTCCCACCGAACGCTCCTCCCTATCGTCCGGATGCAGCACCGCAGCCGTTGCCGTACCTGATGTCTGGGGCGACCCACGATAGATGGGAACACAGCACGGGGGGCATCGTCCCCGGCGAAACCGGCCTTGCACATACCGGAGCCATTGTCAACAACGAGCGCAGCAATATCATCATCCATGGCTGGCTGCGGAGGAACAGAGAAGGGAAGATATAAACCCCGCCGGTCACACGCCAGAAGCCGAACCCCGCCCTGCCCCGTCCCCCCCGAAGGCAGCCGTCCCCCCGCGGACAGCCCCGAGGCTGGAGAGGGAGAAGGGGACGGCGGCGCGGCGACGCACGAAGGCCCTCCCCGCCCATTTCCTTCCTGCCGGCGCCGCACCGCTTCGCCCCGCGCCCGCTAGAGGGGGTGCGGCGGCGCCTCCCAGATTTCGGCTCCGCACAGATTTGGGACAAAGGAAGTCCCTGCGCCCTCTCGCACGATTACCATAAAAGGCAATGGCTGCGGCTCGCCGCGCCTCGACAGCCGCCGGCGCTCCGGGGGCCGCCGCGCCCCTCCCCCGAGCCCTCCCCGGCCCGAGGCGGCCCCGCCCCGCCCGGCACCCCCACCTGCCGCCACCCCCCGCCCGGCACGGCGAGCCCCGCGCCACGCCCCGTACGGAGCCCCGCACCCGAAGCCGGGCCGTGCTCAGCAACTCGGGGAGGGGGGTGCAGGGGGGGTTGCAGCCCGACCGACGCGCCCACACCCCCTGCTCACCCCCCCACGCACACACCCCGCACGCAGCCTTTGTTCCCCTCGCAGCCCCCCCCGCACCGCGGGGCACCGCCCCCGGCCGCGCTCCCCTCGCGCACACTGCGGAGCGCACAAAGCCCCGCGCCGCGCCCGCAGCGCTCACAGCCGCCGGGCAGCGCGGAGCCGCACGCGGCGCTCCCCACGCACACACACACGCACGCACCCCCCGAGCCGCTCCCCCCGCACAAAGGGCCCTCCCGGAGCCCCTCAAGGCTTTCACGCAGCCACAGAAAAGAAACAAGCCGTCATTAAACCAAGCGCTAATTACAGCCCGGAGGAGAAGGGCCGTCCCGCCCGCTCACCTGTGGGAGTAACGCGGTCAGTCAGAGCCGGGGCGGGCGGCGCGAGGCGGCGGCGGAGCGGGGCACGGGGCGAAGGCAGCGCGCAGCGACTCCCGCCCGCCGCGCGCTTCGCTTTTTATAGGGCCGCCGCCGCCGCCGCCTCGCCATAAAAGGAAACTTTCGGAGCGCGCCGCTCTGATTGGCTGCCGCCGCACCTCTCCGCCTCGCCCCGCCCCGCCCCTCGCCCCGCCCCGCCCCGCCTGGCGCGCGCCCCCCCCCCCCCCCCCCGCCCCCATCGCTGCACAAAATAATTAAAAAATAAATAAATACAAAATTGGGGGTGGGGAGGGGGGGGAGATGGGGAGAGTGAAGCAGAACGTGGGGCTCACCTCGAGGTGAGGGTGTGGGGCGGGGGTGTGACGCGCCCCTCCATCCCCCCTCCCCCCTTTTTGATTCCACAGTGCTTTGTTGGGGAGGGGGAGCGGGGTCCGCGTGTGCAGCCCTCCCCCCACCCCCAAGGTGGTCCTGCGGTCCCCTTGAAGTCACCTCCCGGGGAGCGCCAGCAGGAGAGGCAGGGATAGCGATGGGCAATGAGCGTGCATGCACTGAGCTGCAGCGACACTGATGTGCATGCACGCACCGAGCAGCAATAACACCGGTGTGCGTGCAGCCACTGAGCTGCAGTGATACAATGAGTGTGCGTGCACCGAGCAGCAATAGCTCCAGTGTGAGTGCGTGCACTGGGATGAAGTGATACAATGAGCGTGCGTGCACAGAGCAGCAATAACACCGAGGGGTATGCATGCACTAGACTGCTACACACCAAGGAGGGTGCATGCACAGCGCTGCACCATCAAGACGCATGCATGCACCAGGCTGCAATAACACCAGGAGCACGCATGCACGGGCCTGGTGCTGGGGTGCAGCCTGCTGGGATGCAAAGGAGGGGAAGGGGCACCGGGTGCAACGCGCGCTGCACTCTCTACACCCACCCCGCCCGGCCTGCAGCACTACCCAGGGCCAAGTTCAATGCTAATGTCAGCACGTAGCGGTGCAAACCTCCAGGCCGGCCCTTGGACTGCTGAGTGCACTGCTGGGTGCACCTCAGAGCCCGTTAAGGGCCACTCTTTGTCAGGGTGTGCGCTGCGGCGGTGGCAGCCGGAGGGAGGAAGCGAGCGCTGAGTAAGGAGCTGAGTCAGGCAGGGCCCGGCCCGGCGGAGGTCAAGGCAGCCGAATGCCTTTGCCTACATTTGGGCAATATTTTGTTTCTTTCCTGTTTGCAGCGCGTGCTGCAGGCTGGGCCGGGGCGGTGCGCGGTGTTGGTGAGCAGCGCTGCGAGGGGCTTTGCAGCTCCAGAGCGGTGCATGAGCGCATGCTGATTAACTGCATTGATTAAGGGGCCATGCAAGAAGCACTGTAGATATTAGGGGAGCGGGACCCAGCCCTGTGTGCGGTCTTGCAGTGGGGTCTTTGTCCCTGGGATGCTGCGAGGATGGGTTGCATCGGGGCTGCATTGTGTCCCCTCCAAACTGGAGGTGGCCCTGTGGACAGAGCTGAGCTGCAGGGACACCGCAGGGACAATACTGTCTCCTCGGAGGCGGTGACACTGCAGCACATGGGGACCTCCGTGGGCACCCAGTGCCAGGACCCCGTGGGCTCCATGGTGCCACATCTCTGTGTGTCAGCCCCACTCGCAGCAAAAAGGGAGTCACACTGTTAATTACCTGCCTGCTGGGGAATTAATTAACGTTTGTGCTCCACTTTGACAAGGCCGGGTATTAATTAGAAGATTATACGTCAAAGAAGGGCAGCCACGAGGCATGGGTACAGCGGGAGGTGTGCAGAGCTGATAATGGGGCGGCAATGGGAAATGCCCCGCGGTAGCCATGAAGCCGTGGGTTTGGGCTGGGGAATGTCACCAGAAGGCAGCGTGGGGTGTGAGGGCCCGGCAGGATGGGGGTGGTGGGGGCAATGATGGGGCAATTCGGGTTCCCTTGATTATGGGGTTGGATCAGAGCGCGGCATCCGGAGTGTGGCAGTGCCGACCCCACTGTGTGCTGCTGGTAGGGGGCTCCTCACAGTGCCACTGCCATGCCACAGAGCCAGGACCATCAGTTTCCAAGGGGAACCGGGTGCTGAAGGGGAGCATCCCCATCCTGAGAGCCGTGGGCCAATGCAAAGATGCCACGGACACTGCAGCTGCCCCCCCTCCCCATGTCCCTGTTTTGTTCTCCTCTCCCCGCTGTCCTTGGGCTGAGCAAAAGCATGTGGAGGAGGCTCGGACACGGCCAGGCTGCCTCCAGCCCCAACCCCCCGCCTGTGTTTTGTTCTGATTTCTGCACTTTGGGGCCAATTCTTCCCTTCATCCCGAATGTTGGGGGGTTTCTGGGAGTGCTGCCCCCCACCTTCCCGTTCCCCAAAGGGAAGAGAGAAAGGCCACATCTCCGTGGTGTGGGCGGGACCATCCCGGCCCCTTCCTCTTTTCTGATTCAGCCCTGGCCATGTTGGCTCTATCGGGGATGTGCTGGAGGTGAGAGCCCAGCGCAGAGCCCAGAGGCTGTGCCCACCTCCACCCCAACACCACAGCCCCCACCTCACCTTCCCAGGGATGGATGTGGTGCACACCTCTCCTCCTGGAAGCAAACACTCAGCATCTGCCTCACACACTGCCTTGCATTGCTGTCCCCTCTCTTCCTTTCAGCATCACTCTCTGCTCCCCTCCACCAAACCCTCTGAGCTCTCTCCCATGCATCAGTGCCTCCTGCAGCAAAGGCAGAGGCTTTCCCTCACAGAGCTGCACGCACCCGGCCCTGCGTGCACACATCCACATGGGCTGATGTTCCATTGAGCATCTCCCCACCTGCAGCAGAGACAAACTTATTTTGCATCACGCTGCAGAGCGGCACAAACCCATCGCTTTCCTCTGATAGCCGACTTGGGGTGGATTTTGCTGGGGCTGCTGGAGAGGGCATGGGATGAATGTTCCCCCCCTGCTGTTGTGCTCAGTCTCAGCAGCTGTGGTGCCATGTTTTTTTCCCCCCAAGGCCGTTCCCCAGCTCAGAGCAATCGCAATGGCACAGCCAGGCCGTACTCAGCTGCTCCACACATCTCTGGGGTTTGCTCTCCCGCAGCAATATTATGGGGTCAAGCTGAGCCCTGTGCTGGCACAGCCCCTGCACAGCCCCGGGGGAATTTCCTCCTGCTAAAAGCAGAAGGGGAAGAGAAAGAGCTGACACTTTCCGGGTTTCTCCACAGGTCTCAGCCCTGCACAGATCTCAGGGGTCCCAGCATGGTGCAGCCGTGGGAGACCGTCCCCTAAGGGATGCTCTGAGGGTTCAGCAGCACCACGCCGCAATGGAAACCAAAGCCCATCGGTGTGCACCCATTGGGCCAGCACCCGGTCTGCTCCCCGAGACCCACTGAATTCAGAACCCAAGGAGACCATTGATCCCTACTGCACTTCATTCCCCTCTCAGCCCATTGCCCCCCAGATTTCCACTTCTCCCTCCGGACCATATTTTGCAGTGTGCTTTGGCCTGCACTGTGCATTCCTGCTGGCAGCAGATAAGATCTCAAGAGAAAGTTAAACAAAAGCCGTCAGTGCCATGCACTGATTGTCACTCCCTTTGGCACCGGGACTCCCCCGTGTGCGCTCCATCCCACGCAGATGCAGAAGGAGCGCTGGGATCGTGCATTGCTGTCCCCAGGGAGGACATCAGCCCCATGGCCCACCTGCGCTCCCCATGGTGTGCCATGCAGGGGACTTGGCTATGAGCTGGAGGAAGGCGGGTGTGACTGTGGGCTGATGGGGTCCTGAAGCACGCAATGCTTGCCTGGGGGCACTGCTACAGAGCCAAACCCTCAGCTCTGCACAAAGAGTAAAAAAATCATAGGAAACACCACTTCCTGCTGACTTATCTCCAGGCGCTGACCCACCTCCTGGGAGGTGAACCCCTGTGCCCCACGCCATAAAGGACAGCCCAGCACTCTGAAGCTCACTGGGGACCTCAGGGACGTCGGGGACCTTGGGGACATTGGGGACCCGTCCCCCATCACGCTGTTCCCACAGCCCTGGCCGCCCAAGGCTTCACCTCCCCCGAGGCAGAGCAGTGCCTAATGACAAGTGCAGGCTGTGCCACACCTGCGGAGAGCCATTTTTGGAAGGACACCGGGGGAAGAAATGATTCTCATGTCGCTGCTCTGTAATTAGCATTAATTACCGGCGCTTGTGAAATCTTTTCCCCAATTTACTCCAGGCAGAACCCGACGGAAACTGTGGGAATCCCGTCGGGCTGAGTCAGCTGGGGGGGACCAGCAGCTGTCTGTAGGGTGTGGGGACGGACAGTGGGATCCCCCCTTAGGGGTGGATGCAGGGCATCTCACTGTGTGGTAAGGCTGCAAAAGGTGCCCCCTGCTCATCCGCACTGTGCTTTTGGACAACGTGCCGATGCCCTTCCCCACCCCACGTGCTGGGGATGGGGGTTGGTGTGCCCCCCCCCAGCATCCTGCCAGCATTCCTGGGGCACCGCTTCCAGCCCAGCGCATTCCCAACAGCAGCACCTGGAGGTGTTATGGCAGACGAGGGGAAAACCATCGTGAGAGCCTCACCCCGAGCGGCTCCAGCTCTGCTGAATGGCAGGGGCCGACGCTGAGTCACCCGTTGCTTTTTTTTTTAAATTTATTTAATATTAATGATTCCAATGAATCAGGACATGTCATCATCCGGAGTCATCCCAGCCCGTCCCGCTGACACCTCACTGGACGGGGACACAGACAGCCCTCCCCATAAACCAAAATTCATTGAAATGAATGGGGAAAGAAAAAAACAAAACAAAACAGCACAAAGAGAGCCCCTCCTTCTCTGAGGGCTGATTTCTGCCCACCCCTCCCAGTGGCTCAGTGTACCCACCACCACCCCACCGGCACACAGCGTCACGATGGGGGTCCCAGGGGACAGTGCCCGAAGTGTCACTGCTGCCGCCCCCCTTGGGGTTGCCCTGTTCCCCACCCCTCTCCCCAGGGACCCGGGCATCCCCTCAGCCTCCCACTTGACCTAACCTCCTGGCCATAAATGGAGAGGTTTGAGAGCGCGTCCCGGGGTGGAGGAGGAGGAGAAAAAAAAAAGGAGAATAATGCCAAGAATGCAGGACAGAGCGCAGGGAGCACTGCCGGCCCCCCGGCGCGGGCTGGGTGCTGCAGAGCACCGCCTGTCCCCAGTGCTGTCTCCGTGCCTGCAAACCATCCGGGCAGCTAGGAGCAAAGCGGTTGTTTTTCCTTCCTCTTTGCCTTTCTCTCCAACTGGGGACTTTCTGGGTCCCCCGCCGTGCTGTCTGCTCACACGGCACATTGCTTCGCCAACCCCGTCCCCGCCCTGCAGCATCGCCCTCTTGCAATGATGTGTCCCCCCACAGGGATGGGTGCCCAGTGGGATGTTCCCATTGGAGCCCCCCCGAAAGCCCCCCAGCTCGGATGTGGCCATGGGCAGGACGAGCCCCCCTGGTTTCCCCATGCCCAGCAGACCTGGGTGCTCAACCACCTGCAAAGCACTGCAATGGGGAAACTGAGGCACGGGGAGCGCAGCCTGAGCTGTCACCCCCCAGCCTCCCCACATCCCTAAGGGGCTGAGTAATGGGGCGAGACGTGGATGTGGGGTCTCTCCTTTCAGGGCAGCCACGTGGGGACGTGGGGGTGGCACCGAGGGGCCAAGCCTCCGCTTGGGGCTGCATCCAGCTCCTTAAAACAGAAAGTGAAAACGCACGGGTGTGCCATCCGGATGGGGAAAGGGGGGCACCCCTCCATCCCACCGCCACCCCATTGCCCGGCCACGTCCTGCCGCTGCCGTCCCCTCCGTCCCCAGGCTGGCGGTGGCCGTCCCCAGGGTCAGGGTGGATCCCTTCTGGGTTGTGCAGAATGGCTCCGTCCGTCCGTGCGAGTCCTCCATAAAAGGAAAAACAGGCGGCAGGTAGCACTGCCAAACTTAGTCATCCCCAGCCCGCCGGCTCCGTCACTGCCATTTCCTGCACACGCGGGGGGGGACGGGACGGGGAGGAGCGGTGCTGCCCCAGAGCCACGCCAAGCACCCAGCAGGGCCCGTGTCAGCCGTGCTGCTGAGCCAAGGGTCAGCGGGGAGAGCATCCGCTGGGAAAAGCACGGAGCTCGGCACGGGGCACAGCGGCACTGCGGTGCTTTGGGTGCTCGGATGTCACTGTTGGCAGCAAATAAAACATACGTTCAAAGGAAAGGGGGTAAATGCACGGCGTGGCGATGCCGTGTCACCGAGGTTCTAAAATGTCACTTCTTGCCAAAAATACATGGAGAGCTTCGGGAGTGCATCTGAAACTGCCTCGGTGCACCTGGGGCTGGGGGCGAAGGGCATTGTCCACAGGATGGTCTCAGATCCCACTGGAAATATGGGATTGCCCCCATGGGACCAGCACCTGGCCCTGCCCTAAATCCCCATTTTTCATCCCACTCCGTGCAGGTCAGGAGAACAGCCAGCTGTGCTCACAGCAGCTCAGAGAAATGGGTGCCCGACGTGCTCAGCTGGCACTGGGTGTGATGGGGCTTTTGTACACAGCCCGCCCGGCCCCCATCCATGGTTCACCAGAGCGATAAAAGGCTTTGGGATTTTTTCAAGGGAAGCAGCCTTGAAGGCATGTATGGAGCCATGGGCGTGCACAGCACCACGAGCAACATCCCATGTGCTCATCGCATCCATGCGGTGCCAGGTCCTGTAGTCCTGAGGGTCCTCGGGACAATGCTGCCAGCACGGCTGGTGCCCCTATGGGGTGACCAGTGGGGGCACAGCTCCCTGTGTCGGGTACCACCGCTCCACACCCAGCCCTGCAGGCAGCCGAGCGAGCAGCGAAACCCCCCTGCTGCCTCCCCACGCTGCTTTGTTCGGCTCCATGTTGTCCGCCCCGTGCAGCGTTTCCAGAAGCTGAAGCTCAGTCCGATGTGCTGCAGAGCACGGCCGTGCTGCTGGGTGGCACTGTTGGGATGCACACCGCGCTGCGCAGGAGCGCACAGCAAAGGACGCAGCACACGCAGATCTCCCGCGCCCAGGTGCAGCTGTACAGGGCGTTGCACCCCAACATGCACGCTTCCCAAGGGCTTGCGCACTCGAAGGTGCACACCGTGCAAAGAATTGCATGCTCCAAGGTGTGCGCTGCAGCAGGGATTGCACGCACTGGGATGCACATCGCATAAGGAATTGCGTGCTCCAAGGTGAGCGCTGCGCCAGGGATTGCACACTGATATGCACATTGCATAAGGAACTGCATTCTCTGAAGTGCATTGATTTGAAGCAGCAGTAGCATTCTGCACCAGGGAGTGCACCCTCCAGGGTGCAAAACACCCATGGTTTTGCACACTCAGGTGCATGCTGCATCAGGGGCTGCACACACCAACACGCATGTTGCACTGGGAAGTTGCAAGCCAGGATGCACCACGCACCCCCAGGCACAGGGTACGACCTGGAGACGTCGGGCAATGCAACAGCAGTGGGGCTGCAGCAGCAGCGATGGGGCAGTCCCGGGGGCCTCCAGCTGCAGCCAGCACGAGGCCGGATGTGGAGACCCAGGGCCCCGGCAAGGCGGTTTTGGGTTTCATTGCGGCCCCCCTGCTCTGCATTCCTGCTTTCCCAAAGGCCTCCCTGCAGCCAGAGGCAGGGAAGCCCCCTCCATGTGCTCGTGCCCCATTGCTGACGTGTCCCCACGGCTGCTGGCCCAGGGACAAAGCAGGGACAGATGGAGGTGCCCTTCCCATCCACCCATCGCCACCAGCTCCCCCACTTCTCAGCCCGACGGCTCCCCAGGGCCGCATCCCCCCGGCTCATCCCACAGCAGAGGGGGATGCTGGGGGAAGGCGCAGCGCTAATCCCCGTGGCCCCGCTCCTAATCCTGCCTAATGGATCCTTGTCACCGCCACAATGGGGTTATCCATCTGGAAGGGGATCTCCTGGCCCAGGAAGTCACAGCTGGTGGCCTCCAGCCTCAAAGCTGAGCTCAAATCCCGCCCCTCTGCTCTAGGGATGGACAGCAGTGGGGCGGACCCCAGCCCCTCTGCACCCACCCGAGCAAGAAGCCAAATCTACCTTTGCCCCTGCCCGGCTCCAGGCTGCAAAGTGATCCCAGCTCCTCCCAGCCCTTTATAGGCAGCTCCCAGCTGGGTCCTGGCACAACGCAGGGCTGAGACCTTAAAGAGACGGGGTCCTGAGGGTGGCATGCCGGTGATGGGGTCCCAAGGAGGGGATCTTGGGCAGGGGGTCTCGGGGATAGGGTTGCCTTGGTCGTGCCGGGGCTTGGCCTTGCTTGGTTTCTCCCCGTGCTGCAGCCCTGCTGCAAGAGGGGTTTGCACACAAACCCACACGTCCCCAGCGTGCAGGCTCCTTAAAATAAGGGAGGGTCTCTGCTCCCAGCCCTGCAGCAGCAACCTACAGAATGTGCCCCAGTCCCAAAGCTGGATCTGCCGGCTAGATGCAGGTACCAGCCCCATCCTCTTCCTCCTCCTCTTCATCCTCCAAACCCAGCAGCTTCCTCCAGCCGTGCAGGAAGCGCTGACATCCTCCTGCAGCCCTGACTCATTTCCAGCCGCTTTGAGGCTCCTCCATTCCTCCCAGCTCCATTTTGGGATGCAGCACACCGTGAGGATGGGACCACCTCTCCACGAGCGGTGACAGGGCTGTGATGGGGACCAGTGCCCTAGGATGGAGACTGATGCCTGGGATGGGGTCCCCAGTCCCGGCCGTGCTTTCAGCCACCCCATGAGTCGCAAAGGAATGGGTTTGGGACACGCCAGCTCTGCCACCAAACCCCATCCGTGGGGGCTGGGTGCCGTGGGCTGTGGCCAGGAGGAGCTGAGCCACCTGCCTGCAGGGCCGCCTGCTTTGGGGCGCTGCGTGGGCAGGTGCTGAGCACACACTGCAAATTCTTCTGTGCTGACTCCTCGCTGCTGCAGTGCATTGAGAGATGTGCACAGAGAGATGGGAGCTGTGTGAAACCCTTCCCTGGCTGCCTGGCAGCAGAAATGGAGCTCTTTCCTGCCTTTGTGTCCCCAACAGAATGCATTCTCCCATGGGACTGGGGGGACCCACCCCCCATGCCAGGGGATGCACAGCCCCATCCCACCCAGGGTCTCCAGGAGCAAGGGATGCAGCCACGCAGCACTGCCCCATCTTCCTTCCCTCATCTGAGGTGTGCCTGCACTCACCAAACTGCATCAGCCCCAGTGCTCCCAGCATGTCTCTTACTGGATGCAATTCCATTAGGATGATGGGATAAACCCGGTTAATAAAGTGTGAGCAGAGCCCCGGTTGCATCACAGCTGGGAGGGGGCACTGCATGAACCCCCACTGCCCCTTAACACCTTGTGGGGCTGAGCGATCCCGATGGGGCTGCACCCCCAGGGGACCCCCACAGCACAATGCCACCCCCTGCTCCAGGACCCCCCACCCTGGGGCCACCCTTTGTTTTCCTATTGCTGCTGCCTTTTTTTGTTTTGTTTTGATTCTGCCTAATACAAGTTTAATGAGGCCGGGCGCCTGCCAACTGTCAGGAGAGCCTCTGCTGGGGGCATATGGCAGGAGGATGGGGCTCCCGGGTGTCCCCATCCCTGTCCCCTCCCAGTAGTGTAGGCACTGCCAGAGGGCACAGCTTCTGTGCTGGGTCTGCCCGGGGGGACTCAGGGGACACCCCTTTATCTCAGTGGGACGCAGGAATGGGGTACCCCCATGCACTATCACCCAGCGATGCTCCTCACCCTATAACCCTGGCACTCAGATCTGGGTCGGGTTTTGGGGCTGGGGGGAATGCAAAGGGCTCTGCAGCTGCCAGCAATGAAGCAGCCATTGCCTCATGCATTGCTGCATCCCCAGTGCTGGGGGCACCGTGGTGACACATGGGGACATCTCGCTGCATGCTCGGCCAGGCACTGCCACCCTCCCTGCTGCTGGGGAGAAAACTCTTTTTTTTTTCCCTGTGCATAATTGCTTTTTTTTTTTTTTCTTTTGGCAAGCAGAAAAGCCGTTTCTTTCCCATCCTCACCATCTGCCCTCTGCAGTAGCAGGAGGAGATCCCACAGCTGCACAGCCCTGTGGCCGGGTCCTATTGCCCCGCTGCTCCCTGTGAGAGGAGCAGAAGCGCTCCCAGACCCCAGCAGTGGGATTTGCTTCCAACCACCCTCAGGGCTGGGAGTGAGCCGGACTTGCAGGAGCAGAGCAGGGCGAAGCCAAGCAAACCCATCCGGGCCTGCCCACACACCCTATGGGTGCAGCCGGGGGGGTGCAGCTGGAAGCAGCGCTCCTGGGGCAGAACCAGTGCTCCCAGTGCAGAACCAGTGTGGGCTGCGGAGGTGGGGAGGTGGCTGGGGGTGTGCCCCCCTGCAGCCCATTCCCTGTTCCCCTTCAGGCAGCTCAGCCCCCTGGTCCACCCTTTGGTTTTCCATCCCGGTGCTGCCCCACTCGCCCCGCAATACCCCCATGCTTTGCTTCAGCACGGATGCTGGGGATTTGAGGACCCGCTAGCAGGCGGCTCCCAGCCACCCCCTGCCCATGGAGGGATTGATTTGGGTTCCCCCACTCCCAGATGCTTCAACTTCAGTGGTGCCTGGCATGGGGCATTGGGGTGGCTCTGGTGTGTCCAGGGCTCACGCTTCTCTGCTTCAGCCCTGTGGCACGGCTCAGGGGGGTGCAGAGAGGTGTAAGGGCGGGGGGGGGGGGGGTGGGGGCTTGCAGTGTACCATGAGTCCTGCAAGGGGAGGGGGGCTTGCAATTCAACAGGGAGTCTCGCAGTGCAGGGGTTGGTGTTATAGAGTGGAGGCGGGAGGTCGCAATGCATTGTGGGCTGATCCCACAATTCAAGGAGAGCTTTGCTTTGCAAGGGGGGGGGGTCTCGCAATGCCACGGGGTCCTTGCAGTGCAGAGGGATCCCTGCAACGTGGAGAGGGCCTTGCATTGTAGAAGGGGATCATGCACTGCGGGAGGGGGGCGGGGAGGTCTTGAAAGCAGGGCAGTCGTACGATGCCAAGGGGTTCTTGCAATGCTGAGGGGTCCTTGCAATGTAGAACTGAGTCTTGTGATGCGGAGACGGTCTTGTATTGCAGTAAGGGTCACGCACTGCAGGAGAGGGCAACCTTAAAATGCATGGGGAGGGGTTGCAGTGCTGAGGAATCCTTGCCGTGCAGGGTGGGCATTGCCATGCAGGGGGTAGTCGGACAGCGTGGGGGTGGTCCTGCGATCTGAGCGGGCTCTTATTCTAACAGTGGGGGGGGGGCTATTGCATGGAAGGGGGGGGTAATGCAGCACAGGGCCTTTACAGTCGGGGGGAATCGCAGTGAAGGTACCGCGGGGGGTGTATCGCGATGGGGGGTATCGCACTGCGGGGTTATTGCAGCGACGGGTATCGCAGCGGTACCGCGGGTGGGGGGTATCGCAACGTGCGGTTATTACGGCGCTGGGTTTCGCCGTGGGGTACCGTGGGGGGGCTCTGGAGGCGCCGGGGACCGCGCGGGGCGGGGAGGGGTCGCGGGGGGCGGCGCCGCGCGGCGCTATAAAGGCGGCGGAGGGGGGCGGGCGCGGCGGCGGCAGCGCGGAGCGGAGCCGAAGTGCCACGATGACGGCGAACGGAACGGCGGAGCCGGTGCAGATCCAGTTCGGGCTGATCAACTGCGGCAACAAGTACCTGACGGCGGAGGCGTTCGGCTTCAAGGTGAACGCGTCGGCCGCCAGCATGAAGAAGAAGCAGATCTGGACGTTGGAGCAGGACGGGGAGGATTCCAGCGCGGTGCTGCTCAAGAGCCACCTGGGCCGCTACCTGGCGGCCGACAAAGACGGCCGCGTGAGCTGCGACAGCGAGGAGCCGGGCCCCGACTGCCGCTTCCTGGTGGTGGCCCACGGCGACGGGCGGTGGTCGCTGCAGTCCGAGCCGCACCGCCGCTTCTTCGGCGGCACCGAGGACCGCCTGTCGTGCTTCGCCCCGTCCGTGTCCCCCGCCGAGAAGTGGAGCGTGCACCTGGCCATGCACCCCCAGGCCAACCTCTACAGCCTGGCCCGCAAGCGCTACGCGCACCTGGGGCCGCGCCGCGACGAGCTGGCCGTGGACCGCGACGTGCCGTGGGGCGTGGACGCGCTCATCACGCTGCTCTTCGTGGAGCAGCGCTACAGCCTGCAGAGCTGCGACCACCGCCTGCTGCGGGCCGACGGCCGCCTGGTGCCCTCCGCCGAGCCCGGCACCGCCTTCACGCTGGAGTTCCGCTGCGGGAAAGTGGCGTTCCGCGACGGGGAGGGCCGCTACCTGGCGCCGTCGGGGCCCAGCGGGACGCTGAAGGCGGGGAAGAGCAGTAAGGTGGGGAAGGATGAGCTGTTCGCGCTGGAGCAGAGCTGCCCGCAGGTCGTGCTGCGCGCTGGGAACGACCGGAACGTGTCCACCCGGCAAGGTGAGGGCCGTGGGGGGAGTGGGGCGCGCGTGGGTGACGCGGGGACGCGGAGCGTGGCGGCCCCGCGGTGCCCTCGGCTCCGCCCGCATCCCTCGGGCATCGCTGCTCCGCCGCCGTCGCTGCTCCCGGTGCCCCCCCGCATCCCCGCGGCACGGCGGTCCCCCCCGCTCCCCTCCCGCAGGGTCCCCGCTTCTCTCCACAGACACCTCCTTTGGATCTCTGCCCCCTCCGAAGCCCCCGTCTCCCCACGACCCCCCCCTTCCCCCATTCATTTCCAGTATGGCTCTCTGGGTTTCCCCCCCCCCCCATCGCATTCCGCAGCCCCCCATCCTTACAGCAGAGCACCCCGGACGGGGCGAGGGGCGCGGGGAGGGCCCTCCTGAGGGTGTGGGGGCGTCTCTGTGGAGTCTCCCATCGCCGTGGCGGAGGCAGAGCCGCTCATTGTTCACCAACAAAGCCTCTCCCAGCCCTCCCCCCCATCCCTGAGCGTCGTTCGTCCCATAGAGCGGGGCTGCAGGGGGCTGAGCCCCCCCATAAATGCGGGCCGCGGTGCCACCCCCGTCCCCAGCGCTGGCGGCGTTACGCGGGGAAAGGAAGGCTCTGCCCGAACGTCCGCGCTGCGCTGCGACCGCCGCGGAGGAACCCCGCACAAAGGCGCGGTGCCACCGCCGTCCCCTCCGTCCCTTCGAGGCCACCTCCATGTGCTCAGCGCCCCACGGCCGCGTGGCAGCACCGCTCCCCGGGCACTGAGCCACAAACGTGGAGTTGGGGGAGGGGGGGATGGGGGGCAACCCCGGGAGCCGCGGGGCGCAGCGTGCTGGGCCGGGTGCGGGCACGGTGCTGCTGCACAGCCTGCGCCGGAACGGAGCGGGAATTTTCTTCTATTTGTTTTTAATTATGTAATATTTCAAGGTTGCAGCTTAAACCCTTAAATCTGCACGCGGGGAGCTCGGCACTTTGCTGCGGGAGAGTGAATGCTGCGTGCAGAGCAGCCCCTGAGATAAAGGGGTTTGGCTGCGGGGAGACCGATGCAGGGGTTGGGGGATAGAGGATAGAGCATGGGGGATGGAAATGGCCGGAGGTTGAGGGGGGAGGGGGGTTAGAGGAAGGAGGTGAAGGACGGGCGGAGGATGGAGGGAGGAGGATGGGGAGGATGGAGGGAGGATGTCGGTGACGGGAGGCTGAGCTGGGGGAGGTTGGAGGAAGGGGGGGGGATGGAGGCAGGAGGAGGATGGCGGTGGCGGGAGGAAGAGGAGGGTGGAAGGAGAGGAGGATGGTGGGAGGCTGAGCAGGAGGAGGAGGATGGAGGAGGTTGAGGATGGCGGCGGTGGGAGGCTGGGATGGATGGATGGATGGATGGAGGATGGGGGAGATGATGGAGGCAGGAGGCAGGCGGGCGCTGCCGCAGCGCAGGGGGAAGGGCCGCTGCAGCCCTTTGTCACCGGAGATGGGAAAACCAGATGTGGGGCGAGGTGTGGGCTGGGGGCCCCGCGCTGGGATGCAGGGAGGGGGGGGGAGCAGCCCGGCCCCGTGGCTTTGTGCTGAGCGATGGGGGCGGGGAGGGGAAGGGCAGGGGGGTGCAGATCTCCCCAGCAACGGGGGGGTCCCTGCAGTGTGAGGGCAAAATACTGCAGGGAGGGATCTGTGACAGAGTGGGGCTCAGTGTGCCCGGCAGCGGGGCTGCATCCATCCCTTCAGGGTCCTGCTCAGCGCTGGGGCCGGGGGCTGCTGGGGGTCTCTCCCTGGGCCCAGATGGATGCAGAACCCCTGGCCGTGCCCAGAGTGGTGCTGAGACCCCCACCGGCCCCACTGCGTTCATAAAAGCAGCGGAGCAGCAGCGTGCAGCTTCATTCCCTGCTGAATGGCTGCTGGTGGCTGCGGCAACAAAGAGCCCTTTGTGGGATGGAGGGTCCCCGAGGGCAGAGCGCTGCCATCCTCCTGCCCTGCCCCCCTCCCCCACAGCTCCCCCACCCCGGAGGTGTACATAGGGTTGGGGAGGGGATGGAGTGTTGCCCTGGCTGTGTTCCCATCGCCCCTTACTGGGCTGCACCCCCCGGTGCTGCTTCTCCTGGATGAACATTGGTTGGGATTTGTTTCCTGGTGCAGTGTATTTCTGCTGGAAGGATGGGGAGGGGACGTGCAGGGCTCTGCAGGGGGATCTGACCCATCCTGCTGGCTCCCACCAGCATCCCAGGGCACTCTGTAGGGAATCCTCTGAGCAAATGTAGATTTATCCAGGAGAGAGAGCCCTGTGTGCACTGCCCTTCCTTGCAGCGTGGGGTACCATGCTGTGCTGTTCTTCCCATGGGGCAGCACTGGGATTTGGGTTGCTTTGGGAGATGCCATGAAGGTGGTTGGGCATCAGTCCTGAGGTGCTGGAACCATCCGGGTCCTTCCCAGCTGCCCTTGCTGGGGCTTAGCAGAACACGCTCTGCCTTCACCTCCAGCCTGGCTGTATCCATGGTCATCCATGCAGGGGCCCTGCAGCCACCCCTCGGGTTCCTCCCCAGCCGTCGGGTGCCCACGCAGGGAATTTTTTGGGGCCCGCCCCCCTCCTTGCCTCCAGCTGTAATTAGCAGCTTCGTCAAGGTCAGGGAGCGTCGCTCTGGCTCCAGACTCTGCATTTACCAACAGCAGTAATTAAAGGACGCCCGCAGCGGGAAGCAGAGCAATTCTGCTGGGGGGCAGCAAGTGGGGACACGTGGCTGGGGTGAGGGGGGGAGGCGGGGGGGGGAAATACAGGGACACAGCCGGGTTGCCTCCACCCCCTGCAGCCCCGACCCCAGCCCTCCTGCTCCCTCACAGCCCTTTGAAGCCTCCCTCCCTGCAGCCCTAATTGCATTCCTTTCCACTGACGCGCAGTAACCCAAACCCAACCCCGCGTTTGGGCTGGGGGTGGTGGGAGACCCCCTCCCCCCCATCCCCCCTCCCGCCTCTCTGCAGGCCCTGCGGCTGCTCCCCCGCCTGGCAGCGGATAAAGCAAAAACCCTCCCCAAACCCGGCCCAGGTAGGAGCTCGGGGGCACCTCCTGCTCCTCCCTTGCAGTGCAAAGCAGCTCCAGGCTGTGCACTGCGTCTGCAGGCCCAACGCACGGCATGGATGGAGCACGGAGGTGTGCAGAGCGCAGGGTTTGTGCAGGGGGTGGCACTGCCGCAGCGTCCTGCTGTGGGCTGCAATGTGCTGGGGGGGCAGTGGGGTTTTGCTCTCGGTGCTGAACAAAGGCAGTGGGTTTGGCACTGTTTTTCCCAGCATGGAAAGCAAACGTTCCCTTCCAAGAGGCAGCTCCTGCACGCGGTGTCTGCGAGGCACAAGGCCGGTCCTGCAGCATGCAGGCAGAGTGGCTGTCCCTTCTCCAGCCTGAAGGGATTGGTGGGAAAAATGGTCCTTAAACACAGCCCTGAAGTGGGGGTTCATGGGTGGCACTGCGTTAACGGGTTGAGTCACCCCGCTGTCGCCTCCCACAAAAATAAACCACGGCCCATTTGCACGTGAGATAGCCAAGTTTGTCTCCATTGGATGTGCGATGGAGCCCTGAGCTGGGGGCTGGCCCTGTGCTTGAGCATCTGAATGGAAAGGTGGGGTTGGACCCAAATGCCAGAGGGAGACCAACCTGTCTGCGTGTGGCTGCAGGGATGGACCTGTCGGCCAACCAGGACGAGGAGGGCGACCAGGAGACCTACCAGCTGGAGATCAACAAGGACACCAAGAAATGTGCCTTCCGCACCTACACGGGCAAGTACTGGACCCTCACCTCCAACGGGGGCATCCAGTCCACCGCCTCCACAAAGTGAGTCCCCCGCCTCGTGCCCCCCACTGCTTTGGGACCCCTTTGCCTTCTCTATGGGTGCATGGATTTGGGCAGCAGGGAGGAACCCAGCTGCTCACCCTGAAATGAGAATTCCCAGCGCCCCAGGGAAGGCTGGCACTGCCAAAAACAGAATCACTAAGGTTGGAGAAGAGCTCTAAGATCCCCAAGTCCAACCCCAACCCACCCCCACCGTGACACCAAACCGCATCCCTCAGTGCCACATCTGCACAGCTCTGGAGCACCTCCAGGGACGGTGACCCCACCACAACCTGTGCAGCAGTGCCAGTGCCCGACTGCTCTTTGGGAGAACAGACATTTCCTAATACCCAACGTGAGCCTCCCCTGCTGCAACTGAAGGCCACCGTGTCTCACGTTGCCATTACCTGTGCTCCTTGGGGTGGGGGTCTTTACCCATCCAGCTTCCCTCCTCCACCAAAATCCCAGCCAACCTGGGCACCCCCCTTTGGCTGCCCGCAGCCCCCGGGGGTCCCCACGTCCCCGCTGAGCCGCACTCTGCCCATAGGAACGCCAGCTGCTACTTCGACATCGAGTGGTGTGATAAGCGCATCACCCTGCGGGCCGCCAACGGCAAATACGTGACGGCAAAGAAGAACGGGCAGCTGGCAGCCTCCATGGAGACAGCAGGTAAGGGATCCGGGGCTGCGAGGTGCCCTGGGGACAGGTGGGTGACAAATGGGAGCGCTGCCACCCAACGGGTGCCCCCACTCACAGCCGCTGTCCCCCGGCGCAGGTGAGACGGAGCACTTTGTGATGAAGCTGATCAACAGACCCATCATCGTGCTGCGTGGAGAGCACGGCTTCATTGGCTGCCGGAAGGTGACCGGCACCTTGGACTCCAACCGCTCCTCCTACGACGTCTTCCAGTTGGAGTTCAATGATGGAGCCTACAACATCAAGGGTGAGGCTGCAGCTTGGGGTGACGCGTGTGGCTGTCACCGCCTGAGGGGATCTTAGGGGCTGGGGGGGATTTTAGGGGTTGGATGCCCCATCCTGCCCCTCGCGGTGGCTCACGGGTCCCCTCTGCCCGCAGATACCACTGGGAAGTACTGGATGGTGGGCAGCGAGTCGTCCGTTACCAGCAGCAGCGATACGCCCGTGGACTTCTTTTTTGAGTTCTGCGACTATAACAAAGTGGCCATCAAAATCAATGGCAAATACCTGAAGGGTGACCACGCCGGGGTCCTCAAGGCATCCGCCGACGCCATCGACGCCTCCACCCTCTGGGAATATTAATGCACTTTAGCGTACCTCCCATTGCCAACCTCTTTCCCTGTCTGTTTGGTTTGGTTGGGTTTGGTTTTTTGGGGTTTTGTTTTGTTTTGTTTTGTTTTTTTGGTTTAATTTCTCCTCTCTGTACAAGGATTTCCAGCCTGGCTTGCCCTCCCTGTAGAGCCCAGTGCGTGGTGTTGGAGGTGGTCTCCCTTCATCTCATTAGGAACTGGATCAGTCGCCCAGCAGTGCGGTGCAGCCTATCATTCCAAAGGGGTATTTCCCCCCTTCTCTGCTCGGGGGCTGCCGTGCCCAGCCTGGCCCCGAGCATCACCTCGGTCCTTCTATTTCCCCTTCCCCTATTGGAAAAAAAGAAACGACGACAACAATAAGAAGGAATAGGGTCACCCTCTGTGCTCTCCTCTGCCATGCCCCCACTCTGTGCCACCGAGGTCCCCGTGGGGCTGTGCCCCTGTTCCTGTCCCCAGCAGCAGGTCTGTGCCCCACTGAGGGGACAGGAGGACAGGGTGGGGGCACGCAGCCCCCATTCCCTCCCCATTGCTGGGCACGGGCACCAGCTGGCAGCAAACCCGCGGACGTCGGTTTGCAGAACAGACAAGTTCCTTGGCAAACTTTGCACAGTGAGATTTGCTCTGTACTTATTGCTTGGGTTTTTGGGGTATTTTTTTGTTTTTTGTTTTGTTTTTTTTTTCCTCATTGAATACTGGAACGGTGATGCCAATCACTGAGCGCCCATTGCTGGGCTGGGGGGGCTCCTGTGGGTTGCTGGGGGCTCCTGGGCTGTGGCCGCGTGCCACCTCCTGACTGGAAACGGAAAGAAAAAAAAGGAATGATGACCAAAACAGTATTTTTGTTAAGTCTCTATTTATATACGCTCTGGGCAGCTCTGTGTTCCATACTGAGTGGAACGACGCCGGTGATGCCCGGCTGTTCCTGGGGGCGTCGGGGCGCTCCATCCTTTGGGCTGCGGACACCGCAGCGCCTTCCACCCCCAGCCCCAACCCGAGGGCGCCGTGCCATAACCCGGGGCTCTGCAGCCTTAAAGCCCTGCGGTCCCTCCGGCAGGGTTTGGTGCTACGCTCCCACCGCCCCATCCCCAGTATGGGGACACCGCCTCGGCTCCAGCGCCCGCCGCCTCCCGAGGAACAAATGGAGCCCTGGCGCACACTTTGCTGCCTTCGTGCCCGCCGTGTCCCCTCCGTGTCCCCCCGCCCCGCTCTGCCCCTGTGTGACTTCAGCTCCTCACCTCCCGTCTCCTCTCCTCGGGTGTTTGTGACCCTCCGTAAGCATCTCACTCTGACATTTAAGTCTTGGGGGGGTGGGGGTGGGGTTTGTTCGTTTTGGGGTGTTGGTTTTAGTACTTTTTTTTTTTTTTCTCCTTTTAATTATTATTATGTTTTTGTTTTTGTTTTTTTTTTGTAAGTGCCATTTGTATAACTTAAACAACAACGAAAAATAGCTTCAACTGGAGAAAGGTGAATAATAAAAAAAGCAAGACCTGCATTCGGATACGAGTGGTCTGTTGGGGCTCAGGGGGTCCTCGGCCCATCGGCATCCATGGGGCACGGCCATCACAGAATCATAGAATCGCTAAGGTTGGAAAAGACCCACAGCATCACCCAGTCCAACCATTCGCCCATCACCAATGGTACTCGCTAAACCATGTCCCTCAACACAACATCCAAACGCTCTTTGAACACCACCGGGCGCGGTGACTCCACCACCTCTCTGGGCAGCCCATTGCAGTGAATCCATGGCCCATCAGCTGGAGCCGTGGGTTTGGGGCCAGGCAGCGCAGCCCGGGGCTCTGGGGTGAGAGTGGTACCCATTGGCTCCTTCCTTTGGCCTCAAAGCCATCGCCGGATGGAGGCTGGGGTGTCTTCTGGGATGCCCAGCAGCCCCCAGGATGCTCCAGAGCCGGTGCGGGTCAGAGCTGCCCTTCCTGGCTGATGGAGAGATAAAAAAGGGGACAAAAGAAGCAGAGCTCCGTGCAGCACATCCCCGGGGGGCGTGGGACCCCGCGCTGCAAACAAGGGCTGAGCAGAGGAAGGATGCGATTCCGCTGCTCTAAACAAGGCAGAAATGAAAGCCGTGCAGGAAACGTCGGCGCTCCTCGCCTTCGGCCCCGCTGCGCCGCGCTCACACCTCCTGCTTTCCATTTACAGGAGCGACTGGAAACCATTTTCTATTCCATTTCTCCCGACAGCATTTGGAGTGCGTTAAGCCGGGGGAGGACGTGTCTGCTCCCCCCATCCCATAAGCACAGCCCGGAGCTGGGAGCCAGAATGCACAGATTTATTTACAAAAAAGAAAAAAAAAAGGAAAAAAAAAATCCAAATTACAATATAATACAGGGCAACTCTGTACACACAGCATAGGAGAGCGGTTTGACTACCAGAAGGTAAAGAAAAATATTCCTTTATTTTATTTCAATAAACCAACCTATTTGTTTTCGGCTATCGTTATACAAAGTTGCAGATCATGCACGTCTTTACAAGGGTTCCTTTCTTTCAACAGGACGTTTTGCTAAGTGCAAATACTAAGTTTCTCTCCCCACCTTTAAGGCAAGTTAAACGGGACACCGCAATTCACCATAATGAGTACCTGGTAGAGGATGCAGCCACGGCTCCTGCGGGGCACGAGGGGACGCAGGCAGCCCCGGGGCTCTGCCGGCTGTGCAGAGCTTTGCTTTTGTAACAGAACGGCCCAAACCAGCAATGGACTCAAACGTGATCAGGAAGCGCTGCTGGGCACCTCCCTGGGCCAGAGGGAAGGAGCAACCCGGGCACACAGCTCCGTGCTTCTGCAGGGGAACAGCCCCATCCCTGCCCCTCTCTGTAACCCTGCAGGGCTCTCCCTGCTGTGTGACATGGCTTCGGGGCAGCAGGGTGAGCCCTGGGTGTGATGGTGTGACCCACAGGCATGGGGACAGACCCCAGGCAGCACCCACCCCGTGCCACCTCCGGTGCCATATCTCACCGCATTGCTTCTGTCCCTTTTTCTCCATCCCCGAGCTTCTCCCTGCCCAGGCTGAGGTCCCAATGCTGCCATGCATCTCTGCAAAGCATCTAAAGAGGGAATGGGAGCCCCACTTCTGCTATCACCGCACTGCCTGTGCTGAGGGCACACGGGAGCTGGACACGGCCGCTGCAGGAGAGCAGCAAAGGGTGCGACTGCGCCTGCGAGAGATCCTGCAGTGCTGCATCAATGCAGAGCAGATGAGAGCCATAGCAGAGCACTGAGTGCCACCTCCATCCCCAGGGCAGAGGCGCACTGAGCACCCATCACCCACCTGGCAGAGAGGTGGGCAGATCTCAGTGACTCACGCACATTGGGCCCAGGGCTGTCTCCAGGAACAAACTAAGAAGGAAAAATAAAAATATATATACATCATAAGTGATAGCAGCAAGTGAATGCCACTCGGTTATTAATGCTAGAGACCACGGCACTGAGGGCTGGGAACGCTGGGTAGGATGCATTCAGCCCACAGGAAATGTCTGACAGCAGAGACCGAACTCTGAAAGGCAAGGAAGTGCTACCTGAAAAACAAACAGCCTGGGGACACCTGGATGCTGGAACGTGGGGGAAAGCCAGCAGGGAGCTGCAGCAGGCTGGTTCTCAGCAGGGGAGAGGAGGATGCAGCACAGCCCAAACAACCCAGGAACCACTGCACAGGGGGGTGGGTAAGAGCCAGCCTGGAGCTCCTGCTGGGTTTGCCCCTCCAAACACTTGGCTGCTTTTGGGGGGGCTGTCCCAGACACAAAGCACAGCCCCCATGTGCAGAACACGCCGGTGGTTACCAACACTTACACCACAGCACATGTCACACACAGCTGTCTATTACCTATCCCTGACTGCTGCTAGAAACAGGTGGGGATTTGGGATGCCCGCATGAGAACAGCAAAAGAAATGCTGTGTGCTGGAAGCTGGGGGGCAGCTTTCTGCTGGGGAAGAACACCTGAGCCTGCAGAAGGGGCAAACGGTGCTCTCAAGGATCGAGGTGGCCGAGCTTTCTGCTTCCTGGAGCCCTGAGCCGGGACGTGGCTGTGGGCTGCTGACCAAGAACTGAGCAATGAGATGGCTGCTGCATCCCCTCACTCCTTGCAGAGCGAGAAATGCTAAATACACTACGTTAACTTGGTTTGGAACAATTTATTTCTGCTGGGAGGCGTTAGCAGGTTACAGGGATGCTGGAGAATGTGGGAACCCCAAACCTTGGGCTTAGGGCAGCTGAGTCCCATTACCTTGTTCCTGAAGGTCCTACTCAGGTGCCAAGTCCCTCCTCCCTTCCCGCAGGACTCAGGCTGTTGCAGCTGCTCTGGCCAGAAGGAAGGTTGGAGTTTTGGAAGACTCCCAAGGATCTTTTGCATCCCCTGTGCTCCACAAGTCTCATTCTCCCTCCCAGCAGCTGTCTGAATAGTCTTTGCCAAATGAAAATAAAAATAAAATAAAATAAAAGGACTCCCAACATAGGAAGAGACCTTGGAAATGCAGCACCAAGCCCTGTTGCAGCACAGGTCGAAATGTTTGATTGTAAAGGTCCGGAGAAGCTGTAGATAAGGGTGTAGTGCAGGTGTGTGCGAGTCGCAGCAGCTCCCCTTGCAGCTGGCTATGGTGGGGGGCTGCAGCAGGACGGGGTGACGTTACTGGGGGCTTCGTCCTGCAGCGACCAATGCTACCCAAACCAGGTCAGAACCGGTGCCGAGGCTGAGGGCCGAAGTGCATAGGCAAGTTGTGCTCCAGCTGAACGTTGATCTGGGGAAAATCATAGTTCACCCTCATGTTAGGCAATGGGGGCACGTAGGGGGCGGGGATGGGGCCGATGTTGAGGGGGATGTTATTGTACATGGGACGGACGGGGGGCAGCGGGAAGGGAGGGTGCACGAAGGGGTAAGGAGGCATCCGTGGCTGATGGAGGTTCTGAGGAACAGGTCTGGGGATGACTTCGATTCTCTGCATTTTCTCCATGGGCTTTTCCACCGGAGGGCCGATCCGCTTGAAGCTGTTCTCTGCAGAGGGAGGAAGGGGAGGAAGCAGTCATCCCTCTCACCAAGCTCGGGCTGCAGTCTCGCACCCACCATCCCAGCACGCTCCTTAAGCACATTTGCCCCTTCTCCTCCCAGAACTTCCTCGCTCCCACTCCCTGCTTGGAGCATAGGCACGAGGTTGGAAGGTTGGCTCCTTCCATCAGCAGCACAGCACAAGCACGCTCTGCTTGCAGAGCTGAGGGGCTGCCCCCTGCGTGCCTCTGTTCCCCTTTCCCCCCACGGTCCCACCACCACCTGCAAGCAATACCACTTCAAAGCCAGGCAGGTTCCCAGCAGGAACAGCACGATGGCTTGCATGCAGCGTGGGAAGAAGGCAGCAAACCCAGAGCTGGGAGCACCACGCTCTGCAGTCGTCCTCGGTCTGAACTCCAAGCACAGCGACTTACCTCCGTTCTTCTTCCTCTGCTCCTCTTCAGCCTCCTTCTGAATCTCCTGAATTATCTTCTCGTCATCTTCCTAGGAATCAGAGCATAAAGAATCAGAATAATTCCCGCTGCAGCTGCTTTCTATTCTCTCAGCACAGCTTTTGGCATGAGTCTGTACAGGAAAAGAGACAAATTCAGCTGCATTGTCTTCGTCCAGGATGCCCCACGGTCAACCCAAAAGCAAGGCTGTGACAGGGGACCGCCCTATGAGCAACGTGCACAGAGCCAAGCCAGCTCTATGGAGTATACCTAAGAGGCTTAGATCAGCTTTCCAGGGAGATCAGTGCTAAAATTCATCGCCTTGATGGAAACCAGAGAGCTGCAACCCAGCTCCGCCCATCCGCAGCGTTGCTGGAGAGCTGTTAATCTTCTCAATGGCAATCGTCTATTAAATATTTACACTGTGCGAGCACTTCTTGAGTCTTTGGCCCAACAGCTGGAATTAACACAACTTAAATCCTGGCTCCAGTAGCTAAACGGCGCCGTAACGAGGCCATTTAGATCTTATCTGTAACTGTGAGGAGGACATCCATCACAGCACGTTGCTGTAATATCTGTCCAGATGTCATAGCTGGAATATTCAGACCTGCAGCCCAATGGGAATTTGAAAGCATCCCTTTGCCCCTCACCTTCCTCCTTTTTGAGCAGCAATCCTGACCTTGCAGCAATCAGACCCAGGCTCGCTGTTGAGCATCAGGTGGCTGCAGGGACCCACAGCACTGCTGCTGGCGCCTCCTTGATTAAATCAAGGGAGCACGGAGGACAAAGCACTGGAAGAAGACCATGCAAGTCCTGAGCTGGCCGAGAAGGACACACCATCACCCACTGCCAGGAAAGGCTGTGACATGTGAGTTCCTCTGCTGCACCACAGCATGCAGCAGCCGGCAGGGCAACACATCACAGCGAGGGGCTGAAGAGGGAAATCCCACGCCCCACACACCCCACTGTTTATCCATCCTATCCCTAGTGCTGCCAAAACCCACACGCTTCTTCCCGAGTGCTCCCGATGTGGAAAATATCCTGCTTTGAGCAGTGCTCTGGGACTACATTCAACACACACTTCATGCGTGCATTGCAAGTGCCTTTGGCACAGCCAGCTTCCCACCCACCCCGCAGCCCCACGCGTGTCCGGGGTTGCTGCACGTGCTCTGCTCCCACCACAGATAAGGTTTCCCTGGGAGACAGAAGTTATCTTAATCTGCACAAAGCCACCGAGCTCAGCACCTCCCTCCCTTGGATTGCTCTTTGAGTCAATGGTTAAAATGAAGGCCTTCCAGCACGTGCTTTTTCATCTGAGCGGGCTGCTTCCACGGCCCGTTAATTACAGCCTATCTGTCTCCATAAAAAGCGCTGAAGAATGGCTCTTGTGAGCCTGCATGGAGCTTCTGATCACCTCGAGAGCATCAGATTGCAGCTGGAAAGCAGCTGAGCTGGGCAGCCCAGCTCCTCACACAGGGGTAGCCCCGAAGCTTCAGGATCTGTTCATTTTTGTCTCAAGAACATTGTTTTTCAGTGCCATTGCAAACCACACAGCTGCCTCTCCCATCCCACTGCCCTGACTGGATACGTGCACCTGTGGGTTTGGGTTTTCTTTAAGCTACATGGCAAGAAGATAACGAGCTCAACAGAACACTATTCCCCCACTCCCTTCCCTCACGCAAAGGTAAAAACCTTACCTTAAAGCCTAGAAACGTGCAGGTTCCCTTCTACTTAAAGTCTGAGTTCAGAATTAGCTTTCTATAGTAGTGCTTTCCAGATGCTGCCGTCCTACAGCCATCAGACTGCTACCAGCCATGGATCCATCCATCCCATCCCATCCCATCCCATCCCATCCCATCCCATCCCATGGCTGCTGGCCCCACCAATCCTGCAGAAATATGGGGAATCAGACAGAGCAACAGCACATCTCCATAGGGTCCTCCTGCAGCAGGGGCCACTTGACCCCGGGTTACCCTGCAGCTGACCCCTGCACTACATCCAGCCCCACAGAGCCATCTGCCCGCCGGCTGCACGCACCCCTGGGATGCTGCTCCAATCACTGCAGCTCCCGGAGGGGAGCAAAGACACAAAGCAGCAAACCTCCATCTGCCAGAGCTGCAAAGCGAGGCCGGTCCGCAGGGATAACACAAACCACATCACCCTAAGTGCAGAGCCCATCTGCAGAAAGGGGCAGACCACGCAGGCTGGTACCCACTGATATCAGGGGAACAGAAACACAGCGCACAACGTGCGCCTTCCTGCTTAAAAGCAGAAGCTGACGCTGGGTTTGGCACAACGCATTGGGTTCGGTAGCTGTGGTATTTTGGGAAGACCCACATTCCAGCTGGAACAAAACTGAGAGGGGGTTGCATGCAGCGATGTAACCAGGGGCTATTTGGAAGGACAGCCGATGCCATCAGACCTGGCTATCGCACGCAGGAGCAAGAAACAAACCTGACCCCACTGCAATTGCAGGGATTCATTTCGGGGCAAAGCATCCGCACCAAAAATAAGGTTTTCTTTGCCACGCTCGGGCTGGTTTGGTGCTGATGTCACATGGCGTGGAGGCACCCTTTCAAAAGCCTCTCGTGTCTGTTTGCTGAGCGGGTTCCCAACCCTTCATAAGGGCTGGATTATGATCTTCATCGCCCGCTCGCAGGCTGTGTGCAAGGAGCCATTGATCCCATCGGGTTCACAGTCATCTTCCCGTCAGCTGCCTCGCCTACAGCAAAAAGAAATGGGAAAGGGAAAAAGCAGAGCCCCGAGCGCTGGGGGATGGTGGTGGAGCAAGGAGGGGTCCCTTGGCTGCAAGGGACCACATGCAGAGCGGGAGGAGGGGAAAGGCGAGGGCTGGGAGCTGCCAACCATCCCTGTCTGCAAGTGCTGCTGAAAGCAAGTGGGGTTATTTGCAGCACCTGCCACAGTGCTGACCGACACAACAGGGCTGGGGGTGCCCCGGAGCACGGCGAGATGTGCCCACACTGCGTGCAGCATCACACAGCACAGAGCCGGGCACAGCACCCAGCGCAGAGCTGGGCACGGCCACAGAGCTGCTGGGAAACATGG
Organism: Gallus gallus; assembly: GCF_016699485.2. Taxonomy (NCBI): domain Eukaryota; kingdom Metazoa; phylum Chordata; class Aves; order Galliformes; family Phasianidae; genus Gallus; species Gallus gallus. The sequence goes on from NC_052545.1 coordinate 4,210,806, forward strand.
GAGGAAGGAAATGCAGCTGCGAGAGATAATGAGAGCACTGGCAGCCACACAGGGCCGAGCCCCACACAGAACCCCCCTGCCCACAACAGCAGAGCTTTGGAAAGCTCTGGTTTGAGCTGCTCTGCTTCTCACTGTCTTCTTTAGTTATTAAGTGCTGGGGGAAAAGGGCTGCTGCCTCCTGGGGGAGAGAGACCACGACTGGGGCTGCTGTGGGCTGCACTCCCTGCCCAGCTTTCTGCAAGGGGCTGGGGGTGCGTTTGCCACCGTTACCCCCCTCCTCCTTTCTGCCTTTCCACCGCTTTCTTTTTCCACATACGTGTGCCCACAGCCGTTCCCAATCAACTCGCAGTGATTTTCAGGCCAAAGGACTGCGGGGTTTTGTTTCAAATCATTCCCAGATCAGCTGCAGGGCGGTGGGGGCTGCTGGGGCTGCTCCTGCAGTGCAGAGCGGGGACGGGAGCAGTGCTGCACGGGAAGGGGGGGGCAGAGAAACGCAGTCCTTTTAGCAACAGCCGTTGCTATTGGTGCGCCCTGATGGCTTTCTGGGGATGCCATGAATTCACCATATGCTTCTGATTAAGGCATTATAGGGCGTGTTGGAAAGAAACCGAGCTTGGGGGTGTTCCCCCCCCACCATTGCAGACTTCCCTGCAGACACTGAAGTCAGTGCATTTCATGCATGTGCTCAGTGCAGCTGGATTTGTGCAGCCTTTGCTCAGCAGCTCCTGGTAGCAGTGCTAGAAAGAGGGGTAACTGCAAACAGCTCACAGCGGTCAGCCTCCTGCTTCCAACTTCAACGGTGGGTGTTTAGGAGCGTTTTAAGGATTAATGAGAAGAATACGATCAACTTCAAAGCCAAAAAAGCTGCAGCGTGGTACTAGCAAAGAGTTCAAAAACGGGTATTGAATTACAGGTAATACACAGGAGAGCAGAACCCAGCTTACCCAAAGCAGTCACAACGCATCAGTCAAACCGCACCACGGGCTCAGTGCACACCACCTACGGCGTGCCATCAGCCTCAGCTTTGCTGCAGACGCTCAGAAGCCAATGCTCAGCCCCCGAGCCCCGGGCCTGCTGCTTGGCTGCAGAATCAGCTCTCAGAATCAACCCACTCTTCGTCCTGCAGCACATCAGACTTGACGCAGCCTCGGGGAGCAGCCGGGCTGGGGCAGCGCGTGCTGCTGGTGTCCTGCAGAGCTGCACGGCTGCAGCAGAATGCTGCTCGTGGTGCAATGGCTGCGTGCTGGCCGCAGCCTGGCTGCAGCTCATCTCCGAGCCAGCAAGCATCGCCCCACGCTCGTGAACGATTACAGCACGGGCAGCAGCCTCTCCTTACGAGCAGTCAGAAGGGTCTGCTTTATTCTCCCAAGATCACGGCAGACAAAGACGCACAGATGCTGCGGCTCCCCGAGCCTTTCATTCTGAACCCGAGCCGTGAATGGGTCGATTTATCCCTTCTCAAGAATCGTTTCAGAAAACGCTAAACGCCCGGTGAAGAACAAAGCTTCCCTATCTGAAAGAAACCCAAATTCTGCCTCAAATAACGAGGGATTAACCCGAGGCAGATTTTTCATGTGGAACTACCCAGGTCTAACAAAGCTGCAGTCTGCGGCCGTGAAATAAAAGCAGGCGGCGGTCCTATGACTGCACCACGGCTCTGCTGTGAGCACAGCTCTGCAGAGCAACCACAACCCATCACCCCCTAAAAGCCACGTTTCGGTGGCACACGTGTGCCCTCCCCATCCTGCAGCAGTCGGCCCCAGGAGGTGCTCCTGGGCCATGGGCTGCAAAGCCCACCAGAGGCAGGCCTGCCTCCTCTGCCCCGCTGCACACAGAACAAGGCTGCAGCTACAGCAGATGCTCTCTTCCCACGCAGGCAGCACGAGGCATCCACTGACCTCAACAGAACGAAAGAAATGGAACGAAAAGAGGAAATGGAAGCAAGGAAGGCCCAAGAAGATGCCACGCCAACAGGGCTGGGGTGGGACAGCATCACCCCCGGACACTGCAGGACGCCGCAATGGCATTTTGCAGGTTCACATCCCCACGTGCAGATCCACACTCACTCCCATTGCTCACATCTCCTGCTCACAGAAAGCAGATCTCCAGGAGGGACCGCACCGCTGTCTCTAACAGCATCACTCACGCAGGGGAGCAATGCAAACTGGCACCCATCACTTCCCCCTGAGAAGCCAACAGCTGAGATTCACGTTATTCTCTGCACTGCAGCGAGGACAGTCACCCTGCTTCAACCCCCCGGAACACCAAAAACAAAGCAGGCAGTGCCAGCTCTTTGCTGACGGTGGGAAATCTTTCTTTGCCACAATATTGGTTAATTAGAGAGCTGGAAAGGGCCCGGTGACAGTGCCTCCTTTGTGCTGCCTGCTTATTTATTTATTTTAAAGTACAGTATGAGCTTTTTTTGAGAGGCCCCATGTTTTCTCTGGCTCGGAACAAACGCCATTACTGAGCACAATCAGCATCCTGACGGGAACAAAGGGCTCAGCACCACGTCGTGTCCCAGTGGGAAACAGGGAGGGGGTGTGGGGCTGTGGGATGGCACAGCCATGTGTCTGAAATGGGGGTACCTGGAAGCAGGTGCCTATGTTTAGTGCAACACCTCTTGCTGGCAGATAACACAGAATGCAGGCAGGCAAGCAGAGGACTAGGAAGCTTACTCCGGTAGAAGGGAGAGATGCAGTGGCTCTGCTTTTTGCACCATGCCTGTGCAGGATTGTGCACATTCCCAGCAAGAGATGCTGGCAGCAGGCTGGCAAGCTGCAGCACCCTGAGACAAAGAAGCATTGGAACAACCGAAGCTCAGAGAAGCTCTGAGAAGGCGGGTCCACATTCACACTGCTCTGCAACTCTGCTGAAATCAGGAAATTCAGCTCCTGCCTTTGGATTTCTGGTACGGACAACCTCTACTCATAGAGCTGCTGCATGAACTCACCCCATGCCACAGCTACAAGAGTATCACAGAGCAAAGTTTCAAGTTACTTACTACAGCTTCCCTCACAGCACAGTGGTATTTCAGTTCTTCCTTTGCAGCTGTTGACAACAGCCGTGAGAACGGACACGACTGCAGCTTTGGCCCTTTGGCTCACAGGGATTGGCAGAGTGAGCTGAGCAGATAAGCAGAGCTGTGGGGCACCAGGAAGACAGCAGGTGCAGAGCCACAGCGCACAGCAACCCGGATGCAACGCTAGGAACAAGCTGTGGTCAGATGGGACTCTGTGCTGATATGGGCTTGCAGAGCGTTTTCTATCTGCTTTGGGAGAGGAAAAGGGTTGCACTGCCTGAAAACCCTCATTTCCCTCTATCGGAAAGCACGCATTTCAGGGGCACCGAATGATAACTGAAATCAGAGCGCAAATCGCTCCCCAGCATCCTCCCTCACTTACTGTGGGATCCGTCCACAGAGAGCACTTGGCGCAGTCCTGGCAGGGGGCACCGGGTGAGCGGGGGTGCTGGCAGAAGTGGTCGTACCCGTTGATGGCAGCCCGGCACAGGTAGCACATCTGCGCTCCGCAGCGGCACGACATGCGGTTGCAGCCCTCCGATTTGATCAGGCCGGTCCCACACTTGTGGCACTTTCTGATGCGGGCCGCTGTCATTTTCTCTTCTCTGCGACACAAGAGGAGAGGGAGGAGGATTAGAGAAGGGGTGTCTGAGTTCGCCGGCGCAGCGCCATTCCTGCCGCACCACCCCAGCAGCCCCGCTCCCACTTCTGCCCTCCTACACCCTCTCCATGGTCCGCCGCTGTTCCGAGGAGGTCTGGGCTCAGCTCCACTTGGAGCCAGCCCACGACAACCCGAGAACAAATTAAGTGAAAGAAAGTCAATGGCAGCCCGCGTGCTACAGCCCCGATTCTGGTTTCCATGCGAGCCAAAACACAGCGGTGCCGGGCTCCGCATCGGGAGGAATTCACACCATAAGTCAGGAGACCAAAGGGCACACGGATTCCTGACTCGGCTGTGAAGAAATACAGTCGAGGAGATAAAGGTGGGGAAAAGCAAACTGCTGTGGTCATCCGCTGGCTAGTTTGGTGTCCGGCTGTTGCTGCGGCTACTGAGATGCCACGACCACGCAGACTGCTTTCAATCCCAGCTGCCGCACTACAGATTTATTTGGCTTTTGTTAAATTCACATCAGTCGCTGAAAAATAACCATTGTTTTCCCCACAGAAACTCAGCCTTCCCAGGAAGATTCTCCGCATCAGCCTTCCAGAGGTTATTGCTTTAGGGGTGTGAGGCAGGGAGGGGTGGGAAGGCAGTGCAGGGCACGGTCCCTGTCCTCAGCAGGCAGCCTGGCAGGGATGTGCTCCGAGCAAAGGTTTGGCTCGTGGCAACGCTGTTTTGGCACAGAACTGGAGGAAAGCACCGGACACTTAATTAAAAGACTTAAGAATACAAGTTGTCAGCCTGAGGGCCAATTTTATGACCGCCGGGGATCACGTTACAATTTAATTCGCAGTCGAGAAGTGAAATTTGATGACAGCGGAGGGAAGGGACCGCATTTGGGCTGAGGGAGGCACGGCCCCTTGGCTGCGCTGACCCTGCAGCACACAACCAGCAGCCAGCATCTCCACCCAGCCGCTCCGGGGGATCTGCGAAGCCAACGTGTGTCTGGGAGATGACGGGGAGGGATTTTTAAGGAGGATCCCAGAGACAGAGCAGGCAACAGCACACCCTCAAACTGCTCCATCTGCAAAGCCGGAGGAGCGGTGAACGGCAAAGTAGAAAAACGAGCAGCCAGAAGTGGGGATTTCAGCCGCCTCGCAGCTACACCGAGCTCCCCTGCAGCTACATCCAGCACGATGAGTGCCCAGGCTTTTGGAAATGGGCTAAGAATAGACAGGAAGGAAAAAAAGCAACTTGAGACCGACTGCTCCGAGCGGCAGCTGCTCTTCCCTCCTCTGCTCAACAGGATGCTGCTGATGCAGGCTTTTTTTGGAAACTCTGAGCGAGGCAGGAAGCTCGGCCTGAGCTCCAGCTGTGCTTCCCTTTCCTTACGCGGGGCTTCAAAAGGAAGCTTTCATTGTGTGGTGCAGTGCGACTCACCTATCTGCTGCAACGATCTGCCAAAGGTTTTGAAACTGATTTTTGTTCATATCGGGGACACGACAACTTGTTTCTCCTCCTTCTCCCCCCTCTTTCCTACGGGGAACGGAGTGGCAAGAGAAAGGAGCCACATCAAATCTGTAACAGCGTTTTGCTCTCAAGTACGGGCTGCGGGATGAGCAAGCAACAGTCATTCAGCTTCCCAGCGGTGGAGCTTTCCAACCTCTACTCATACCAGACAGCCTGAATCAGAGAGGAAAGGATTGGGCAACACAGGCAGTTCCCATCGGACTGCCCCATACACGCAGCCCCACGGCTCAGCCCTCACTCCTTTCCTAAAGCCAATGGATTTTGTCATGTACTGCAGCAAGGAGAGGAACGAGGCTTCCAAAGATGTGAAGGAATCATCTGAGTAGCGCAGAAAGTGACTATTCTGTAAAGATTCCTACCAACTAGTTAGAAACACGGCCGAGCACGTCCGCTTCCACACAGCCAGAGAGCAGTGGCTGAGTAAGTCACACTTCAGCATGTTGGCACCAGCTGAGATTTTCAGACGGTCCCAAGCTGCTCTGACTCAATACACATCTCTGCCTCTCACAGCACCTCCCTTCTGCCCCAGGTGAATGGAAGCAAGACTCAGCGGGCTCTCTCACCTCTGAGAGGCTCTCCAGGTGCTGGCCTGCGAGACGGGGCCAGCCACAGCAACAGGCCGGGCTGCCAGCAAGTCTCCCACGTTCTCAGGTTACCACCTGGATCCACTGCCAATTACCTTTCACAGAAAGAAATCCCATCCCAGGGGCTGTCTGCCCCCTCCAGCTTGATGTCTTCAGGACACAATGGAAGGCATTGACACCCAGCAAGGCTTCGGGGCTTCCAACATTTACAAGAACAGCTGAGTTTCTTATCCCTTCCTCCACACCAGATCCGTGCCTGTTACAACTTTATCCACTCCTCATCTGTGCCAGCTCGTGGGGCTTACTTACATGGATGTCCTATACTTGATGTCGTCCTTCTCGGCCAGCTGCTCGCAGGTGAGGTTCATGTGCTCCTTCCACAGCCCCTGGCACTTCCGACACGTTTCCTGAGGAGGACAACAAGCGTTGAAGGATGAGAAGACCCAGCACACTACTAGGAGCATTAGGGATCGGGAGAATTCCCATCTCTTTCCCCAGTACTTTGCAGAGTCTAGCTTGAGGACGGGGTTGGCAATTCTGTGTAGAAATATGAGACCCCTGAGGGTCTGCCCTCCACTGGAGATCACAGTGAGACCATCAATAACAGGAGCAATGGGGTCTCCAAGGCACGAGAACCCAGGAACAAAACACAACCAGAGCTATCTACAACAGTGTACGACGAGTCCATCCATACCAGCCCACCTAAAACCCATGGAACAGCCAACAGGTCAACTGCAACCTCCCAGCAGCAGGCTGCAGAAACAAGACCACCACGCTAAAGGTCAGCAGGCCTGTGGGTTTCCTGACCCAAACCTTTCACCTTCACACCAGGGGCTTTCAGTTCAGCACATGCTGCAAAGCTTGCCGGTGTTTTGCGGCTGCATCGAGAACTGCTTCACCCCACAGGCAGGAGAGCCTATATTCAGCTTTGTGAAACCTCACTAAATAAAGCAAGAACAGCTTACACGAGTAAACAGCTTAAAAGCAGGATGTGGACACACATCCATAGAACAGAGGTGGCATACGAGCAAATATTTATGAATTTAACCAGAACAGCTGAACTAAATTTAAAGCAAGTGACCGAACTCTCTTGTGCTTATAAACTCTCCAGCTAGGAGGCTCAGCCCGGCTGGTAGAGCTGCATGGAGCTGTGGAGGCACTGCTGGCAAAGGAGCTTGGACTGACACTGGGACATAGTTGATGTTTTTCGTTGGCCGTCCAAAGAAAACATAATTTTGTTTTGGGTCAAACAAGAGATTTTCCTTTAATTTGAGGAAGATTAAAAAACATCCAAATCAAACTTGGAAGAAGCACGTGTTTTGCGATCCAACTGTTTCATCTTCGGGATGGCTGGGACTCAGCCTTTAAATCCAACCTTCTCCCCTGGCAGGAAAACCATCTGGCTGCAAAGCATCCTCCCTGCCTCCACCACCCCGCCAGCCTTGCCCTGCTCCACTCGCACCACCAGAGCACTGAGACATCCTTTAGGGTGCGTTACCTTCTTCTAACAAAGAAACGGGCATTCAGTGAACATACACCACAATTAGCTGCTGTCTGATTGAGTTCTGCTCAGCTCTCGGCCTCTTCTCTGCTCAGGGACACACGTAGGCAGCAGAGTGCTTTTGATCACCCAGCAGACAAACAGGACGGAGACCAAAGCTTCCAAGGAAGCTGCCCTTAGGAGGGTGACAAATGTTGACCTGTTTGTGTTTGTGCTCACCGGGAGAGGCCTCACAGCTTATGCTTTCATCTCAGGAATTAAGGGCCCCTCGTGCAGCTTACCAGACAGGACACTTTTGTACCTTGCAGGGCACAGGGCTGTAGGAAGAGGAGAGCCAAGCATCCCAAAGTGTCACAGGCCCTCCCTCCCCTTTCAATCACCACTCAGGCCGTTCCAAGATCAGAAGTGCTGGATGGCTGTGCACACCAAGGGTTAAAAGCAGCCACTGCAGCCCTGCTACGCGGAGCCACTTTCACATGCCAGCAACAAAGACTTAACAGCTTTTTGCCAGAAGGGCTGGCAGGCGCTCCAGCCAGGAGCCTGCGATTCCCAACTACTCAGCTCCAGGAGCCCCTTTTGCTGCTGAATTAGATGTCCGTCTGCAGCAGATGGTGCTGCTCGGGGTTTGGTAGCAAGCCCTCCCTTTGCCTTTTGCCATTACCACCACCCTCACTTCCAGTGCCACGGTTACTTAAAACAACGCCTTCCCCTGAGCTGCTGCTGCCTGCCCAACAGTTGTCTCCTACACCTGGGAAGAAGGATTCCTTGACAGCAGCCGAGGAGGAAGGGAACAGGCACAGCACGCAGCGTCCCAAACACCCTGCATTCCTCCCTTTGGGGTGAGCACCGTGCAGTCAATGCCATGGTGATGGGTGATCCACGCTCATGGGGTCCTGCCCATAGGGAGCTGTGGCTGAGCACCACAAACAACAGAGCCCCACGGCTTCAACTCCTGACCCCGGCCGGGTACACCCCACACCAGGTGCAGCCCCTGACCCTGCTGTCTGCTCCCAGATTGAGATGAGACAGATGTGAGGATGCACGAGCTGCTACCGGAGCTCCACACAACTCCCCTCCCTGCTCACCCAACACAATGGCCCATTGTTTGTGGGTACAGGAGCTCCCATTGGATCCCTCTGCACAAAAGCCTATGGTTCAGGCAAAGGGAGCCGCTCCAACGCCATAACCGCAGCCACAGCCATCACCTGAGAACAGCAGAACAACCTTTTTTACGCTTCCTGGAATCAAATCTGCTTGGCTGATGGAAGGTTCTGCACCCCTCATGTAATGATCTCGACAGAACTTCCACAGAGGGTTCTTTTATTTCAGAAGCAGCTTTTTGCTCGATAAGGAAACGCACTCCGCCATTTCCATATTAATGAACCTAAACACACAGTAGGATGGCTGATTTTCTGCAGCCGCCCTACATTATCTCTATTGTATAACCTTGGCACCAAGACAGGCTACCTACCACACAACAAGGCAGCTCTAAACCCGCACGGAGGGGAAATGCATCCTTCCCAACCCCGCAGCTTCCTCCCCCAAACCCAAGTGGCTGCCCAGCTTCTCCTTCGGTGCCTGCAGAGCAGGATGCAATGCTGGAAAGCACGCTTTACTTGGGTTCTAGCAGCATTTCAGTTCAATTCCTCATGAATCCACTGCATTTCTCCTGCAGTTCCCAGCCCACTCCAGCAGGCAGGTACAGTTATACAGCCCATGCTTCAGGTTAGGAGGAGCCTCGGCGCTGGGAGCCGTGCACGGATGCAGGAGATTAAGCATCTCCCGCCCGCTGCATCTGCCCCAGCCTGGCAGGCAGCCTGGGACAGCCCACGGGGCGCTGGGCCGGGACAGCAGAGGGGAGGATGTGATGGAGAGGGTGTTCCATGGCTCTGTAATCTCCTCGCCGTGCAGCTGTTAGAGGCAGAGCTCTGTTTCCTCTCGCCGGCCGCCAGGAAGCAGCCGGGATTAACACAAACACGTTTGGGTTCAGGAGGATCCTTTGTTCCCAGGGTCAGCAGCTTTCTGTGCTCGGGGCAGCCTGAGCTTCGGGCATTGCAACCTTTGAAGGCCCCTCTTAATTGCCCCTGCACCTGAGGAAGGCGGAAGGAAGCGTGTTATGAGCACGGGCCTTCCTCAGCACTTCCACCGCTCCTCGCGCCGCAGACGCTGCAGTTTTAAAACACAGCCCAAACTCATTTTCTTTATGACTCCACCCTCCATTAAAAATAACCCTGTGAGCTCCAGCCCACGTATGGGGGAAAAAAGCCCCGAGCCCTCAGCACCGCCCCCCCAGCCCCACGCTGCTGCCAAGCTGGCCGAGCTGCACGGGTGGAAACAGAGGATGCAAACAGATCAGGGGCTGTTTGCACGGCCCACAGCATTCCTGCGTGCCTGCTGCTCCTGGAGGAGTTCACACGAAGCCATTTACTGACTGAGCAAAACGCAAAGAGGGGCGGCCAAGAAATAAAAACACGAGAGAAGCTCAGTGTAACCAACAGGCAGCACACGGGGCTGTCATCGCCGCCCTCCAGCTCGCAGCGGTGGCTCTGAGCAGAGCCCATTGCTTCCTTAACTCTCCATATGCTGCTAATTAAATCCTCCCGCTGCCGCCCCGCGGGGTCCCCCAGCCCCTGTGGTTGGACACACGGGGATGCTGCTGGCTGTGCTCCCTGCTGTGAGCCAAGGGGAGGCGAAGCGCATCGTGGCCCTCCGACGCTCGCTGAGACCCAGATCGATTCCCCGCTCCTTCCTGCTCATAGAGACACAATAGAGCAGGGCTAACCTCAAACCAGCCAAGTTTTACTCCAAACCAGATGTGAACGCAATAGGCTCAGAATAGCAACTCCATACTGTGCTGGTTTAATTAAAGGGTGGCAGCTCCCAACCAGACGAGTTAACGGGAAAGCACGGAGAAGCACACAGCCTTCCTCCCCACCGAGCGCCCACTGCACTGCCCTCATCTAAAAACGGGCACAGAAGCACCAACAAGCTGTTGTGAGCAAGCTCCTGTAGGGCTCTTCCAGGGATTTCCTATACATTAAGCTGGGATAGAGAGGATACGACCCAGCCCGAAACGATCCATTGAGGAGAGCCAGCTTTATGGGCGTACAAAGAGAAGGGACCGCAGCTCTGCGGGCACTGCTCCAAGAACTGGCACTGCTCCCACGTGCACAAAAGCCAGGCGGTGTGGCAGGACGGGTGAGCAGTGATGAAGCAGTTGTTAAAGGAAATCAACGCGGGGTGGTTTCCTCCTCCTCCTCCTCCTCCTCCCAAAGCACCGTTCCTCGGGCAGCGCTGCCGCTCAGCGGCTGCTGCTCACACGGCAGCACTGGGAGAAGCCCGGGGACACAGGTCTGCCTGCCTTGCACAGCCCTGGCTTATTGCAGCAAGGAGAAATACAGCAGAGATGCAAACCTTTACTAGACTACTAGTGTCTATGGACGTGCCAGAGGGCAGATGTAAACGGAGTGCTGTGGGTGATGGGGAGTCAAAAGCTGGATAAGGAAAATCCACATTTATACCCGGCACACGTCAGCTGTGTTGCATAAAGCTCTTACAGCCATATATCAAACAACGCTACCAAAAGTGGCAGATCCAGCCAATATTCTTGTTAAACCGAGCACGTCAGGCCCTCACCTTCATGGCACAGCAGACACGTGGTGCCTTTCTGCTTCCAGCAATGCACGTGTAGGGTGAGGGTGCCTACAGGACACAGGCAGCTCCTGGGGTCCGTGCCATCCAAGTCAGTGCTTGGCAACTCCTGCCCTGCACCTGCCTGAGGCGGTGGCACACTCACATCTGTGCTATCCACAATTCGGAATCATGGAGGTTGGAAAAGGCTTATCCAGGATGGCCAACCCCAACCCATCCCACCAAATGGGTTGGGTGACACCAAACCAGTTCCCTTTGGAACACCTCTGGTGCCCCACCGCTCCCTGGGCAGCAGTGCCAATGCCTCAAACGCTCATCCAGAAAAGAAAAGTGCCCCTAATATCCAACCTGAACCTCCGTTGGTGCAACTCAAGGCCGTTCCCTCTCATCCTACGTTTCCCAAAACATCTATCGGAAACCCAAGCAAACTTTTTCTCCCCCGGAGCTCAGCCCTAAAGGCCAGATTAGCAGCGGTTTGGTTGTGGTAGTCAGGCACCCAGAGCAGAAATATCTGCAGCTTCACACAGGACGTGCTGTTCTGCACCAGTATCACAGAGCTGGTCACAGGGGAAACTGCTACATGAGAACCTGCTCGCCTACCAGAACACACTCAGGATAAGAAGAACAGCCCTTCTGCTGAACAGGATGGTGTTTTCATTTTGTCTTTAAAGAACCCTGAAGAATTCTGGCAGTGCAGGTAGGGGAGCCCAGCCCTCCCTCACTTTACCAGGGTGGGTTAAACACAAACTTCATGCTGAACACGGTGTTGAAATCAGCACACCTGAATGCACGTCGCTCTGTCCTAGGGCAGGAAGCTACAGAAGCCCAGAACATGCTATTGGAGCCCTGCGCCTAGCTGTTAACCACAGGCTGTAGACCTGCAGGACTGACTGCAGATAACAGCTCTATGCCTTCCCGGCCACAGTCAATAATTAAATACCAGTGGATGGGTTCAAAGCTCTCAGTGCTGACCCTCCCGCATCACCCCCTGCTGCAGATTGCCTCTCTCCATTTGGCACAGGAGATCTAAGAGGTTATCTGTTTAATCCTATACACAGCCTTGCACAAAATGGGATGCTGCTTCCAACAGCTTGTGCTCTAAATCAGGAAATCTAGCAGGGCTAAATAATAGCCCTGAGGTGAGGGTGGCTGTGGGGTTAATGGAGCAATGGGACAGGGATGCATTCAGCTGTGCAGACGAGCAGCTGGCTGTGAAGGATAGCGCCAGGGGTTGCACCCAAAGATAAGACGATGGTAACACCTTATCTTATTTGCAGTGATATCTGCTAACGAAGCATTGCAACTCTTCAAGGAGGAACAATCACTGAAGTGAATTTTGAAACTTCCCCCTTACAGCACCACATGACAAAGCAATCCCCCACCTCGCCCCATGCAAATCCCCACCCAGGGCTGCAAGACAGCCTCTCCCAGCCCCGCTGCCCATCCTCCTCGCTGCTCTTCCCCCCTAGGATTCATTATGTACAAAAGGATCACGCAAGGAACCCACTTCCAGATGTCCTCTTCCATCCACAGTCGCATTTATGTGACACACCTATGGCCACTTCTAAGGAGCCTCTGCAATATGGCAATCCTGACAGCCATTTAGCAGTGTCAGCACAACTCCTTTCCAATCTAGAGCTTTTTTCCCCTTAAGGGCACAGCATACATGAATGCTGCAGGTCATTGCAACACATGGGATGAGAGATGAGAACTTTGTAAGCAGGAATGCTACGGCAAAACGGAACCTCAGGAACTGCAAGGCCAGCTTGTTTTGCCAGGGAGATTAACCTTGGAGGAGGGAAAGCCCCACCAGTACGGCGCTCCTAGCTTTAAGCTAGTCATAATAATAAGAAGAAAAATACTAATAAGACACAGAGAGGCAGCACGGATAAAGAACTACAGGAAAACAAGAGCAAAACGCTCCCTGATGTCTCAGAAGTTCGGCTGACTTTTTTTTTGCTTTCATGTCTACACAGCACCGAGCTCTCTTACCCATTCCTCTCCATACAGGCCGTGTGCTGGCACTAACGGGAGGACACACAGCCCCTGACTTTGGGCTGTACAACACATAGGGCCTAACAGACAGCCCTACAGCACTGGCAGCTATAGCACTCACAGCAGTGAAGCAGAGCAGCCCTCCGACCTGCACACCTCCCCCTTCCAGCTTCTCCACCGTGACAGCGCAGCGCCCGCAGCCCATCAGCCACGCCACGATAAGTTGGTGCTAAAAGCATAGGCTGAACCAGCACAGCCTACGAGGCTTCATAAAACCCAAAGCACCATAAAACCCAAAGCACGGAGCAGAGCAGCACAGGGACGGGCCATACCAGGCTGCTTCCCACAGCACTATTCAAATGCCTGCTAAGTGAGAAGAACAGACATCAAGCAAATGAGCACCCACCGCAACAAAGCCCAGCAAAGCATCAAGGACTAATCAGGGAAATGGATGTGTGAGCAGCTGACCAGTTCCTCTTTCAGAGCCCTCAGCTGTCATTTTCACTCGCTCCTGTGCCTAAAGCACCCATGAGTCCACACCAACAGCTGGCCTTGGGTTTGTTCCCCATTGGTGCAGAGGTGGCAAGGGAGCCCCAGAACTAAAGCCTCAGGATGGCTTTCCAGGCTCTGTGACAGCCATGTGCTGCTCCAGAGCTTTGGAAGATGCAGCATGCCTTGCCTGCAGGAGCAGGGCACCGGATGGGAGCTGCTGCCAGGGATATTTAAATCATCATCTCTTTGGACTCGCATTTTTTAACTGTGGGAGAAAGATCCGTGGGTTTGGAATAAGAGTGGGACCACCTCGGGCCTGCATAAAGTAAGGCTAAGCTGAGCTAGCCCAGAAACAAAAGCTGGTAATGCAGCAAGGCAGCGTGCTTCCCTGCAGCCAAGTGAGAGCGGGGAAGAGCTGGGAAAACGAGACCAACACTGAGCTCTGCAACCCTGACACGTGTGCAGAGTTCAGCGTCACTCCGAGGAAGGCTCAGCTGAACAGAAGTGAGAAGGGAAGAGAGAGCTGCAATGCTTTTCGTTGTGAAATCCCAAGTAAAGCACTTCCCTTCCTGTTGTGCTTACAAACACTGATCAGAAACACTGGTTCCTCTCCTCTCCCCTGTTTCACTGCAGCACCGAAGCAGTTTAATTAAATGCACTGATGGATTATTTGCACGGCCCGACTGCTCCATGAAGCAGGGATGTTGCAAGCCTGCTTTCTGCTAAAGACAAAAAACTGTGCAAGCTGCCTCATCTCCGGGGATCTGCTTGAGAAACAGCAGTAATTCCTGAGCAGCAGCAGCGGCAATTACTGCCACAACCCAACCACACCAGCAAAATCAACCAGCGTATTTCACACTGCACGATCACTGCAGGTCAGGTTTCCACGGAAGGGTCCCGGCTCGTTCAGCAGGAAAGCAGCTCCCACTGCCCTGCAGATGGAGTGAGCAGCACTGTTTCTGCTGCTGGGATGGGCTGTGCTGTACTGTGCCCTGTGGGGGTAACCCAGCACTGACACAACCACAGCGTGGGACACAGAGAGATGAAATCAATGCGTTTGGCAGTACAAACAAAGTATTTAGAAACAGGACTGGTTGTGACCATCTCCCCGCAGCCCCAGAGCAGTTTACAGATTCTGTTCTCTTTTTCCTTGGATCCCTATTGTATAGTTAAGGGGAAAAAAAATGCACTCACAAACACGCTATTGTTAAAGCAGAGCTGAAGAATGTGCATTTGCTACTGAAAACCATTTCCAAGCTGCTTCACCATCACAGGGGGAAGCATTTAGCTCCCACAGACCAGCTGGCAACCACGAGGACGAGGTTTTCCATGTGAACAACCCTTCCTGCAGCCGGCTGGGAAGGCATCCAGCCCTGAGATACCTTTCTGGGAGCTGTTATCTGCCACTCGGTACGGGACCTGCCACGTGCTGAGATGTGAGCCCACAGCCGCTGCCTTGGATACCCAACTCACTTGTTCAGAGATGCACAGGGGGTGACACAACCTGTTGGGCCAGCTGAGAACAGCCCTCCTGCTGCCTGCTGGGGGAATGGGGATGGGTTCACTTACCAGGTTCCATCTCGCTTGGGTCTGCAGCCATTGGAAGCAGAGGAGCTCAGCAGCAGTCCTGGGAGCTGGATCTCCCAGCCAGGTAGCCTTTTATCTCCCAGTTCCAGAGTTCAAGGGTTGAATAAGAACTGAAACTATAGCAGCAACCAACGTGCTTCACTGAGAAGAAACGAGAGCTGCTCCACTTTAAAATGGAGCAGTTGAAACGACTGCCAAGTAAACCATTTGCATTTAAGTCGTGAAATGGGATATGAAGCACTTTGCAGCGAGAAACAGGAGAGTCACTTTATTAGAGAAATACTTTTAAGGCTCAAATTTATCAAACCGTTCGTGGCCACAGGTGATTTGTAAAAGACATTACTGGCTAAGAAAGTTGGCTTTTGGCTCACCAGCACCATCTGCAATTACCACCCAGAGGGACGTTACCTCTCAGCTAAGGAGCGAAGCCAATGCCCATGGCCTGCACAAAGACCACATTAAATTCGGTATAAAACAGCTCCTTAGAGGCCAGGAATAAAACTATCGAGATGTCCACAGAAGGCCAAGGCACCTCATTTGGTGCAAAACACTGCACGTAACCGTCACAAAGAGGGTATTGTCTTCATATCTAGATTCAATCAGAGCTACCTAGGCTCCATCAGACCACTCTGGCTGGGCAGATAAACTTCACCCCACGAAACTGAGGGTAGTCAGGGCTCCTAATTGCCGCCTTAAGCAATGAGGCCAAAGCTTAAGTGCCTTCCTCAAGCAAACAAACCCAGCACTTCTGGGTAGATGTTGAAACTGGGTTTATTTTAGCCCAGAATTTGCTGTGTTGCAAATCCCATCTCCACCCGGCGGGAGCGGGCAAAGCCATCCCCTTCCCTGCCCGCATCCACCTCTGACCCAGGATTGTGCTGGGAGGAGAAACCAGCAATACTGGCCATAAAAGGAAAAGACCCATTCTGTCACATATCTACAGAGGAGAGTCAGCGAGGAGGAACTTCAGCCACTTCCTTAAAACAACGGAAACACCACAGGCCGCCACCGTCACTGCAAGGATTGAAGGGTTTTCCCCACTTCCCGCAGGGATGCACACGGATGAGGACACCGGAGGAGCACAGCTGACTGCTTTAAGGGAGACCGAAGAGGAGGAAAACAAAAGGGACGGCAGCAAACAGGCATGAGGACAGCTGGCACGCACAACGAGGGTGCACAACATCAGGGGGGGACCGAACGCCTCCTTCCACACAGCCCTAATGGTGCACCTCCTGGAAAACGATGTGTGACAAGCTGAGAATCTCATCCAAATCAGGAATGCGTTCGCCCCTATAGTTAGGGCATGTTTGTGTTTGCTTAGCAAGCCCACGTTTCTTCCATCTGATATCAGTCTGAATTCCTGAGCTTAAAGCATGCTTGTTTCACACATAAGAGCAGGCAGGAGGGATTTGATTTAGAAAGAGTTTGGGGTTTTTTAATGAAAAGGCAAAACAGTGTTTTCTTACCTTTACGCCACGCAAGACAAGCACACGTTAACCTGCCTACACAGCATGAAGGCTCCACGGCCGTGCACTGCATTTCGGACATACCCAGAAGCTGACGGCACAATTCCATGCTTCGTTCAGCACTGGTTTCACTTTCAGAATCATCTCAAACAATGCAGCAGGAGTTGGGTGAGAGCCATAAAACTGCTTCTGAATCCAGAAGCAAAAAACGAGCCCGAGCTTCACTCTGTCAAGTCCCATTAGCTGAGCTAATATAAACACGATGGCATTTGGGGAGAAAAAGCAGCGAGAAGGCTCCAAGACATCCACACTTTGTGGGGGAGGCAGCCATCACTGCAAGAGCAACACAGCTGAGGCTGTGTTGAGTGAAAGGGAAAGCAGCACAGCTTCATTCTCAGTGCCTCAGAGCTGCTCCCCTCCCGTGGTTCCCACGTGCATGATTGAGGGGCAGCCCCTCACCCAGCACAGCCTCCCACAGCAGGTGCTGTATTTCATCCCGTCGTCTTCCGCCCCAAAAACTGCACAGAACTTTTGTCACGCGAGGCCACTAAAAATAAGCCCTTAAGAGCCCTGTTATTTTTACGCAGTCACAAGAATCACTGGATTGCTTCTAATTACCCCCATCCTTCCTCGGAATTTCTATTTGTGCTTAACAAGACACAACAGGCTGCCTCACCAGCGCAATCAGCCACCTCTTGATTACAGGCAGCTGGATAGCTTTGGTCTCTCCTCATGAACAATTCTGGGAGAACGACAGCTACAAAAAGCCAGCGTTAATGTGTTGCTTGGGGTCTGTGGTAGAAAGGGACAAGCCTACAGCCAGGTGCCAGAGCTAAGTGGAAACATGCCTTGCAGCAGCCACGCTTAAGCCTACAGCTGGAGTTGGACTCGATGATCCTCATGGGTCCCTTCCAACTCAGGATATTCTATGGCTCTTAATGAGAATCCACTCCACCTACACAGGGTCAATGAGGAGATTCCTAAAGAGCCCCAGGAGCAGACCTGGGTCTGTCGGCATTGCCTGTCCTTCCCACACAACAGCCCTGCAGCCTCCTGCAGACGTAGACTTTCCCTCCAGACAGTGGCAACATGGAGGAATCTGCTCCAGGCACAACAGCAGTATAAATAGCAAGCCATCTGCACCGTGCTGGTGTACCAGCCTGGCAGCTGGAGCCTTGCTGGTAAACACGCTATCAGAATGTGCACATTCTCACAATATCTCTGATGTTGCAAGTCAGCAGAGAATTATTACTGGAACTCATTACTACACGTCCAGAAATTTGCATGGAAAGCTTGCTGGATGCTTACTCACATGATGCATGGCTCCTACACAACATCCATAATGTTCCCTCAATGCCCCAAAGGGAAGAACATTTCCAGAACTGATCTCTGCAGCCTCACATCCTCCTAAGCCCCACCTCCTGCAGATGGAACTCACTCTATTTCCACTGCTGCCATTCCACACCACCCTTCTCCTTTGAAAAGCCCCATGCTGGCACCCAGAGAGCAATCCCTTGCGATTGATGTTGTGGCACATCAATATGCACATCTGGGTACTGGGATGGATGCTGCCTCCCACCTGTCCTGGGCACCACCTGCATGTGGCTGTGCTGACAGCTCCTGCCATGTGGGTACAGCCAAATCCCCTCCTTTCTACCGTTGCAATTACATCAAGTTTCCCCATTCAGGCAAAGAAGAGAGCTTACAAGGCATCTTTGCACTATTTTCAGTGATACCTGTTGAAATCCAGAGGTTGGTTTGCAACAAGTCTGAGCAACGCAAGAAAGATGACAGCAGGCGTAGGGTTATTGGTGGTGGTTAGCTTTGGGTTTGCTTTTTTTTTGGAAAGACAGCTTAAGAAAAAGAGGAAGATTGCTGGAGAAGAGCAGACGGAAGAGCAGGGCTCTGGAGCCCTCTAATGGCAGCTTGCTATCAGCTTCCCAGAGCAGAACCCCACGCACATGCCCATAGCAGCTCTTTGTAGACAAGGGTGTAGTGCTGCTAGGATGGGCTGGGAAAGAATATAATCTAGCTGAGGCTGAATTTTGATAACACACGCGTTTAAAGAAGAAAGAGCACATTCCCAGCTGCCTCACTGCTCCTGATGTGTGCACGAAGGCAACATACAAAAAGCAACAAAGCAACACATGAGCAGCTCTAAGGCAATTCCAACACCTCCTGCTGCAGCACTGACCACCTCGGGCTGGGGTTAAGGGACTGGTTTCGCACAAACTCCATCTCAGCAGAGCCACAGAGCTGCCAGCAGTGGGTGGGAGCTGAGCACGGCACTGAAAGGGTTACAGCGATTCAACAGCAAGGAAATATTTATGGAGGAAAGATGCTGAGCTGTGCACGTTTCCAGGCAGGAGATGGTTTTAATTTACCTCTTGCAAAGGCTGTGATTATTTGCTGCTGGTTTTTCTTGACAGCAAGGCTTGGAGGCTCACTTGCTCCCTCTGCTGTCACAGCTCAGCAGTCCATCCAGAACAAAACGCTCCCGAACACAGAACTAAGATCCCTCCCTCTGGGCACCCCAGCCTTGGGACCAGCCGTGCTGCCCCGGGGAAAGCAAGCCCTGCCTCGCTGGTCTGCTCACATCACTCCCTGAGGTCCAGAACCCCACAGGGCCCCATAGACATAAAGGAACCAGCCTTCACTACATCTAAAACCATCGCTTCCCAACTCGTGCTGCCTCCCCAGGCATTTAATGCTAGAAAGACATCTCATACGTTCCTCTCCAGCCTCTCACAGCCTTCTCCTTCGCTTCGCCTTTGTATTTATTCCCCAGGTAGCAGTGACTGGATGACAGAATGGCCTTACGTTGCACTGGGGGAGGCTGAGGTTGGCTATTAGGAAACATTTCTTCTCAGAGAGCAGTGATGGAGGTGTTTGAGGACTGAGAAGATGCGGCACTGCGGGATGCAGTCAGTGGGCATGGTGGGCTGGGGTTGGATCTGGGAGGGCTTTTCCAACCTCCACGATTCTGATTCCTTTCCTCACAACCAAGCTGCTGCTGGATGCCGGCACAGCACCGGAACAACCAGCCTGGCAGGATCCCTCTGGACCCACGAGAGCCAGGTCTGCAGGCTTCACATTCCTGGATGAACAAAGCACCTTGAAAGGAACCACGAACATCTGCCTCGACTTCCTGTTAATCACACTGACAGAGCTATTAGGGTTACTGAACCGCCGGTTGATAAGCAGTGGAGCGTGGTGCTGGAGTGCATCAGGGGATGACAGTAACATCTCACTGATGGGGATGCCTTGGTGACCCCCACTAATCCACCTGGAAAAACTACTGGGAGGGAAAAAAAAAAGATTCTTAGAAGGTGAAACAGGAGGTGGAGTGCTGCTACATGCACAGGCATCTGTAGGTGATGCTAAGTGGAAAGCTGCAAACAAAAGTACAGACAAGAACCCAGCCCAGGACCTCCCTGCACGCCCACACCTGCATGCACCAGCTCAGAGCAGGAAAACAACAGACCCTAGCTAATGCCATAACCTTTCCCTCAGTATATGCATGCAGAAATGACTACCCATGGCGTGCAACAGCAGCTGCTTAACACAGCGTGCTGAAATGAAGGCTGTTCTGCAGAGTTCAGGCTCAAAGTGGAGGCACAGCCATTACCTACAGCCCTTTTCATAGAGATCTCTGATTTCTGAGCATCAACACACTGCTGGCTTTCTTAGCAGCAAAATTAGTGTGACTGAGAGCGTGGTGCCTTCTGCTAGGAAGCTGCTGACACTGTATTACGTTTCCAGCACAGGAAGACAAAGGACACACAGCAAACCCCCTATGGACAGGGTAACCATTCTGCACCACGGCTGGCACTTTGTCTAAGAGCTCCCCACACACCTCCCTGAGTTTGTCCCGAGGCTCCTCCATCACATGGGTTCCAAGAGCTCTCCCGTGGCAGCACTAATTAACACACCATCAGGTGCCCAGGAGAGCACTGCCTACAGAATCCAGGCTCCCACCTCCTGCAGTCCTTGGCTGTCATTCAGCCTCACCTGCTCACACCTAGGCTGGCTCAGCCTGGACAACCTGAGAAGCAGCTTGAAGCGGTGGGGCTACAGATTCGAGTGGTGCTAAATCCATCGGTTTCAACCCAGAACAAAGCCAGGAGTGACCATCAAACCATGGCATCGTATGACACCATCTTCTCCCTGTATCAAAAGTTCCATTTACAACTAAGCTAAGATTTAAGATCCACCTTAACCAAGGTGTCCAACTCGACCCAAAGGCTGACTCCAAGCACAGGCTCAGCCCAGCTCAGTGCAGCCTTACTGCTACCTGCTGTGCCCATCTCCAATGGTGCCCATTCACACACAGGCTCACCAGTGACCTCACAGCACTTCTCTTGAAAGAGTTGGCTTCAACAGCTTACTGGCAGGCAGGATTTCTACATCTCACAGAATACTTTTTAAACTTCAAGTGTCTTCTAGCTTCCTGTCATTCTTAACTAAGAATCAGAACAAAACAGTGTAATTAATGCCACTACACAAAGAAAGATCTGCTTCCTCTGACTCCATACACCCCAGCATGCAAGTCCAAGGACTCCAGCAGCTGTCCTGCTAATTAAGTTGCTTTCTTCCACTTCTCCATGGTGATGTGCTGAGCTTCAGAGTGGCTGTCCAGCTCAGATTTTAAGGACAGCACCTTAAAGAGACCTGAAAAAGGCAGAGCACAAAGCAAAGTACTGCCTGCAGTACTCCAGGCATAACTCTGAACAGCAAGCAGCCTGGAGGAAAGCAGACAGATCGTGGGAATTCTGCATCTTCCCAACGAATATCTGTAGTGAGCCCACGTGGGAGACAAGTGAGAGAAGGTGGGTCTGTTCTGGTATATTGCACAACTTGTTGCACACGAGCACTGTCCAAGCAGAGCATTCAGTAAATACCTTTCAGTTCTGCATACCCAGACCAGTGAAGCCAACCTTCCCCCACACCCTGCAGCTCCCCGGTGCCTTTGGGCTTTGTGGCACAGGGGATGCATAACCAGCATAAAGAACAACCAGAAAAGCAGAGCAATGGTGCAGAGCAGCAGCAGGGCAGCACGTGGTATGGGCACACTGATAGTCATAGTCCTTGCACTGGGAGTTTCTGGGCACCAACAGATACCCATTGCTAAAACAAAGTGAAGAATAACACTCAGTATCACAGTAACAACATCTGAGCCGTGTCTGGCCATGGCAACTCCCCACACGTAACAGGATGCAGGTGAAGGACAACATCTCGTATCCAACAGCCACACCATTTAACTTTCAGGGCCTCACAGGAGGGAATGGCAGAGCTAAGAGCCCCAACTAAAGCACAGCAGCTCCTGCAGCTCCGGCCCTCCCATTGCTCACCCCAGCCCTATCCCAGCAGGATGCTCCAGCTGCCCTCGCTGTGCCGGATCTGAGCCAGCTGCGATCGGAGAGCACACATGTGTGCATTCACACGTGGCCATGCACAGCTATTGCTGCCCAGTCACGCTCCTCCTTTACGAGCTGCACACACTGGGAGTGAGATATCCGATTTTACACGACGCATTTTAAAGTATCTACTTGCAGAGTGAAGGCATAAGGAAGGCAACTGCAAGTGTCACTGCGATAAGAGCCCTAAATGCAGATGAAGAACCTGATCCACACG
Organism: Gallus gallus; assembly: GCF_016699485.2. Lineage (NCBI taxonomy): Eukaryota > Metazoa > Chordata > Aves > Galliformes > Phasianidae > Gallus > Gallus gallus. The sequence goes on from NC_052545.1 coordinate 4,232,869, forward strand.
TCTGGGGAGCATCCCAGCCCCCAGGAGCATCACCTGCATTTCCCCATGCAATCAGTGATTGGAGCAGGAAAGGCCACCTTGAGAGCAGAGACTGTTTCTGAGCTCGGGGTCAGTTCTGCCTCTGTGAGCAGAGCTTTGCTTTCAGAGGAGAGGCTCGGGCAGCTGCATTCGGTCTCCTGTGCAGAGCAGGGTTTAGTCTGGCAGATGGAGATGCTCAGCAAAACTCATTAATCTGTTATCACTTTCACCCACCCACAACAATCCCAGTGGTCTGAAGTCATGGTTTTCTGACACAGATCTCCAAATCTATAGCTCGTACAACAGCTGCAAGCAGAACCGAGTTCCAGGAAGGACAAAAATAAAGCTCCATTTAATTACACAGGTCAGGGTTGATCAAGATGGATCTCACTGAAAGACAAAGTTACCTCTGAGAGCATCCAAACGGCTTGGCTGTGGTACTCTTTGCTCCACACACCTGAACCACACCACAGAGGGCCCAAAGTCACGGCCCAACAAAACACTCTCCAGGAGCCTTCCTTGATAAACAGCCCAGGTCTCGAGTGCAGGCAGCACGGCACAAAAACAAGTCCTGTTCACATAACCTCATCTCACCGCCCTCCGCACAGCCCCAAACACGGGAAGGGTGAAAGCCAGGGCTGAAAACAACTGCAGAGCTGCAGAAGTTGGCAAGCAGCTGCTCGGAGCGAGTTGGTGTCGTGCCTATCTCCATATCTAGAAAGGTTCGATGCGCTCATTCCGGGAGGCCAAGGGGAACTAAATATAGCAGCGGGAGCCAACTGCTGGCAAACAAAGGGGCACGGGATGCAGCTACCTGAACTCCGTCCCGCTCCGACCCGTTCCCTTGTTTGGGGAGAGCACTGGGATTGCACTCGGAGGGATAACTGCGCACGTAGGCTTTAGGATGGAGGTGTGGCAGTAACACCAACACGCTCACCGGGGGGATCAGCTCTTTCAGGCTGTTTGTATCTTTCTCCCCGCTCCGACATCTGCTCGCATATAGGTGGGAGCATCCCCATTTCACATGCCAGGAGCCAAGGACGGCCTCCAGCAGTATTCTCAGCAGAAGAGCAGAGATGCGTCCAAGAGCATCTGCTTTGCTTTAACCTCTGCCCTCCGAGGAGGGCCCAGAAAGGGAACAGCCTCCATCTGCAGCAGGCTCTGCTGCTCCGTGTGGGGCTGGGCACCGTGGTGGCTTTCAGTGCAGAAGAGGCCTTGGGGAGAGATGCTCACCTCTGTGTCTGAACGGCACCTCCGCCACCAACAGCCCACGGCGCTGTGTTTCCAGCAGCAGCCCCAAAGACAGACCCCCATTTCAACGGGGCTTTGAGATGTAGCTTAGAGGCACGCAGGCTTCCAACAGAAAAAGGAAGTCAAAGCAGCCCCTTTTGAAAAAAATAAATAGAGCAATAAAGCGTTATCTTGTTGGCAAAGAGGAGGTTACAGCGTTCGGCTTTACGGGAAGTCAGTCAGTTGGGCTGGAAGGCAAACGGACTTCTCATTGTCTAGAAAAATGCTGCTCTTCACTTCCTTGGGTTTTTTTTTTTTTTTTTGATACAAGATTTGTTTTTAAGAGCCGTGGGATCTCAAAACGGTGCCAAGTGTGCTTTGCTTCTGACCCCTCACTGCTTCCCTGCGTGCCCTGGGAGGTCCCAGCAACCGAAACGTGCCTGATGCCATTTCCCCATTTATATCTCAGCCGCCCTCCTCCACATCCCGACAGACGGACCCACAGACCTGTGGGGATGGCAGAGGCAGTGCCCTCCCGGCACTCAGATGAAAACCCTCCCTAAGCCTCCCACCCTCTATTTGCCCCTTTTAAAGCTGCTGCAAGGCAGCTGAGCAGCTAATGGGTGGTTGCAGGCGCAGGGCTGCCTGCAGGATGCAGCTCCCCCCGCCTCGTATTTCGGCACTGATTTATGACAAGTGGACTCACGTTTCCATTAGCTGCAGCTCTCTCGTTTGACCCCTCTGCTTCGAGAGGCGGACTCGGCATTAAACTCCCATCAGCTTTCAGTCCTGCTGACCTCAGCCCCAAAACGCGCAGTGATGTTTTACATCAGCCCAGCACATTCCATTAATGCTCCCCCGGCTCAGGACCAGCAGCTGCTCTCCTCGCACCAGTAGGGGCACAGACACCATTAAGCATCACCTCTGCTCCAAAACCCAGCCTGCAGTTGCCAGCCGTGGCTGGAGGTGCCCAAGGCCAGACTGGACGGGCCCTGGGCAGCCTCATCTGGTGGGGGGCACTCAGCCCACAGCAAAGGCTGTGGTTGGATGATCTTTAAGGTCCCTTCCAACCATTCTAGCATCCCAGGACTCTAACCAGGGAAGCCCAACAGCTCTTAAATACCTCTTCACGTAGGGGCTGCTCTCTTGGCACTGCTCACAGCGAGTTCCCACCACCTCAAGGAGGTGCTGCTATAGAAATCCCAAAGATTTTTTTAAAGAATCACAGCATCGTTAAGGTGGGAAAACACCACTGAGATCACCAGGTCCAACCGTCAGCCCATCCCCACCATGACACCAAACCAGGGCTCTCAGTGCAACTTCTCTATGGCTCTGGAACACCTCCAGGGACCCCCCCCCCCCCCACTCCCCAGGCAGCAGTGTTAGTGCCTGAATACTCTTTCTAAGAAGACATTTTTCCTAGCAGCCAACCTTCAGCAGCTTCCACCTCCAACAGGAGCTAAGCTGTGGAAGAACTCCCATTACACGTTACTCCCATTGTTCCAGCATTAGATGTGCATTAAATTAACCCCAACTCAACCCCGCTGGTGGTGACTGCAGTGGCAGCTATTAGGGTGGGAAGAGAAAACACTTGCATGCGCTCAGCCTTCTGTAGCACGCAGGGGATGAGTGACACAATTTGCAGAAACCCTCCAAGGTGGCAGCAGCTCTCAGATCAGCCCATTCCATCGCAGAGTTCAAACACCGACTTAAAGCGTTTTCTCATCTAATCCCCTTTCAACCAAAGATGAGAAAAACGAGCAGAAGAGGAAGGAGCTGGCACAGAGTGAGATGATTCAAACCACTCCTTTCCAGTTCCTCAATTCACCTGTTAGGGGACTCCCATGGCTGGGAATTTCAGTCTCTGGAGCAATTAAAGGAAATTAAATTCAAGGAATGAGGCCTTATGCACTCAAAGCTTCATTAACCCCGTAACCTTTTAACCAAATACGTGAGCATGAAATTTTGGGTAGAGGAAGCGTTTGCCTTCCTGACACCGCTCAGTTTTAATGGCAAGTCAGTACTTACCTCCTGCAGAAGAACGCTGGGGTCGCAAACTTTGGACCTCTCCTGCTCCACAATGGTTATGTTAAAAACGTGGTGGGAATGACTGTGCTGAATGGAGTGCAGCCCCACCACCTGAAATAGGAACCAGCATTCAACCCTACACGTTGGCTCATCAGTGAGAGAAATAGCTGGGCGGCCCCACCAAGGGAGACGCTCCAGGTTGGAAGGGACCTTAAAGATAATCCAGCTCCAACCGTGGGCTGGGCTGCCCCCCACCAGGCTGCCCAGGGCCACCCATGGCCTCGGACACCCCCAGGGATGGGCACCCACCGCTCTGGGAGCAGTGCCAGCACCTCACTGCCCTCTGAGTGAAGGATTTCTTCCTAACATCCGACCTAAATTTCCCCTCTTCCAGTCTACAGCCATTCCCAGCAGGCTGCCACGCTGGGACCAGAGCCATAGAGAAGGAAGCAATACAAAATCCCTTCCCTGGTCTCCAAGTGGCTCTGTAAGGAGCCTTGCCACCCCGTGCTGCCTGCCTTGCCAAGCCACACACCTCATGCCCATCACTGGGTGAGCTTATTCACTCCTCCCGTGTGTGAGCGGAGAGAACAGTAACAATTCTAGAATAGATCAGACTTCAGTTGCTTGTCTTTTTCCCCCCTCCTCCTTTTCTTAAGTGTCTTCTGGGGGAAGAGGAACTGCCTTCTGTTGCCAGCACACACTACTTGTATCTGCATTTTAGTGCTGACCTACGGATTTCAGCTGTTTTAACTATTTCAAAGATGACAGCAAGGAAAGCATGCATTTAAAGAGATTGCTTTCTTCAAAACCATCACATACCATAAAAGCCATATGCTGTGCAGCCCTGTGACACTTCCCTTCCCACGTGCACCCCACCACACACAAACATTTGCAGCAATGCCTCCAAGGGATGCCACAGCCCTGAGCCGACGCTCTGCCCAATGGAGCAAAAAAGCACAGCCCCATTAACCAGCAGCAGGACGGACAGGCAATTCCTTATGCTTACAGCAGCCCATTATTTGCAGGTTAATTGCTGCACATCCAAAATAACGTTCTCGTTCTGATTTCATAGCAGCCATATTCTCTTATATGGAGCATGGAGAGCTGCTTGCTGCTGTAGGATGCCCTTGGTACTCCCAAGGACAATCTGAATGCACTGAGCGTGACAGGCTCTTGCTGAATGTGAAAATAAAACATCACTTATGCTTCCTCAGCCTTTGACACCAACAGAAGGGGCTTCGTATTACAGCCCCGCCAACAAAGAGCACATGGATGCTGTGGTGTTTGAAGTGCTCCCGGGCAGAACACAACACAGCCCCTGGAAATCTCAGGTCTGTTAACCCTTCGCTGTGTGCAAGATGGTCACCTCAAGTGCACGTGGCAGAGGAGTGAGGAGGACACGTGGTGAGCACACGCGAGTGTGCTGCAGCCAAGGGAGGCTGTTTCCAATGCAAACCTGCACACACATGGAGTTCTGCTCTGCACTCCTGATACTATCGCTTTACGATGACAGGATTTCCCAACCCAGTTTCTATCTTGTTCCTCATTCCTCTGCTCCAAGTAGTAATTAGTAATGCCAGCGTTCTGGCTGGATTGCTACAGCCCCATTAATAATGCAAGAGTAGTAAGGGAGAGAGCAGGAGAGGCTTGAAGGTTAAAAGCAATAAGAGAATGCATTCTGGGGAACAGCAGAAGGGAGGGAGGAGGAAGAGGAGTGACAGCCTTCTGAGATTATCAGCTGCATACCTCCAAACATACCATTCCTTTCAGGTGGAAACAGTGGGTGAGTCAGTCACGCCTAGCTAGGAGATAACATGTGAACGCCAAATGACACACCGAGGAGATTATTACCAAAGGAGAAGAAACCTTGTGTTTCACCTTCCCTTTCCCCTGGCAGCTATGCTGCCTCACCACTCGCTGTCTGCATTTCTCCGTTACTCACCATTCCAAGGCCAGAGGCACTGGGCAGCCCATTGATGACACACGCTGATGTTTCACCTCTCTGGAGGGCGTTCTGCAGAGATCAGCCCACACCTGCCCGCTCGCTGCCAGACCTGTAGTGCCCATAGTCACGCTGCTCACGGTGCAGCTCACCCTGTGGCTCTGCTGAAGCTTTTTATCTCACGTGCTCTGGACCTGAAATAGGTGCTGGACAGTGGTAGGCAAACCAGCATCCCCTCCTGCTTCTAAAGCCAGGGAGTCTCTTCCAACACGAGGGGCAACTCTCCCTCAACAGCAATGGCCCCATCCCGCTGAGGCACCAAATGAAGCTGTCTTCCACTGGCTCAGCTGGAAGCTGCTCCCCACCTACATACAGCACAGAAATACAAGAAAGCAGGAGCCTCTATGTCTGGTATTGATTCCTCAGCTGTTCGTGCTGAGTGGAAGCAGGCCACAGAGGCTGCATTGCCTGCTGCATGCCAGGCATCCTGCAGCTCATCTGGGCTCGTTCTGCTCCAGCACAGCACAGCACAGCAGGCCTCTCCTGAAGGGCCGTGCAGTTGCAGTTTTCTCAAGGATGTGCACAGCACATTAACTAACTTAAAGGTCATTCAGCAGAACTGACCAGCCACGCCACTTCTCCCCCAGGGTTTGGCATTTCCACTTCATTCAGTGGTGCCGGGCCTCTCATTAGTATGTCTGAAACAAAACAAGACAGGTGCTGCTCCCATTAGCCCAGGCTGGACTTGCATCGCTCTCCCAGCATATATTCCCATACGTCCACGTATCAGTTATTACTTCACACCAGTACAGCTCTCTCTTTCAGTGCAGAGAATTATTTCCCAGTCCTCCAGCTCAAAGGACTGCCCGGGAGGATGGAATGCCAGCAGGCTTATTGGGATGAGCTCATGAAAGAGGGACAAAGAAGGAAAAGGCTGAAAAGATCAGCTTCAGAGCTGCATGGCTTTGTCAAAGAGCCCATTCAAGTATCACTTCCTCTGCAGGGAGGAAGTGAGAAGGGCTGGAGGTCCTCTGACACAGCCAGCTTCCCCTCCACGACAATGATATAAAAGGGACCAGTGTTTGAAAAAAGAGGAAAGCAGGCCAGCCCTGAGCATGCTGTGACCAAATTAGGAAACAAACTCAATTGACGGCCTCCAAAATGGACATCAGCTGCAGCAGCGCTGCGCTAGCCCAGGAAGTCTGATGACTGTGTCATCTGCTGAAACCCGTTTATGTGCAAACAGAAAGGAGAAGCAAAACATCTCCTCACGCTGCATAGCTCAGGTTATGGCATGTGGGTGCTCTGGCCCCAAGGAAGAGGCAATCATTCAGCCACCCTGCCACGGAGCTATGCAAAACCTTTGCTGCTGACTCACGGCCCTCCAAAGATAACTCTGCCCTGGAAGCACTACGGTACAGGACAAGGTGTGTGCACAAAGTCTTGTTGCTGTTGGATTGGTGTGTATTTTATTTATTCTTTAGTGGTTAGCTGCGGCAGATGAAGCTGAGGTTAGAGAGCAGTGATTACTATGAGAGGAATGTGAGGGGGAGGAAAGAGAGAGGGAAGATGCAGCATCTCAAGTAAGGTCAGAACAATGTTTTCAAATTGCCTTGGAGAACAGCCTTTTTCCATCCCCTCCAATCTCCATGTCCACCACAGCAGCAAAATGCTGACCCCACTGTGATGCTCTGCAAACACAGGCAGCACCGGGCAGGGTTCTAACCCCAAACTCACCCCTGCTTTTGGCACTGGGAGGGCACCTCCCCAGCAGTTGGACTTGATGAGCCTCGTGGTTCCCTTCCAACTCGGGATATTCTATGCCCTGTCCTGAGCTGACCCCGCAGCCCCAGGGCAGCTCAGCACCATCACTACCCGCAGTGACACAAGAGGCCAGGTTACTTCACTGCTTGAAAAAAGTCAAACCAACCGAGCAACCCGAGTGCTCTGCTCCATACAGACGTTTAGGGTTTCTCCCTGTTAATGATCACCTTACATTACTCCCCCTCTTCTTGTTGTTCCACTTCACGCGGGGAATAACACTCCTCTCTTTCTCTTTCAAAGGAACCCAGGAGAAAAAGGCCAAGTTCACAGCTGTGGCAGTGGGTCTGTGGGCCCCGCTCTGCCTCCAGCACTGCCTGCAGGTACGGGCAGCCCCATCTAGTTGGCCATGGGGCAGCTTGACATCTGCCATGTTCTGACCTAAAGGGGGGCAAGCAGGGCTGTGGGAGAGGGGTGAGATGCTGCCAGGTGCCATTATACAGCCCAGGCTGAAGTTCCCTACCTGCACAAAGTCACATCCAGCCTGTTACCTCTGGCCCTTTCCTTAGAGAAGGGACAAAGCTGTGAAGGAGAACAGCACTGTCTCTTATGGACCCGGACGAGGTACTCACCGGCCAGGAAATGGCAGCAGAATTGCCTTTTCCCTGAATGGATATTGCTATATAAGGCAGAAATGAAGCACAGGAGTGAGCTTTGTTGCTTGAAATTGCACTGACTTACACAGTCTATTTTTAAGAGAGACCACTTTGAGCTCTTGCTTTCGGCAGCACTTTTCTTTGTCTCCATCAAGAAATAGATACCCCATTTACACTGACCTCTTTCTCAGGCCCACTTCCAACTGGGGCTTCGCCCTCTCCTCTGTCAGAGCCATTCATCACATGAAGCATTTCCAGATACTGCTGCATAAACGGACCTGACCTTGTAAAAGCAGCAGCACCTGAGCTCCCATGGTGGAACCTTCCAGGTGAGCTGCTGGCACAGCACCTGCAGCCCACTCCCATGCATCCCAAAGGACGGTGGCAGGGATACAGACAAGGCAAGGACTGTCTTGGGCTCGGGAGACAACTTGGGTGCTGTTTCTTTCCCTAGATCTCCCTCTAGGTTAGAGAACAGCTGCCAACACAGCAAGCAGGCACACACCACGATGCTGGGAAGCAGCAAGAGCCCTCAGCACACAGCTTCCCCTGCAGCCCCCTAACAAGGGAAGGGCATGGCCCAGCACAGGCTTGGGATGAGGAGACCTCCTGACTCTCAGCACTCCCCACGCAACTTTGACCCTACACAGACCAACGGGATGAACCACCTGGTTGGGCACGCGCACATTCCTGAGTGGGACTGTACTTTTAAGGCTTTGCTGCAGCAGGAGCACCCTCCTCTTATCTACCTTCCTTTATGACTTGGCAGTGAGGTCTGACAGGGCGTTACCTGCCGCCTGCAATCACCTCAGCACCCTCAGCCACCTTCGGCCTCAGTCTCTCCCTCTCGCCCATCCCTTTGGGCAGAGATACGGAGATGACAGGCGCTCCCATCGCTGCACTGCCGCCAGCAGCAGCGCCGCTCGCCCCGCCGCAGCGCAGGGCTCCTGCTGATGGCTTTCAATGTCCTTTTATGGAAGAAAAATGAATCGCCTGCCCAGCCACGAGTGCCTCCGAGCCGAGATGACAGACGGAAAGTTGCCATTTGTTGTGGTTTTGGCAGCGAGCGAGCAGAGCGCGTTCCCATGCGCGGCACTCGTTTAAAAGGGGCGCAGCAGAGGCACCGAGCCGGAGGAGAAAGCTGGGAGCTGCAGAGCTGCAGGTTTCCAGGCATGCGGAGCCGAGGGGGAGGATGGCAGAGTCCTGAAAAGAGCCCTGAGCCTTCTGCTGGATCACACAAGCTGGGGATGGGCTGCCAGGCAAAGGCACACGCAGGCCTGAGTGCTTTTGAGTGCTCCATTCCCAAACCCCACCAGTAAGAGAAGCAGCAACGCCGCGCTTTTATTTCTTCCCCATCCCCACAGATTTTGCTGAACCACATTCACACAGACATGGGAGGAGGGGAACTTCAACATGGGAGATGGGCCCTAAGGTCATTGCCACCAGGAAGAACTGACAGGGCTTTGCCATAAGCAAATGCCATCGTCAGCTCTGCTCTCCGCTGAAGCTGCAGGGCTAAGCCATCAGCAACAAGCAAATCCGAACAACCAGGTTTCAAGGAATAGCATACAGAGAGCAGGGATCAGAATGGCTGAACAGAGAGTGAGACAGGACCAGGGGGGCCTCCGAAATGTTTGCAGTGCTGTCAGGAAGCTGAATGAGACAGCAGACTCCCAACAGCTGGAAAAACATGTTGCAAAGCAAGGAGAACCAAGTAATTCTCCACATGCAAATCCTATTCTGAGGCATTTGGGACAAGCTCAGTTGCCCCATAACACCCCATAGCACACCTGTAGCTGGATCCTAGGTGACAGGGGTTGCCTTGTTTTGTGCCTCTGGATGAGGCACAGCTGCGTGCCCCATTACTGCAACAGGTAGGGAGATCACAGAGCCTACAGCACACCCCATTAGCTGCTTCCGTAACCTTAGATCTGGTATGCCACGATTTCTTATTTCAGCAAGAAATGCTGCTCTCATTGAAGTCACTGTAAACCATACAATGTGACTTATTAGCATGGGCTGTGGATGCAGCATTAGCACCCTGCTAAGAAAAGCCATGTTCAGACACAGCTTGCTAGGCAGAGCTCCATACAAGCTTAAACCTGTCTCACTCCCAGCAGAAAATGAAGGTGAAGAGCAGCTGGGTGCATCTGCTCCTAGCCAGCACCTCAATCAATCCTGAGAAATACCAGCAGCTTGAAAAGAAGTCCTTAAAACGTCACCCCTCTGTTCTGCAATTTAAAAGCACTCACAAAGACTGCTGTGCTCAGAGAGCCCAAGCCAGAGACACAGAGGTGATGGAGGGGGTCCACCCCACAGGTGCATTGACACCCCCTTCTCCAGCACAGCAGCTGTGACACCCAGCAGGCAAACTCATTCCCTAAGCAGAGCCTCATTAGCAGGATGCACTGCAGAGCCCTAAGAACAGGAGAGGCAGCTGCCCCATCCGAGGGCAATGCAATTTAACACCGCAGCCATGTGTAATCACCTCTTTGCATCCAGCCTGCAGACAGCTTGGTTCAAATTAGCAAAAATCCTAAGGCACGCAAAGGAGTTGGAGCTGGAAGTGCAAGCCCTTGTGATGCAGCTGTAGGATTCAGCTTCAGGTTTTGAGCTCTTCAGCACCCAGAGGGCCAACACTGCTTCATGCACGCACGATTTCCATGGCAACAGCAGCTCTCACCTCCCCATCTCCAGGCTGGCTGAAAGCCCCGCAATGCTTTGTGCTGAGACTGCAAAGAGGGGAGAGCCCTTCCCCGGCCGCAGCACTGCGCTGGGATGGCAGCGAGCAGCTGGGAACAAAAGCTTTGTCTTCCTGAACAATACAGGACCCTGGGAGGAGGGAGGCAGAGCAGAAGTAAAGGGTTTCCTTTTCTGGTGGGAAGCAGAGCTTTTCCCAGTGTGTAGAAGTGCACGCTCACTTCCCAGCGCTTCAGAAGTCAGCAAGCAACTCCTGTCTTCCGTGGTTTTACCCGGCTGCCAGCTTTGCTATGTCAGAATGCAGAGAGGAGAAACACGCATGATTAGCAATGAGAAATTCGGGGTAAGATGGAGGCTGACCGAGCTGGCCAGCAAGCCTGATGCTGCCGGGAACCTGCTCTGTGCACACAGCTTCTGGGAACAGAGGGGCACTGAGCAGAACCCCAAAGCTCCAACGGGCCCTCATGTCAGCCTGCCGAGTGACAGCTGCCTCCCTTCCCCCCCAGCTCAGACAGCAAACATGCAGTAGGTTGTATTTGTGGGGTAGCTGGGGCAACAGCTCTCCTTCACTAATTAAGCTTCTCCTCCTTGCAGTCAGCAATATTAAGATTCAAGCCGTGGCCACCTCAGAAAGAGCCAAACTTCCCTCGGCACAGCTGGAGCCTCAATGGCCCCAACAGATGGCACGGGCTCATCTGCATGCTCCACGGGCACCCACTCAGCCACAGACAGCAACCAGCAGCTCTGCCCATGGCTGAGGTTCTAACAGCCGAGTTCTGGTCCCCGCAAGGTGCCAGTGGGTCAAAGTACAGGAGATGTGGGTGAGATGCACAGGGAGTAATCTGTGTATGCCTACAGCTCTTCTTCTGGCTGAACGTGGGTTGGGCTCAACAGAAGGAGTGCCTTCAGCTGGCTTCCATCACTTATTTTACAGCGCGTCCATATCTGGCCCAAATACCCTACGCAAGATTTAAAGGAAAGCCAGAGCATGAACACAAACTCTCCAAGTGAGATGAAGGACCCAGGTGACGGAGCACAGAAACACAACAGGACCGCCACCTGGTCCTCCCTCTCCCCACCCTGTAAGAGCCTTGAGGTTTCCAGAGGCACCTTCTGACCTTTTGCTTTCTGTACCTCCCCTCGCTGCAGGTTCAGCTGTGCAAATGCAGCCCTTCCAGCCAGAGAGGGACTCCTTCCAGGATCAGTCATCACCACCCCAAAGTCTGCCAGAGGCACTGCTAGCAAAGCCAACGCATCCTCTCCAACCTCTGCAGAGTTCCCATAGAGGAAAGGGATAATCTAGCCCTTTCCTCCCTACAGGCAACGGTTTCCTGCGAGCAAGAGCATTAGCTTAAATTCCTCACACTGGAAAGAGACAAGATAGCAGGGAATGAGAAGAATCACCCAAGTTGCTGCTATGAGAAAACACCACATCCTGCTGTCCCAATTCTTCATCCTCGCCTTCAAATCCTAAAGTCGTTCAGACTTCTAAGAAGAGCTCTAAGCTACTCAGCAGATTTTCAGCTAATGAATCAACACAAGCTGTCCAGGAAACCAGGAATCCAGCCCACTGGAATGCTGCAACCCCAGGGCAGGGGGAGCGGAATGGACAAGCAGCATCCTTCCCAGCATAGGAAGGAAATGAAACAGCAAACCAGAAGGAAGGGAACATTTCAGCACCGACCTCTTATCACAGTTACTGTGCCACACTACACATTTTAGGGGGAAAAAAAAACCTTCAATTTTTTTTTTCTTTTTTTGCACATTGGAACATTTGTGTTTCTGGAGCCTGGATTCCGCCCCGTGCTGCTGACACACACACATTCTGAAAACAGCTTGGGTTTTGCAAAAACAGACTTAAAACAAACAGGAAAAGTTGATTTGAACACGAATCGACAGTGCCACCTAGTGCCTTGCACAGCTGCTCCCTGCATCTCCTCCCAGACAGACGAGGTGGGCACCAGCAAAGCGAACCTGGGTACCAGAGACCTGAGAAGGATTTGTGTAACACTGAAGAGCATTCTTCCTCCCTCCCCCCTCACCCAGGAAAGCAAAGTTCACTGCTGGCAACTTCAGTCTCTACAGACAACAGAATTTGACTTTCTCTTGCTTTCCCAGCACGGGACAACAGCTGTACTGCTTATGGGAGCCCAACACTACAGCAGCCACAAGCATAAGTCCAAAGCACCCACAAACTCTGTGCTGCAGGAGCGTGCAGCTCTCTGAACGCTGCATGAGAATTCAGTGCAGTGGTTAACAGCACACACGCCGCCTTGTAGCTTTGTGACAAACACCAGTAGTGCATTGGCCACCACCCACATGCACCAGATGCATGCAGGGCTCTGCTTACGTTGAGGAAACTGAGAAGCAGTTTTTACACTTCTACCTTTCCCCAGGACAGACGGTGCAGAAGCACAGCAGCCAGTTTTCCCCTCTCTGTACCCCCATTGGACCCCATGATTCTTCTCTTACGGCTATTAGCAAGCTTTGGGAAGAGTACAGTGATTTTCTGCCCTTTGAATGGACTTATTCAGACAAGTTTCTGTCCCTTCCAATCAAACCTGTATTCCAGTGATAGCATAAAAGAAAAAGGTAAGATGCTAAGGATAGTGTATAGGGTTGTTTCAGCTCATTCACCAGAAGTTTCATTAGACAAAGGATTACTATTTGCCTTTCAAACACCTGGCTCCCTGCTCCCTTAAAACATTTCTGTATATGCAAGACAGCATCCCAAGGCTTTGTAGAAGCTTTTGTAGCCAACATCTTTCAAGCCTGCCACATGAAAGGGATTCTGTTGTCTGTATCAACACCGCCCTGAGTACATCTGTCCAGACACACAGAACATCAGCAAGATCCAACAAATACCTCCACCGCTGCTCCATGCAGCCACATGAGATCCTCAGCTCAGCTGGGGCTGCCAAGTGCGAGCTGTGCTCAGCTGTGCACCCAGCACTCCAGAAGAGACCCGATGGCCAATGTCACCCAATTACCTTTCTGCAGCGGGGATTAGGGCAGCTGAACCTCTTCACATCGTTGTCCAGTAGAGCTGGGAAGTTACAGAAGGGACACCTGCAGCCCAAAATAAGAGGCTATTAATGCACAGTGCCAACAGTGGATTTAGTCAAAAAGCTCTGCGGTGCTTAACAGCGCTGCCAAGCAAACGCCTGCTGCAAGGATATGCTGACTGCTGTCCTTTTCCTCATATTTCTTCGATCACTTCCCTGTTTGCAATCAAAATGTCATACACTCAGCGCTACTTTAGACTGTACAATATAGAGGATCAGCAAAGAGCTTGCAAGCGAGTCTTAAGGGAGACAGCCCTATTGAGTTTTAATCTGCTCCCAGTCAAAGGCGGGCCAACCTGAGTAAAAACAGCCCTGGCAGGCAGGAGCCTGAAATAGCAACGCAGCTCTATCCCATAGCTGACACACATTTAGGGGTTTGGGGAGCCATTTTTTTTACAACAGTTAGAGCAGTTTGCACCTTGCACTGGGCACTGACCTGACAAGCTCATCTGCACAGGCAGCAGCCACCTCCTCCTCGGCTTTCCGCTCGTAGTATTTACACAGGATGGTTTCTGGAAGCACCTTCTCCAGCTCGCTGGTGGGGAACGAACACGTGCAGCTGCCTTCCATGCAGCTGAGCTCTGACTGCGTGTGGAAGAGAGCTCAGTCTCAGTATGATGCTAGTGGCAAACCAGTTAGTGCTTGGAATATTCCACGTAAACCAGAGCAGAGCCGTGCTTAGAGATAGTAGAGCTTTAATCAGCAAGTGGCCGCCAGAAAGCAAGCTTACTATGGTAAGAACATGGCTGGCTCATCAAAGCAGATCAGAACTCAAAACATGTACTGGACATGAAGATGCTTGCTGATAGACTGGATCACAGTTCACAAGCACCAAATCCACCGTGACCTCAAGGCAGACTTATTTCTGCACAATCTCCACTGAGATCTAATACTCTGTTTGTGACCAACACGTTACATTCTTAGCAATGTGGTCATACGTGCAGCTATGTTCACATATAACAGAGATCCCACAGTAGCAAAGTACCCTACAATCTGATTATTATACCCAGCACAAATGAGTACGCACACCTCGGAGCAGGTAATAATTCACATACAGCTCAGTTGGGCATCAGGATACTGCTAACTGCTCCCTGACCTTTTGTACCAACTCCGGTAACTGTCTCAGGAGCAGCAGCATTTGTAAGTGACACTGTGGTTGGTAGTACCACTGAGGAAACAACCCCCAGATTAAGTTGGGATCACAAGGAAGTGATGAGGGACAAATATTTTTAGCTAGGAAGGGACTGGCCAAGTCAGAGATGACACCACATGTGCAGATACCACTGGTTTATTAAGCAGTGAATCAGAACCAGATGAGCTCAAGTTATTGTTACTCTCTGAATGCTGTAGAAAGTTCTCCTAACGATCCATTTCGGTTTGTTCAGCATGAAGCACACGAGATGGAGGTCAAACTAAAATCTTACAACCCAAATCCCATTGGAAAGTTGTTAATGGTGAGACTGACTCATTGGATTGGCATTTCAAGACAGTTCTGATCAAATACTTCCCAGGAAGTGTGGCTACATCTGGTTTAAGCTACAAAACTATGCAAACAGCAACGTGATCACCCAACAGCGATTTATCCTTTTTCCCTTTGTCCAGTTGGGAAATTCTTACCTTCCCAGAGCCAAAGACTGCCTCCTGAGCATATTTAATTAGGCACTCCTTGCAGAACAAGTGACCATCTGCACACTGGGTTAGCTCTTCAAAAGCAAACTCCCCATAACAGCAGCGGCACTCAATCATCTGACCATCCTGCAACACAACAGAAATATTAGCAACAGCAAGAAATAAATACAAATCAATAGTTATAGCAACATACCAACACAGGGCTGCAAATAAACACCCCGTGATGCGGGTACGTACAACTGCAAGCTAGAAACAATGACAACATTAATTATAAGGAGCCATAGTTACACACCATTCCATCAGATATCCTGCTCAGTGGTCAGAATCCACTAAGCAAAAGCAGAAACTCGGTTTTAAGTAACTTAATACCTACACGTCCGGTTTGGCAGATTCCAAAAAGCCAGGGAACACATGGTGTTTTAGTAATTCTTAGCTCACAGGCATAGAAGCATCTTGAGCTGGGGAAGCTGTGATTGCAGAGAAGCAGCAGACTACGCAGCACTCGCATGGGGAAAAGCGAGCTTCAAATCTGTTGCCCTCTAAAGGAACAGTCACCCAGCTGTCTGCAGAAACCCTGCCATGGCCTCCTCAACACAGTTATGAACGCGTGCCCACTTTTTCAAACGTCCAACATCTTCTCTGAAGTTTGGAGAGAAGCAGGAATTGAGACAGAAAAGGCAACCCACAGCAGCTGAACCTATCTTCAACTTTTCTCCATTGAAAAGGAGAAGCCCGATTTTCAGGTTTTTAAAGAGCCCTTTCTGCAAAGGAGAAAGGCCTTTCTGCTGGCAGAGCTCCAAGAACAACAGCAAATCTGCTTCGAAGTCTTCAACAGCCATAACAGCAGTAGCAAGAGCAAGCCTGGTGCTATTCTATCGCAGTGTTTGTCCTGGCCAGTAAAGATACAAGCAGTAGCTGACTGAATTACTGCAGATCATTACGTGCATCAATACTGTCTTGCTGGACTCAGCTCATCTACCCTGTCCAAAAGCCAGCCAACACACACTATGCAGGTTTTGCCAGCTCAGCAAAAGCAGTACGGTGCAAATGCAGCTGGTCAGGAAAGCTCCCTTCCAGAAGCCAGGAAATTCTGAAGTGCTAAGTGCAAAACAGCACCTATGCATGAGCTGAACTCAAGGGATCATCTTATACATACTGACCTTCTGATATTGTTCCTCATTCATCTGCAGAGCAAGGAGAAAGTCTGCATGCTGTAAAAGAGACGTGCATCTTTATTTACAGAATAGATAAAGCAGTTATTGCATTATCTCAAGATTTACAGCCCACCACAAAAGGCACACTGTCTGCTCACAACATCACTCAGCCCATCCCTGCAGTCCATTAAGATATTTATGATTCAGCTAAAACAGATGGGGGGAACGCAAAGGCAGCAAGAACAAAGAACCAAATTCGACATTACAAGGGGCTGCCCCTTCATGTTCCTATGGGTAGAGCTCAACTCGATAGGCCTCTCCGGTGAAAGCCCCAAGGAACATTATCATTGCTTTTAAAAGGAGGCACTAACCATCTGCTTAGGAGAAGCTGATCTTTAAAGAAGCTACTTCAGAAAGAACCGTATGTGCAGAAGGGTGAATTCTCTATGGGAGACAACAGAGCAGCAGGCGTTGCAGGGTTCTGCTTTGAAAGACACAGACCTCAGCAAGGGAGGAGATGTTCTGGAGCCTGAAGTGCCAAGCTCTGCAAGGCAGTGAGTGAGCAGACCGCCGTGGGTCTGGCAGCAGAGAGGTTAACGTGGAGAGTTACTCAAAGTTTTGCTCAGTGTTTGAGTTTCAGCAAGAGGCAGATTTCCACATTCGGGACAAAGAGCTCTGCAGCCGTTTGCACCAGCAAACCAAAGCGGCTCCTACCACTCACCTCTGCCATCTCTTTAACTTTTTGCTCATAGAATTCCTGCTCCAGTAGCACTGGTGGGAGAAGCGAGAGCTTGTCATAGGACCTCCAGTGCCGCCTCTTGTTCTCCAGGAAGAACATCCGCTTCTCAATCTTCACATCCCCTAAAGCAGAGTTACAGACACCATGAAGCAGGACGGGGCAGCAAGAACAAAGCTCAAATCCTTCCTCCTCTACACAACTTCAAAACCTCAGGCACCACTGTACCAAGCAGATGTACTAAGGAAGAGCATCTCCAAAACAGACAGCAGACAGTGACAGAAACATTGCTGTTTTGGGAACACGTCCCTTTTCAAGGACAGTCCTTTCTAGCGTAAGCCTGTTCTGCTTACAGTAATCAAGCAGAGAGCACAATACACACTGCTTGTTATTTACCTTGCTCAAATTTGAAATCTATATATGAATACTGATTCATTTCTTTTCTCCTTTTTCGTTTCCCACTGGTTTCCGGAGACAGCTCCTGCCACTTTTTGATGGCATCTGAAAAGGCCTGAAAACAAAACAAAACCAACATGCAGCTTTAAGTCCCTTCTGTTCTCTGGGAGAAAGCAGAAGCACACAGCTCAGATCAAAGCACTGCACAAACAGGTGCACAGGACTGAAGTAAAACAGGAAAGCCAGGCACCACACAGAGGGATGCAGACCTCTTCCCTTTGTCCACCTTGCTGCTTCACATACTCATAAAGCAATCGTTCCATTACAGCAACGTAGCCACCAGGCAGAGCTGAATGGTACCTTGCACTGCCTCAGCTATTAACACTAATACAGCTGCTGCCCATACTGACGTAGAGCTGATCCTTTTTTCCTTTAAACTGAATTCCTTTTTTGAAGGTCTACAGTTAGAACCTGGTTTTGTTCAATTCAAGTACTCAGTGCTCAGTCAAATGAAGAGGAACAGTGGTTTTTGCTTTAGCCAAGTACTGGAAGGGTAGAGAGAGAAGCTCAAGCAAGAGAAGCATATCAGAGCACATCCAGTCACAAGCCTGAAGCTACATTCACATTTAGCCTGGTGATGCTCCAGAACAAATTTCTTTGCAGTTCCATTACTGTGAAAACTTCCACAAAGAATTTAATGATTCACTTCATAAGTCATAATTGCAAGAAATAGGGCAGTGAGACTTGGCCTTCTCCTCAATTACATGCTGTCACTTACAAACTAATAACAGCAGTCGAGTTAAATGCTTTAAGACTTGGCTAAATGTCTCGGTTTTATTGGCAATTACACCCCACTTCCGCAAGGTACAGGAGTACCTCTGAGTTAATGCATCACTTATCATAAACTAGCTATCGTTTCAACCATTATTCTGTTACAGAAAAGTAAAAGCTTCCTGCAGCATTCTATCTGGCTGATGAGCTTTGCAGGAGTCTACTAAGCAAAGACTTCTTGAAAGGAAAGGAGGACAATTACAACAAAAAGCCCACAGAGAAACCCCACGTAACCACACATCCCGAGAAGCAAGTGGCACAGTAAGGCTAAAAGACATCACACTGCTCCCCACACACAGCACGGGCAACCCTGGGGAAGAAAACAGAGCTGAACAGGAGAACCTTTCGTGTGATTGCATAGTGTCCCTTGAGTTCATGTAGCGCCCACTTAATGTCTTGGCTGCTCAGCATCTTGAAGTCTGCCATGAGAAGGTCAGCTGCCTGAATAAAGCACCGCTGGTCGAGCGGGGCAAGCTTGGAGAAGTCAAAGTAGTCCACTTTAGGCACCTAAGAAGGAAATGCAAAAGATGAGGGAGGATATAGAAAGACTTGCTACACGTACACACACACCTCAAACTACTCTTGCAGGATAGGAGCCTTCTGCAGGACCCCCCCAGACTGCGTCACCCTGTTCTGAGCACACATCTGAGCAGCAGCTGGGAGGACAGCGTGGGCGTGAAGGTGTATGCTGTGCTCCTGGCAGGACACAAGACAAGTAGCTTAAAGCCACTGTGTGCATCAAGGAGGGAGACTTGCACTTAAGAGGCTGAAGAGCGATGCATCAAGGTCACACAAAATAGTCCTCAGGCCAAAGTACTACATGTGACAGAATGACCAAGAACTCCTACAATGGATGTCACATCGAGCACTTCAGCCAGCGGGTGGCTGACAGGCAGGCAAGCCTGAGGGGCCTGCTGATGGCACAAAGCAGACGAGAGGCAGCTGTGCAACAGCAAAACAGAAGAGTCTTGAAGTCATCTTGCAAGCAACTACTGCTACTTAACACCATCTGAATTGCACCTAGAGGCCTCCTATCAAAGCACGGCTCAACGTGAGCTCTGCGAGTACACACAGAACCACACACCCCAAGATCACTTCATGGTGGACAGGCTGGAGGCGTGCTGTAGATGAGGGTATTCTCACTTGCCTTTGTCTCATCTTGGCTGGCAAGCAGGCTGCTGCTGGGATTTAAAACCATTCTGCCTTCCTTCTTTGGGTAATCTGGGTTTTCCAGAAGGAAGTTACAAAGTCTGGAAAGAAAAATACAGTTAGTTCAGGTCTGGGGAGCTCAGGCTCATTCCTCACCGGTACAATTGCTAGCATCCTCTAACGAAGAGGCTGGGCAGGCAAGCCACAGCCTGCCCTGTGAGAACCAAGAGAGGTCTCAGGCTGGAACAGACCAAAAACAAATGACTGAGAATTAAGCAAAGAATTATCAGTTGCATGACTGCAGAAGGGAAAGCAAATAGATGTCTTTCAACAATTCCATGTGCCTACACGAAGCTCATACGGGTCAGCTACTCGTCAACATAAAGCTCCACGCAGGGGGAACGATCAAGCTCGCTTCCCACCCACAGCCACGTATGTGAGCAACACCTCCTCAGGCTACGTGACTCCATCTGCAGCACTGCAAGTCGAGGAGCACTCACGTTCTGCTATGAGGAAACAAACATTGTGAGGACTACACAAGAAGGAACAGTCGCAGCACAGCAGCGTTAACTGAGACAGCTGAGATGCACCGTGCCACACGGATCTATGGAAAAACAAGCACACAAATCCCTATCACAGCTGCAATAGGCTGAGGTCTTCCTGGTCAGAAGATTACTGAATCACATTTTTATTATAGCCTCTGGCCTTTAACTACTTTCCCATAAGGGCAGAGACAGAAACACATCTAAAATTGTTTGCATCAGATACGTACTGCAAACACAGCTCTCCCTGTCACGGAGCCTGAAATCACAATGGCATTGTGCAAGTTACACTGCAAACTGGTCTGGTGGGAGCGGCATTCAGAAAATGATCACTAAAAATAGTTGGCAAATGACATCCCAGACGAAGCGCTGCGTGCCTCAGGTCCTGCTGCAAACAATTGTCGCTCTGTCAGGCCAATTTAGCTGAACTGAGCATTTCAGCTCCGGAAACCCTCCAGCAAGTGGTTTCGGAATACCCCACTGCTGAGATCCACACCCACTGCAGGCAGCCCTACCAAGGGGCTCTGAGCCTCCCCTGCTCGTTCTCAGCCCCCAACCCCTGCTGGCTGGGCCGAGGAACTCAGGCCCTCAGTTCTCCCCCCCCCCCCCGCTGCAAAACAACACCCTTCTGAAAGAGCTACGAGGAGCAATTAGCATTCATAAAACTGTTTGAATAAGAAGGTGCTAGGTTGCAGCAAAGACATAATTGCTGCTAATTTACATTCCCGATGTCAGAAATCGGCCCCTAATTAAGAGATCTGAACCAGCGTGCAGCATTAAGCTGCTATCAGGGCACCGTTACTTCAGCCCCTCGTCCACATTCAAAGCAGAGGCATTGCTTTCTGTTTAATCACATATTGACATCTCCAGCCAGGAGATTCTGGCCAAGCTGAAGGCTTCCGCACACAAAGGCTGAATGGACGATACCCAGCTGGGAGCAGCTCTCACACCTTTCACATCAGCTGGAAGTTTTAAGACCATCCTATTGGAAAGCAACAAAACATCCCGGCACCAAAGGTTTAACAGCTTCCATCTCCTTTGCTTTTGTCAAAGATAACTGTTCTAATCCAGCGCAACAAACCTCGAGGAGCTCAAACACGAGGGCTCAGCTGCAGCACAGTGCATTTGAGCTCTCCTGCACTCTGCCTTTTGGTGCTCGGGACTTTCAAAGATGTCAGCCCTCAGCATCCAACAAGGAGTTAAGTGGGTCCCAACGCACGCACACTCGTAGCACTGCTCTGTAATATCTGCACCCCAGGACACAGAGCCAGCTAAAAGCCTCATCCCTGGCCAAACCCAGCCACCCCCAGTTATTATATACCTCGAGCCTGATTCAGCTTGACACGCCGTGGAGATCAAAGAGCCCCTGCCAGCAAGGCTGCCCAGTGCCACGACCCATTTGTTCCGATACAAAAGCCACGGTGACAATTCAAAAGACAGTTTGGTTAAAGGAATAAAAATATGGGGAAGAAATCTTTATCATCCAGTAAGCCTGCCACGCGCCGCTGAGCAGGCACTGTGGGCAGCCTGCGGGGCAGCCCGTAAGCACCTTTTCATCTCCCTGGTTCTGCAGCACACAATAGCAGAGAAGAGATTCCGGGAGCAAAAAGGGAAGGAACGCATTAAGACTTACAGAAGCCGAGATTTAATTCCACCAGGCTTCACTGAATCCTTGCAGGATACAATAACTGGTTTTGCACACAATCCCTGAGAGGGTCCTGCAGCCACACACCTAACTTCAATGGCCCGGCAGCCCCAGGGGGGAGCGCTGTGTGCCTCCTGCACTTCCAACACAGCCACCCACAGCACGGGCACCTGAGAGCTTCTCGTGCTCAGTGTGTCACTGCTGCAGGGAAAGCACTACCAGACAAGAAGAGTTGCAACCTGATGAATTCCTAACCCAGCAGTGTTTCTCCCAAGGCATGATTTCACAACACAGGCAAAGGGATAAGAAATCTAAGGATGATTCCATTTACTGGGCTTAGTTCCTTGCCACTCTTATATCCAGTAAGCCTCGCATACTCCAATACTGCTAACTGTAAGGGCATCAGATCCATACAAGATAAAGTGAATCCTATGGCAACCAACACCTATTCTTCATTTTTGTGTCATGCAATAACCACTCTGAATGTGTTTCAGTGACAGTTACAGAGAGAAGAGAGCGGCCACCCAACGTCAGCCATCATTTACCCCACACCCCTGTGCTTCCTGGTGCCAACACACACAATGTCTCACTCTTCAGCTGCACAAGCTTTACTCACCGGGGTGGGGAGATGATGCAACTTATCAACAAGGTAAAGGACTTGCTTTAGTCTTTTGATTCTAGCGTGACTCTCAGAGATGAGATATGATCCTTAACAAGGAGCCTGGAGGTGCTGGTACAGTCAGCTAAGCAGCAGACCTCGGGGTGATTTCCCATAGCTTTTACTTCCCTCATTGGCTCACATTTCTGCTCAATTTGACCAAAATCTGTCCATCAGCAAACACCCAGAATAGGTCCTACCAGTCTTCAAATGTGCTTATCTGCAAAAGGTGGTTTGAGAGGAACTCAAACGGTACCACTGCTATTCAAGGGGATAAAAACCAACACCACGGCATCGAAGGAAGAAGTCCAGACCAGTGTCAGTTTTTATCTGGAAAAAGGCAGGAAGAGGCAGGAAATGAAGTAGGAAATTGATTTCTGCAACCCAAAATTCACCAACTCACCTCTGAGCTATGTGCTACAGAAGCCAAGCCCTATTGCTGACACCTCTAACAAGTCTGGTAACAGGAGGAGACGATATGTAATGGCTTTAAATCTTCAGATAACTAGTTAACAGAATGTGCAAATTATCTTAAAAAGCAGAGAAGCTACAGCATGATGTCAGAATCATAGGAGCTTTAAGAAAAGCTCTATTACACATTTAAAAAAGAAATCCATGCTTTTTGGCACCACCAGCACAGTGCTGAACTCCCAGCCTGGATACACTCAACAGCATTATTAGCAGGAAGGAAATTGGAAGTGTGACTGCAGCCAACCTGTTTTATGGTATACTCTGGCTCTTGGATCCATACTTACACGTTTAAGTCATAGCAGTCCTTGATGCTGATTAGCTCTTCAATATATTCCTTCCTCACATCTGGAAATCTCGCTTCCTACAGTAGGAAAAGCTAAGGGTTATACAGGTATTAGAGGAGCCGCATAGCACAACCTTGCAACAGCACCAAAGACAGAAATAAATGTATGGGTAGTTATCTAGCATGCTCCCAAAACAGGGGCTAAAATGGGATCCAGGAGACTGTTTATATCCATACGGCCTGGATACTGCAAGCTGCTGGCTCTCCTGGCTCCACAGGATAAATAATAGGTCTTTTTTTATGAGTATGGGTAGTGGTGTGAGTGGCTGCGAGTGCCTGGCCTTACGAGTGATGCAGGGTGGATGGAAAGAGGAGAGGCACATAGGTACAAACTACAACACAAGCAAAGTTAATACATACCCCCAGGTGGAAGATAAAGGGCTTTGAGGTTGTGTGCTGGAATACATTCCAAAGCAAGAGGGAAAAGAAACAATACACAAACTCTTGACGAGAGCAGAGCAGACAAGAAACCTTCAGTGGCATTAGCCATGTAGCCAAGAGCCCTTTAGTGCTCTCTAATTGGCTTTCCATGTGGGTATTGCAGTTGGTTGCACCAGAGGGTACTTTGCTTTGCAAGACTGAACTGGGCAGGGCTGTTAAACAACCCAAACAACGTAACAGTATGTACTCATCCATCTCTCAGAGCAGGTCAGCAGTCACCAAGGTCTTACTCTGACAAGTGAGTGTTGATGCTGTGCTGCTTGGAGAATAACAGTATTTTCTCCATCTTGGTTTCCCAAATTGAACCAGGTGGAATTAACATACAGTAAGATGCAACAGATTTGCACAAGATAAGAAATAATAAAGAACATTTAAGGAAAATCCATAAAGTATCAAAAGAGAGCCTTCCTCCCTAGCAGGCAGTGGGATGACTGTGCCAGAGGAGAGGGGAAACCACCAGATGTGAAGCATCACCAAGCATTGTTTCCTGCTGTTTTTGCAATGCTCACCAAGCTAACAAACATAGCACAGCTATGAAGAACAGACCTGTGTTACTTTACCTCCCTGCATCCCAACACACTCCATACAGCTCTGGTACGTTTTCCTGGCCAACGACCCACCCCAAAGCAAACACCATTGGGATTCACATCCGTCATCACTGCTGCCACAGCAACGGGGTTAATCTCTTTAAACCAAAGTTATCCAGGTCTGCCCACTGCACGCTCACGATGTGCATTGCTGAGCCTCAGCCAAAGCAAGGAGAATTTGCAGCTGAAGTAAACGGGAGCTGTGCTTTGAGCACATGCAACGCTGCATGCCTTGGAAAAACTGAAAGCAACATGAATGCAAAGCAGGGAATGCTTACCGTCTCTCTGATGAGCAGAGCAGTGAAGTCCTGGTCCTCCTGCCCGGCAGCCCCTTGTTCTGGCACACTGCTAGATCCGAGTTCATGCGAGCCCTGTGCTGGGAAGGCCGGGCCAGGCTGCTCGTTGTCTGTCGCCTGCCGTCCCCTCGTCTCCTCTGGTGGATGTGCTGGCTGCGGCGAAGCAGGACCCGGAATGCCATCCTGCTGTGGCTCCGGTCTGGGGAAGGCCGGCCCTGGAGCCTCCTCTCCATATGCCCTCAGAGATGCTGACCCTGCCTCGGGCTGCCCCTGCTGCGGCACGCAGCCGTTCAGCACAGCGCGCGGCTCCTCGTCCAGCGGCTGCAGGCAGGGGGGACCCGGCGGGCTGCTGTCCTGGATCTCCTGCTCTGTGTTGGTGGTTGCAGCAGCTGCTCCTTCAACGTTCTGTGAGAGCTCTGCCTTCCAGTCCTCCCCTCGCCAGCCCTGGGCTTCCACCTTTTCCCCTTGTGGCGGTGGAAAGTCTGCTTTCCCCAGACTAACGAGGTCCCTGTTAACAAGCTGTGCACTCGTTTTTATTGCTGGAAACAAACTCGGGCCAGGCTCGGGGTCACTCGTAAGTTCAGACCTGGGGCCATTCAGCTCAGGTGGTCCAGGCTGCTGCAAGGCAAAGTTCACGCTCTCTTCCTTGCTTGGTCCAGCACTGCTCTGCACCGTGTGATCTTTCTGGCCCAGCAGAGCTGAGACCTCATCCTGCACACACGCACTCCCCAAAGGCCCTACAGCATTTTTAGATCCTCCTTCTCCCACAGCGTTCGCACCCTGCCACTGAGCAGCAGGTCTGATGATGTTGGGACGCACGAGCTGCTGATGCTTGGAGGTCTAAAAAGAAGACAGAGGAGAATAAGTAGAAGTTCTTTCCTACTCATCAGAATCCTTGTTCCAAACGATCTTTTGCATCTCACCAGATTTCTGATGGGAAACAGATGAAAAGCCAGTTTAGCAGTGAGCGTAATAAAGCATAAAGCCACCACCCAGAGATCTTTGTTTCACTGAACTCTATAGTCTGCCCCCAGGTGCTAAGAGTGCACTAGTTATAAAAGAACATTCAGCACAACTGGAGATACGTGGGACTTTCAGCACTGGAATAATTCCCACAGCTCGCCCCAAACCCCACTTCATTCCCAAATGGTCTGAGAAGTAGAAGCTAACTGATGGTGTCTTTGCACCTCAGCTAATCATTTGTACAGGCAGCAGGAACTAAAGCTCAAAACGTTCATCTCTGGCCTGGCTCCTGCCTCTGGCAAGCTAAGGCTGCTGAATACAGGTAGAGTTTGAAGGTTCTTTGCCACTGTTTTCAAGTAAGGAACAGAAAAGCGTCTTTGCAACCCACTTCCTCAATGCCTCTGGTTACTGTAGCAGACAAGTGGGACCTGCTCTGAACTGCACAGCTGAAGGACACAAGGTTAAGCAAGGTGCAGGTTTTGAACACCTGCATTCTAAGGAACAAGTTCACTTCTCTGCCCACCTTTCTGGATTAAGAAGGCTCTAGTTTCCAAGCAGTTAAGTAGAACTTCAAGTACTACACTGTTAACAATTGAATCCTCCTCTCCTGTGCCCAAAAGTTGATTAAAAGCTCAAATCCAGCAAAATGCTCTCTTGTCACCACTCATTTCAGACATCCTAAGGAAGCCACTTTAACTAGGCAGGACTCCCCCAGGAACACATTGGGTATCTGTGCATGAGTTGGTTATAAAGGCTACGAATAAAGCAGCAACAAATACAAAAATGAAAAATTACCTCTGCCAAGATGACCACATCTTCATCATCATCATCCTCGTGCTGCTGCTCTGCTGGTGTTTCCTGCAAAGGCAATTCTTCATCCGAGGAATCTGATATTGTGATAAGACCTTCATCCCTGCGGTTTATTCGGTCTGTAGCAAGGTAAGTTGTGTTAGCTGCTTGCAAATTACTGATACATCTGCAAAAGCAATCCTCACATTTGCATTGCAGCAAGAAGGAAGAAGCACTTTGAGGTCACAGCCACTCCTGTGATCCTCAGAGCAAAGCCTTGCACAGACTATAGGTCAAGACATCACAATGGCTTCCATGCAGAGATTCTTCCATCCTAAGCATTACCACGAGTCAAGCTGCTGCAAAAGGTGTTCCCAGTAATTCAAGTACAGAGTCATTTTTAGAGAGATACCCTGAACTTTCAGTATCTCAGGCACTACACATTTTCTTTTATTAACGTGCAGTACATTCTAAAGGACAGATAAGGTTCCGTGTGCAACGTGGCATCTTCTGAAAGAGTGACTTTGTGGGAGCACCGTATGAGAGCCTGAGATAGGGCCCTGACTGAGAGTGCAGATGATATCCTGCTATGAGATGACAGTCCCCAAGGTTTGTCACAAGTGTAATAAAGACACTACTGAGCAAAGCTGCAGGAACTGGGGAGGGAAGGACCAGCCAGAAGCAAAGGGTTTCTGCACTGCCTGAGCAGCACACACCCATGCTTTCTGTATGACTTGACACAGTGCTTTGGTTTACACTTTTGTAACTCTGCAGCAAATCAATACACAACCACCTCACCTTCCAGACATACAGAGAAAGGGGCCATTCTGAACTGCACTCAAAGGAATGGGTGCCAGTGCACACTGTCCCATCAGGTTGTTAAAGGGTGGAACACCACGAGCCCCTCAGCTCTGCTGGAGCTCCTCTGCACAGCCAAGGAGTCATAACTCTGCCTCAAGGCAGTGCAGCACCAGAGAGGCAAGAGCCAAGCATTTTGCATGCCAGCAGAAATCGAGAGGCTTTGCAGCTATCTATAGAAAATTAAATAAAACAGCAGGGTGTGACATGACGAGACAGACCACGAGCAGTTTTCTATTAACAACACTCCTGCACATTTAATATCTATTATTCCTGCTGCTTGTAAGCAGGGCTGTGCAACTGTTACTTCAGGAAATACGCACACATCAATGCTCACCTTTTCCTCTGTGGCTATGGAAGCTGCTTAGGTGAACTGCTTCTTCATTTCCAGCTCTCTCTGCCATTTTCAGTAGCTGTTCCCAGAAGCATCAAGGCCCAGGCATGGCACTCAGGCTAGAGTGAGGAACTAGAAGACAAAAACAGGAGAATAAAGCATGTTTCGGTTTCAGTTCTGACTCTCAGCACAGCATGACTGCAGAGCACACCCAGGCCAACAGAGTAGAGCACGGAGATGCTCAGAGCTGTGCAGCTGCAGGAGGGCAATGCAGCTCTGCCCAGCCACCACCCAGACCCTCTGCGGTTGCAATCAGAACCGGTTTCTGTTTCCAAGAAGTCACAAACTCAGAGCGGTGTTTCTGCCACCACCTGCTGGTAAGAGGAGTGAAAGCTTCAGAGCAGGGCTGCGTGCCCCGGGCTCTGCAGCCTTCACAGCCAGCACCCAGTGCAGGGAACAGACCGTGCCACAGCACCAACCCAAGAAATGTGGGCATCAGAGCCCCAGCGGGCATCGGAGCCCCAGCAGATCTGAAAGCTTGGCTGCTGAGAAGCCGAATGCAAAGCGAGGTGCTGCTGCAATGGAGACAACCACCCCAAACCCTCAGCGCCCCGTGTGAAGGCTGGACTGGGGCTGCAGAGCAACCAGGGATGCTCATCTCATGCCATCCAGCCACTGACCCTGGGAAAGAAGCTGCACCCCACGGGCAGTGTGTGACCAGGCCCAGGGACAGGCAGCACTTACAGGAAACACTGCACTGCCACCACCCGCTGTTCCAAAGAACAGCCCTGCCTGCTTTATGACACATCCCCTCCTCTATTGCAGTTTGCTAGAGATTCCAGGACACACCACCGCTCCCAAACCACACAGACACAGAAGGGACGGGGCTCCTTCCCAGGACAGAGCTTTTGGGACTGAGCCCTGCCGGCCACCTGCTCACAGCCCGGCACCGCGCAGGGCTCCAGCATGGGAGGGATGGATCACTGCAACCTGAACAGAGCGTTTCCATTTTGTGCTCTGACAGCCCTCAGCTCCAGTTGCCATACAGCAGCTAAGCACAGACTGAAGTTGGAGCAGTATTTGGTCACTGGAACACAAAAGGAGGTCTTTGTATTGAGAAGTATTCACCTCGTTGTTAGAGCACTGAGAAAGCTGTATTATTAAATATTTACTGTTGCATACGTTGGAAGAAAATGGTGGGTCTGCTCTAAAATCCTTTTGCTGGTACACAAAAGCAGTGTAAATCCCTCCTCAGTCATTCTACTTAACTTCCCCTGCAGGGAGCAGGATTTGCAGCTGGCACAGCACGACAAAACCTGTTCAGATGCACGCTATGAACTTAAACATACGTATTCCCCCCAGGAACTATTCGTCCCCATCCTGAAAAAACAGCAGCGCACACCTCCTGCAGAACCAAGACTTTGGGGTTATTTCCCCAAGGTTCCTCAGCCTCTGCCTTATGTGCAAGGAGAAGCAAGCCTCGCTCTGAGTGGCACTTTGGTGGTCAGAGAGGTGCACGAGTGCTGCTCCACTCCCGCATGCTAGCAGTAAGCACGCCTGCTGAAAGCACTGTCCTTTTTAAAAGGTCGCATCCACGTTATTCCAGTTCCATTTGCCTAGCACTTGTGGATAGCTATCACCTCGCCTTGCCATTTTCCCATCCTCAGCCCTCCAAGCGCTTTAGAAAAACAAGATCAATGCTGCTCTCACCACTTACAAGATAAATGGAAGCACTGGAATGAGCGGCGTGGCCAAGGTGAGCAAGCAGGCGAGAGGCAGTGGCAGGAATAGCACCCAGCCCCTGCAGCCAGCCAGGTGCATCCATGCCCACCAGTCCTGCAGGTTTGTCCTGCACAGCTCTCCTTGCAGCGCTCACCTCAGCCCCACCACACCGGGAGCAATGCACTGCGCAAGGAAAAGCCACCGCTCGAGCCATCACACAGCAAGGGATTGTTCCGAGGCTGGCTGGGAAGGGAAAAGCCACAAATCAGCCCTGCAGCACCTAACAGTGCAGACAGAGGCTAGACAGGTGTCTGCTCAGATCTGCTCCCTGCAGAGCTCGGTGGCTCAGATACTCTCCCCATGCAGGGGCATAGAGCGCATCAGAGTTCAGTACGCGTGGGTTGGCCAATCCTGTGACAGCTCCACACTGCCCTGGCTCCAGCTGGGACAGTTATCTTCCTTCCCAGCAGTGGTAGCGGCGCTGTGCTGTGGGTTGAGGCTGAACACATGACAACACCCATGTTTTGGCTCTTGCTGTGCAGTGCTTACACTGAGCCGAGGAGCGCAGCCGTGCATTGCTCAGCAGGTGGGGGCAACCGCGCTGCGTGCCATGCGTTCTGTACACCCCATCACTCATTTTCTTTCCTTCTTTGTTCCATTAAACTGTCTTTATCTCAAGCCATACGTTTACCCTTTTTCCCCCTCAATTCTCTCCCCCATCCCAGTGAGGGCAGAGGGAGCAAAGTGCTGGGAGGTGCTGAGCTAACCCACCACCCTTCCCGTTTGGCACTCAGACACTGTCGTCCATCGGCAGCTCAGGTTCATCTAGAGAGCAATCCGTTCCTTCAGCATCAAGGAAGAGGTGCAGGGAATGCTCTGTGAAGAAGCTCAGGATCACAGGCTGTGTGCCCCCTGCACAGCACCCAAAGACCCACGGAACACCACCCGCTGGCACGGCCAGTTCCATCCAGTGCCACAGTCACAAGTTTTTCACTTGTCCGGCACCAGGACGCAAAGAAAGTGAACTCACATAATCAAAGCCACCCCAGGGGGCTGCCCTACATAAACAACACAAGGAAGGCAAGCAAGGCACACTGAAAGAAGCTATCTCACACCACCTCTGTGACTTGTATGCCTGTTTATAAAGGATAAGGCCGCCGACAACAGAGCCCCAGCGCAACTATCGGCCTCGCAGTCCAAGGGCAGGAGACAAGAACCATTTTAAAAGGAAGAGCTGACAGCTGAAGGCACGCACACCTCCCAGGCAAACTGCACACACACACACCCAGATGTGCCCTCTCCAAAGGCACTGCTCCCAACCACCCCAGGCAGACAGTTCTGCTGCTGGGATGTAAAAGCAGGTCACAGGTGCAGGCCCATTGCTTACACACGAGTCTCCAATCCCACTCAAAATCCCCGCAACCACCACGTTTCATATTTTTAGCCTAACCTAAAAATAGCAAGCAGCAGCGTGGTGCATCTATTCCAACTCCCAGCACAGGCAGAAGTTTCCGGCTTGCAGGAATTGGAGCAGAACCCGAGCAGGCTCCCTCCACCTCCTGTTTGTGCTGTAAAAAGCATCTTCAGATGGTGCTGGGATTTAAAGTGACAGTCAAGGGGGGCCTCTCCTCCCCAGCACAGCGTAGCCTGTTTCTTCCTACTTAGAGCATTTGAGATCTTGAACTCCCACGTACCCGAGATGGGAGCAGACACAAAGTGCTCTTTGCTGGCTCCGGCTCAAGGCAGCAGGATGTGCAGGAAGCACTGCAGGGGAGGTTGGAATTGAAACTCCGACCAAATGGAGGGTAAAAATAAGAGCAACTTGAAAGAGATGTCAGCAGCATTAAGTCATGGTGTGTTTTAGCCTCTCCCCCCATACAGCAACACCACTGCTGCTCACCTATGTTGACAGAAGAGCATCAATTCCTGCCTTCTGCCTGCAGGCAGCACCGTGGCTTCTGGTCGCCTGCGAGCAAGGTGAGGTTCTGACTCGTCTCAAGCTGCTAAAACAAAGAGAAGCTGCTTAAATAATGCATGGCTTGTGACAAGCAGAAACCGAAAAGCTAAAACTCAGCCCTTAAGAAAAAAAAAAAAAACCAACAACAACACAGAATAAACTCCACCTGACCTATTGCTAAGCTTCCAGTGAAACGTTTCAAAGGGTTCAATCTGCTGCGGGCTGCTCCTTGTAACAGCTGCCCAGCAGAGGCAGTGAGCTTAGCAGTGCTTATCATGCCAAGCAGCCTCATCCCGGCTGAAACAAGGCTGGCAAGAAATGCCAAAAGGCTGTTTGCTGTGTGCGAGGAAACCACTGACACAGCGCACACCTTGCAAAAGAATACAGCCAGAGCTGCCAGAGCAGCTCACATCACCACTGCTTCCCCAGTCCATGACAGCGGGCTCCCAGTCAGCCTCATTCATGTGGTTGAGCCACTCCAGTGCAAGGATCGCTCAGCCACAACCCCGGGAAGTGCTCCACTGCCATCAGTTCATCTGCTAACACAAAGTACAAGAAGAAAGGAACCCGTCTGCCTTTATTTTACCCACCTACAACAGCAGCAGGTCTCCCCGTAGGCTTTCCTAGGGAAGGTGAGTTGGCTTTAAAACAGGTGCATTTATTCCCCAAGCTGTGACGGTGCGTGCCTGGCACCTCCAAGAACACTTTGCAATGGCAGCACACGCACAGAACCAACATCTCAGGCTCACAGCCCATCCATCTCCCAAGCCATTGCTTTAAAGAACCACACTGTTCTGACTTTGTGGCCTAAGGGTGGGGACAGAGCACACAGCACCACGTGAACTGCAGCTCTGTCACTTCCAGAGCAAGTTCTAACTCTTTCTTTAAGCCCTGACCTCCCGTGAATGCCAACCAGAGGCCGTTCCCTCTGAGCAGCACCGTTACTGAGGTGCTGCTATCTGAAAGAGACAGGCTGTGCAGGTGTGACACACACCTGTGTGTGCCCAGCTGGTGGTGACAGCACTGCCTCCTGCTCCCTATCAGCCTGGGGGGCCACATAGAAAAGAAATTAGCAGAGAAGCACTCTCACATGTATCCCAGGGCACAAAGGATGCCATGTGTCCTCTGCTACTTACGCCTCACAGAGCGCTCCGGGAGAAAGGATGCAGCATTTCCTCTCCAGATCCTCAGTAGTGCCTTCTTTTTCTCTTCTCTTTTTTAAGGAAACCCAAATGTCACCTTTCAAAGCTACAAGAGAACAAAGAAAGTGGAGTGCAACTCTTGCAGCAGTCATTCAGCAGCTGGGATGCGTGTCTTCAGGTTCCCAGCCCAGCCTTCTATTGCAGAGAAATCAAGGGGTTCAGAGCTGCTCGATGAGTAACGAGGGACTGAGCAGCCCAGACCAGGGGGCTGCGGGGCACCGAGGCACTCTGAGCTGTGGGAACAGCCAGAAGGCTTCAAGGGCTTGGTGTATCGACTTAGAGGTTCACCTCCAGCCATCCTTCTGCAGGCTCCCAGCACTGAGGACTTGCAAAAGGAACGACCTCACGGCTCGCACCCTATTTACTACAGCAGTGCCCTTTTCTGAGCAGCTGCGTGGGGGGAGGCCAGCAGCCTGGCATGCTGACACCAACACACCCCCCTGGATTTATTTCAGCTCATCCACTTTGCTTCCAGCCCAGCTCCATCAGGCCCTGACAGTGCCCCGTGACACAGGCAGGGAACCACAGCAGCACTGCTAATCAGGAGATTTCCTACTGCTCAGCAATTCAGCTTTCCTGAGGATCATTACAGGTCTGAAATCACCATAAGCTCTTCAGCACCGACCCTGAGGAAACATCACTTTTGAGCTGTTTCCAAACTAAACTTGAGGTTCTGTATGAGCGACACGAAGGCAGCGAGGGCATGGTGATCCCCATCAGTGAGACACGGCTGCTTTCTCCATCTCAGTGCTACGGAGAGCAGAGCGCACTCCAGCTCCTAGGAGGCTTCAGTGCCTCTCCTCTCCCCATCCCAGTGCAGGAACCAGCACAGCAGAACAGCAGTGAACTTATCCAATGAACTTATCACCTGTGCTGCAGGTGGTGTCCTAAATTGGCTGCACGCTTTTTGCTACTGGCCGTGCACCCACCCCAGCGGGGAGAGATCTGCTTAGAGCAGTTGAAATCACCCAGGGCAGCTCAAGACACGTCCAGCCATCCAGCAAGGCACGTTGTGCACAAAGCTCCAGTGTGCACACAGACTTCTGAGGCTATCAGAGCCCCTCCTTTAGGAGCAGGGGCCCACATCTGAATTCAAATATACTAAAACTTGGACTTCACGTTTATCTCCAGACCGACTCCACATGCAAAAACCAAGCTCCTGACACAAAGGATTAGTGGTGTAGCTCCGACTGTCCCATAAAGAATGTGGCTCCCGCCAGCACTGACACCACAGCTGAGCCGATCTGCCCACACTGCTCCAGCAAACCGCTCAGTGACTCCCAAAAAACAAACCCAAAGGCACCCACTGCAAACGAATGGATGAATGGGAGCCTCTTCCAGCAGCAACCAGCAACACCCAGAGGGTTCTGCTTCCCTCTCACCGGGGCCTGTGCTGCTCGGGTGTTGCTAATTAGCCCCAGAGTCGCACTTCCTGCCTCTCCCCAGCTGTGCTGGAGTTGCACTCCACCTATTTTTGCCACGGGACTTTTCAGCAATTTGTGACCAACTTCAAAGCACGAGGCACACCGCTACGAGCCGAGCTGTCAGAGGCAGCGCTGGTTCCACACTGCTGGCAGCAACGCCCACTGCATTCCCAGCAGACAAAGCATTGGCCTGCCATGGAATCTGGAGTTCTGGGGCAGCTTCCCGAGCCGGGACAGACTGCCAGCACCTTGTTGTAAAACAAAACATACCTTGTCATCAGCACAGCCCGCCCCCGCCACTGTGCTGGGAGCAGCTGCCCAAAAAGGATGCCTGCAGGCAGGCCGACAGGAGAGTGCTTGAGGAGGGGAAAGTAAAAGGCAGAGGGGAGCCCATTACCGAAACAGCACCAAGTGCTGCTGCAGAGCTGCAGGAAGTGGGGGAAACTCCTTCCAGCCCCAGGAGTCCAGGCACAAACTCCTGTCATGACGACCATTTATTAACCACGCTACACAGACACCCAGCACACAACACCTTTTAAGACGCTCACAGTACCAACAGTCCTAAGGAGGGACAGCAGAGCTTTGTGCAGCATTGGCCCTAGCAACGAGGAGGCCAGGTGAGAATAGCAAACATCCATACGGGGCCCACCATACGGTTTGCACTGCGCTCTGTAACAGCACAGTGCTGTGCAGGAACACACCGAGAACCGCTCCAGACTCACACGCACACAGCAATGGTCTCACACAGCCCCTTTCCCCCAGCAGGCTGCAGGCAGGGCACACCTCACTCCGTGCCCCCCAGCAGCAGGAGGAGCACGCTGTGTAACCCAGCCCCGGTCTGGGTGCCCACCTCACACTCTGCTGCTGCCGGGAGCCTCCTGCAGTTGCTCCAACAAAGACAAGCAGCTATTGCTTTCAGGATTGCAGCACAGCACTCAGTATGCTTCAACACAAACGCAAGAAGAGACTGCAGTAGTAACAGAAGCACAGGTGCACGGCAGCACCATATCAGCCTTTTCAATGCAAAGCACCATTAGTCCCAAAGCAGCGGCTGCACCACAGCGCTTCGCAGAGGGGCTGAGCTTCTCCACGTGCGTTCCGTTCCTGGTACGAGAGCACTTCGGTGAGATCCCGGATAAGCTGCTGGAGGACACAGAGGCGATGATGCTTCTGGTCATAACGGGACCGCAAACTGAGAAGCACACGGCCGGGGCTGCGTTTCTGAGTGGGAGCAGCCGGGGCTCAGCCACACACCCGTGGGGCACTGTGCCGGCCCACACGTGCCTTCCGCCGGGACCCCCCACCTCCCCCCGGCCGCCCCATGGAAGCGCGGCCTCAGAGCCCCCATCACAGCCGGACTGAGCGCTTGGGACTTCTCGGCCAGCTGGGCCGGCACCGTGACCCACAGAGCACGGGGGCAGAGAGGTCTCAGCGACACGGCCCTGAGGACACCGAGCGCCGGGTTCCCCTCTCACAGCCGTCCCCACGACCACGCGGAGGGGTAGGAGAAGCGCCGAGCCCCGCCCGGGGAGGAGGGCCCGGGACAGGGCCGCAGCCCCGCGGGCACTCAGCGCCGAGCACGGCCCCGGCACGGCGGAGGCTGCGAGGAGCTGAGGCCGAAGCAGCCCTGAGGCTGAGGCAGCCCCGAGCCGTCCCCGCCCGGCCCGCTGCCGCTCTGCCGCCTCCCGGGGCGCCCCGCACGGCGCAGCCCCCGGGCGGTACTCACCGGGCCGCCACCCTCCCGCCGGCCCCGCTCCATTTAGCCGCCGCTGCCCCGCTCCTTCCGGCCTGCGCGCAGCACGTGACCGCCCCGCCCCGCACCATAGAGTGGAGCGGCGGGAACTGGGGAAGGGGGCGAGAGGAGAGGGACAGAAGGGCGGCCCCGGAGGTCCCGTCGCGGAGAACGTACCATAGAGTGCGCGGGGGGCGGTCCTCCGGGCGGCAGCGCTCTGCCCCCTTCCGGGCGCTGCGTGGTGGTGGGAGGGGGCGGGGCTAACCGGGAGGGGGCGGGTCTAACGCGGAGGGGCGGGGCTAACAGGAGCGCACGTGGTGCCCGGCGGAGCGCCGGCTCGCGGAGAACCCTGCAGGACGGCCGCCCCGTCGGGAGGGGTATGGTCTATATGGGGTCCCACGAACCCTGGAGGGAGGAGCGTGCCGTGAAATGCTCGGAGATGCCCTGACGTAGGGGGGCACAACGCCCCTCATGGAGGTCCCATGTCCCTTGTGGGGGTGCCCCGCCAACTGAGGCTGCAGTCCCACCTCCAGCTGCCCCGCACACTCACCGCCCTCCCAGGGGTCTCTCGGGGGTTCCCTTTCTTCCCCCATTTCTGAGCCTTTGCAGGACATCTCTCCCGTTACCCCATTCCAATTAGAACCCTTCCAGGATTTCCTTCCCTCTCCCAGACTGGGACCCTTTCTAGGATTTCCTCCCACCTTGATTTAGAGCCTTTTCAAGGCTTTTTTTCCTCCTACTCTAGACCCTTTTCAGCCTCAGCCCCCCCCTTCCTATCTCCAGCACTGCCACACTGTTCCCGAGCACTCTCCAGTCCTCAGTACTCCCCCATGACCCCACTTTAGACTCCCCCAGTCCCCCCCCCCCGAACAAACACACTCCTTATAACCCCCAATCCTGCACCTCTCTCACTTACCCCATCACTGTGCTTTTTGTGCCCAGGGGATGGAGCAGCTCCGGGGGCAGGAGGACACTGTGAGTGCGCCGGCACTGCTGATTTCCCTTCGATACTCAATGCCTTCTTGCAAGGAGTGTGGCCCCACATCGCTGCTACATGGAGAGCCCTTTTGCTCTGTGCACAGTCAACCAGCCTGGGTGCACAGCTGGCAACACAGACCTGGAGAGATGCAGAGGTTTCTAATGTGCCTCCAGAGGATCCTGCTGCATTTTCTTGGCAGCGTCGCTCATTTTGTCTCTGCTCAAAGCAGCTTTTTCTTCTCTGCCTTAATGCTGGAGCTGCAGGAAGGGGAGGTCCCACAGGGGTGGGTGCCAGTGCAAGGTTCCCATTGCCATCAGCTCTGGGAGGGGTTGGGGTGATGCTCTGTTCGCTCTTTTCTCCTTCCCATCCTCTGAGAAGGAGAAAACTCCAAGGAAAAGTTTCTGACATGGAGAAATCGGTGTTTTTTCCCCAACTCCCTCCCAGTGAGGAGCTGTGCCAGCATCCCAGTGGGTGGCAGTGGGAGCAGCCGCCGCGTTCCAACCCGCTGGAGGGCAGAGGGACAAATCCCACCTCCACCCCTGCCTCGTCCCTCCCTCGGCCGCAGGA
The DNA here is from genome assembly GCF_016699485.2 of Gallus gallus. Taxonomy (NCBI): domain Eukaryota; kingdom Metazoa; phylum Chordata; class Aves; order Galliformes; family Phasianidae; genus Gallus; species Gallus gallus. Next base: position 4,269,677 of record NC_052545.1, read on the forward strand.
AGGCGGGTGCATGGAGGATGGCTTTTCCAGGCTGTGCAGGAGAGAGCCACACATTGAAGCTGAGCGCTACCACTGCTGCGGGTGCTGCAACTGGGACAACACAACCAGGAGCTGCTGTTCCGCAGTTTGGGATTCCCTTCAGGGCAGTGACCTCAGGGGTAGCTGCTGGTGAGGTCCTGTCCAGCTGCAAGAGGGGGAGCGAGGATGGAGCCGGGCGCGTGCACCCCGGAGCTGTGCTATCCAAAGAATGGCAGCACCCAACTCAACGCCACGTCCGATACTGCCAGCGACCTCCTGGCCACCTCCTTCCTGGGCTGCATCCTGGGCACCATGTGCGTGGTGGGCGCGGCGGGGAACATCTACACACTGGTGGTCACCACTGTCTCCATGAGGCGCAGCGGCTCCATGTATGTTTACATCATCAACTTGGCCCTGGCTGACCTCCTCTACCTGTCCACCATCCCCTTTGTGGTGTGCACCTACTTTGTGCGGGACTGGTACTTCGGAGACCTGGGCTGCAGGATCCTCTTCAGCCTCGACCTCCTCACCATGCACGCCAGCATCTTCATCCTGACCATCATGAGCACTGAACGCTATCTGGCTGTCGCCCGCCCTCTGGCCACGCTGCGTGGCTCAAGGGACCGTCGGCGGGCGCTCACCTTCCTGGCGTGGCTGGTGGCCTTCCTCCTTGCCCTGCCCAGCATGATCCTCATCGACCTGCGCACCAGCCACCGCCACGGGGTGACCAAGCGTATTTGTCACCCCACGTGGCGGATGGGGCCCTATAAGGTGTACCTCACCGTCCTCTTCAACACCTGCATCCTCGCCCCGGGCGTCACCATCTGCTGCGTGTACACCAAGCTGGCCAGGACCTACTGGAAGTCCCAGATGGCTCTTGTTGCCCACGCCAAGCACGCCAGCCACTGTCCCAAGCAGAAGGTGCTGTACATGATCTTCAGCATCGTGCTCGCCTACTGGGCTTGCTTTGTGCCCTTCTGGCTGTGGCAGCTTTTCAGCCTCTACTGGCACGAGCGTGGGGAGCGGGGCAGCTCCACCGTCGTCCCCATCAACTTCCTGGTGACCTGCTTGGCCTACAGCAACAGCTGCGTCAACCCCTTCCTCTACACGCTGCTCTCCAAGAACTACAGTGAGTACCTGCGGAGACACCACCGGGCTGCCCAGCGGGGCTCCTCCGCACAGCCGCCAGCCCCTGTCCCACCCCTGGGGGGCTCCGGAGAGGATGACTGTGGTCTGTGAGAGGTGGGTGCCCACCGGGCAGGTGGCAGAGATGCGGATGCTTTTTCCTCCGTTGTGGTTCAGTGGCTCAGCCCTTTTGCTGAGGGCTGTGGCACATCGTTGCTACCCGGGTGAGGCTGGTAAGATACCGGTTATAGCAATAAAGGATAAAAGTGGGGCGGCTCTGATCACTGAACTCACTCTGAGCCTTTTGATAAACGTGCTTCTTGTCATTCCCTTTCTACCAGTAGCTCTACTGAAAAGTAATCTATCACCAGATTTGTTAGAGGAACCATTTCCTGGAGGAAACCAGCATCCCGGACCCCCTCCCACGTCAGGTGCTCTGGAAGCACTGTTCCCAGTTGGTTCAGGCAGACCTTCAGATGAGCCCATGCTCCCTGCACAAGGGGACAGCATCTGTTCCCCACAGGTTCCACGGGAGGGGTTAAATCTCCCCTTTGATATTCAATAGAGCAAAGGCATAAGGAGCCCTAGGCATGGGGGACTCTGAGCAGCGTCCCCAGGTCAGTCCCATCTGTCTGGACTCATTTAGTCAGCAGCCAATTAACATTCCACTCCGAAGTCTCCCAGACCAAATACTTGCCCAGAACGATTCAATGTCTGTAGCTTTCTTGGATCATGGTTAGCTCCGTAGAAGAGACCAGCTTAAGTTCACATTGCTTTCTTTTTCTCTCCTCACCACCACATCCAAGTTTCTCTTGCAGATCTTGTTCTAGAACCCAACCAAATACTAAGAGGGATGCCAGGGTCTCCTGGGTCCTCCAGGAATGTCTCCCTCTATCCCCTCCCTGTACCAGAACTGCCACAGCTCAGCCATACGGTTTCCAGGCACAGCCCAACCCCCGGTCAGTTTGCCAGCTGCTGCTGAATCTGGGACAGAGCTCCACAGACTTGGCAGGGCACCGCAGCAGCTGTCTGCAAAGCCACGCTTACCCTCCCTTTAAACACTCCTCTTCTGCGGTCCATAAAAGCCAGGTTGTGGTGGAAGGAAAAAAGAAGTCATTCTTAACCTGTCGATGGCTAAGCCCCCCTCCTGTCATCTCACAGCCAGCCCTCAGGGCTCCAGGCAGATTTTCTTTTATTTCATGTCAAGTAGAGTACAGGTCCCAGGTTAAGGGGCTCGTGCTCTCCAGGGGGGTACTGAAGCCATGAAATAATGCTCCAGCCAAGGCTGGAAGGGAATCAGCAGGACATATGGGCATTGTTCGCATTATTCACTCAGCCACTAACTGCAAGATTGCAGACAGGGGTTATACATTTAGGCTTGATGTTATTTCAAGTCAGCCAAATCAGGAAGAGAGGCATTATCCCTTCCTGCCCCACCGCACCTGAAGGGATTTTGTCTGTAAGTGTTCGTTGGCAAAGCTGTAAGGTTTTAGCATTACCCTAAGCCACATGTGAAAAAAAATGCCTGAAAAAGTAAATGATGGGGAGGGTTTATAGCTAGGCATCAAACTGCAAACCACCAACAGAAAATATAAAGAGGTTTGTCAGCAGAAAGCGTTCATAAATTAAAATACATTCTGCTGTACCTTGGTCAAGTCTATCTTATTGTACAGCAGGGGCTGCAATTCCCCAGGCAGGCGGAGAGCCGAGGACACGGGAGCATCATCATAAATCAGAACACAAATCGCCACTCCTAGACCAGCACTCCTCACAGACTGTTTTTGTACATCCTGCAGAAGGAGGCAGAGACTGGAAAATTTAACCTGAGGAATTTAATCGACCTGCCAAGCTTCTGCAAAAGAGTGAATTACTTAAGGTCTGTAACATTTCTTAAGAGAAACTGTGATTTGGTAATCAGCTTCCCAAAAGCTCATGTAGTGCAAGAGACTCCTCCAGATTAGTAGGTTAGTTTGGTGAACCAACTAGGTTAGTTTGGAGAATCCACTCCGATGGCGTGTTTGGCCGTGCTGTGAAGTTGCTCAAAGAATATATATTTTACAAATAAAGAAAAACAGAATCTACAGAGATGAAGGAAACCCCAGCTTTCAGCTCTGGGAGGGAAGGCTGTGCTGCAGCGCTGAATCACGCATGCTGACTGCCAGCACTGTCTGCATGCAGACTCATACCACTGTTTCTCCACTCACAGAAGTACAGGAAAGCAAAGATTCATCAGCATTAATCAATCTTTCCCCAGCCCTCATTAAGAGGAGGTTTTTTTTTTCCCCCTGAAAACTGAGATTTTGGAAAAGTAACGGGACATATAAGAGGAGAAATGGATGAAGGCTGGGAAAGAGTCAGAGAAGGAATAAAACGAACGCACTCTCTCGAAAGGAGCAGTTTTAGCTGAGCCATCTATGTAAGCCTGTGAAATCAGCTACATTTTCACAGCTTGTCCACCGAGCCACCCCAGCTTCCCACTGCAGGTACCTGGACTGAGCACAGGGTGAGGCAGCTCTGTCAGACAGCGCCGATGCCCACTTCATCACCTGTCTGGTCACTGCTAGCAGCAGCAAAGCATCATCACACTGCACTCCGGGGCTGTAAAACAAACGGGATTGTTTATTAACCCTACTGAGTATTTTATAATGCTACAGGTTTTTCTGTTGTCGCCTCCTTTAACACCGTGACTCTGTCCTCCACCCCCATCTCCAGCTGAGCTCTCTCACATTTCATTATGAGAGTATCTGTTTTCCCGTGGCTTCCATAAATATGTTAACGAAGCGGTGGATACCAAGAGTTTAAAGTTGTGAGTTTATTGCATATGTAACAAAAATGAACATGACCTCCTGGGTCCAGCCTACTATACAATCACTGTTTATTCCAGCTGGTTCCATAACCACATTAAATAGAACTAGTATTTCTTTAAATACTTTGATTTAGACATAAAATGAAACATTAGTGTACAACTTTCACAAAATAAATCTGCAATAAAAACAGTGGGAAGAATAACAAGGATAGCAGCAATACTTAAACATGACATTACAAAATAATAAATTAAAAAAATACATTATAAAGTGGTCGAGGAACAAAAAATTAACAAATTAAAAACAGATCCATACTGTGTTTCTGGGAACTTGCTGTGCCACGTGGCCCTGAACCTGAGCTACAGAGGGCCCCGGTGGCCAGATCACTAATTTACAAAATCTATTGGATTTCACAACCACCTCAACTTGAACAAAGTACATACTGCTGAGCAAACGTTGATTTCACCCCCTGGAGCTTCAAGCAGCCTTTCTGAAGCAGGGTCTTGTCTAACATAATGCCCAAGTTAATGCCAACATTCGTAAAACAGCCTCACTTCTTCCCGATTTAAAACACGAGCAAAGTGGTGGTTTCCTACATCCCTGAGCATATAGTATAGGCTGATGAGCAGTATCAGGGCAAGCACTGAAGGTCTGTGCCAATGGACCAGCTTTTAGGTTTGCCTTTAGGACAGGAACGAAAGACACATTGTACCTTGTATTTCCTTCAGGTCTGATCCAAGACGCATGTGTGCACAAGGTGGAACGTGGAATGACTGAACGAACACCAGACTTTATGTTATTCTTTGGGCAAGTTTGAGGAGTAACAACCAGTCCAAGTGCTGGCAGACCAAGTAAGAATGAACACACTCACAAATTCAGACAGCTGAGGTTATAAGAACAGCCCCCAAAACCTCATCGAGTCAATGGCTTGAGCCATGCAAACTCTTGTTTTCGTTTCATCCTTCCCTGGCCTTGAAACCAGCCACTGGAAGAAGAAATCATCACTTAAAACCCATACTGCCTTGCTTCTTTATTTCCTCCATCCATCCATCCACCATCCATCCATCCAGCTTTAAGGCCTGCCTCAAATGCATGTACAGAACAATACCAAAAAAAAAAGGTCTTCATCATCACTGAAGTGGCACAAAATTGCGAAGACAACACAATGGGAGAGGTGGTGAAGCTGTATAAAAGAGAACTAAAATAATTAAAAAGACGGTGCCCTATTCTCATTATTGTCAGCAAGGAGGAGGTACCTTGACAAGGGCTTTTAACTACAGCAAACAACAATCCTTGCCTATTCTTATTTTGTGCATTCCATAAAACACTGACCTAGAAAAGACATTAGGAACTATCATATGTCAACTGTGTCGCTGACATAAAGCTACTTGACCTATACATTTCCAAATCAAGGGCCTTTACCTTCACCTCACCTGGTTTTTACCGAGCCAGTTTTAGAGCTTGCGTGATAGGATTTCTGTTAGTGGTGGGCTTTAGCATCTGTTTTTTCAATTCTCTTAGTGAAAAATCCATGAGATTACATGCAAAGCTTTTGGGCAATAATCCATTTTGCATTTTTCCTATCTGACTGGTTTATTGCACATTCAAACGCACTGAAAGGATTAAATACACTCTATGAACAGGTACGACTTCACAGCCATTTTGAAAAGCCAGGGCCACGGGGATTCTGCTGCTCAGCCCAAGACTGTACAGACACTCATCTGCAGACAGTAATATTTCCTTTCTCTTCTGCAAAACACACACATAATTTCACTTGTGTCCCAATGATCAGTACTGCAGAAACTGGTCCCCAGTTGCAACAAGATTCGTCCAGAACATGGGTGGAAAGATGCCTCTCTCCTGTACAGTCTTGCTGGATGAGCACCTTGAGCCACCCTGTGCAAATCTCACACTATGGTACAATTTTACACCTTCAATGCAATCCTCACTCCCAACCACAAATCACAAGAATTATGGTCAATGGAAACAAACAAACAAAAGTGAGAATGATGCCAGAATTTTGACAAGTGTCTACTTTCTGTCCTATCACAGTTTAAAGCTATTATCAAATTCAATTTAAAAAAGACAAAATAGAAGTATTCCAGTAGACATCTTCTAAGAACAACCTCTTACCCACAGCTGAATTTCAATGCACTATTCCATAAACAAAAACATCTGTTAAATGTTTCAGTAATGAATTTCTCTAAAAATCAGGCTTGCCAAAGAAAAAAAAAATCCTATACAAGCAAGCCTGCTTTACTTAAGTTTAGACATGTTTGATAGATAACTGGGTCTCTTTCTGAAGCTGTGTTATTTGTTAAAATACTGTCTCATCTTGGTGTGCAAACTGGAAAAAATGTTAGTGATTCAGGTATTTGATTTGCTTTTGTTTCCCCTGGGAAGTTATCTTAGCAATGTGTTAGAGAACCAACCTTTTAATATTAGTTTCAGGTATTTGAAAAAATAGCCTTATATGGCTCTCTGGAGAAATTCTTATCCTTACAGAACCGAAGTCATAAATCCTTTCAATAGCTTTCCATAACATTTAACATGTATTCACTGTATAGTTACCCTTTTACCACAGCCTCCAAATAAACCTTTCACACGGCCAAAAACTTCAGAACAGAAGGCAGCTCTGTTGACTTAGAGTTTGGCCATTTCCATTTTGAGTCTTCAAATATGAAGTCACAAGAACATCTCAGGTAAAACAGTGGCACAGAAATCACAGCTTTGGAATTGAATAAATTTTGTCCTCTGTCTCCTCCTTGCAAAGCTTCTCTGCAAGGTAATCATATCTGAGCAAACTATGGAAAGTAATTCTGCAGGAGGAAATAACTGTTTTCATGTGCAAAACAATTAGGTTTCAGCCAGGACAACCAAAAAGAAATCATACAACACCATTTAAACTGTCCCCAGTTCTTTCGCTTTTCTCAAGGTAAGCCACAGCTTCCACTGGGAGCTTCCTGCTAAGGCAGAACTTGAATTTCTTTGCCTTTCAGTTAAATGCTCATATGGAGGTAATTTCTGCTAGAAGTTCACTTTTTAATCAGGTTTTTAGAATGTGCAATGCAAATTCTAGTGCTAGTCAGACACACTGCACCCACTGGACTCTACAGGGCTTGATTTTAGACAAACTAACCAGGCACACCTAACCATCTGCAAGTCCTCAGCAAATCAAGCTCATTCTTAATTACACTGTGATTCTCCTATTAAAAAAAAAAAAACAACCCACAGGTCATTGACCCTATCACAATATGTGTTACAAATCTAGCAGAGTATCCTGTGTATCCAAGGCCAAATGCTGAACTTGGCTGCGTTTCATTTTATGGGGGATGGAAGAAGAGGGAAGGGCTTCTTGTAACAAAGGGGGAAAAGAGTTGGAAACCACCAACAAAAGCCCCTGCCCCCACCATCATCCACCAACAGTGGAAGGGAAACAACCCATCTCCAAGTTGTCTAGAGTTCCGGTGCTTCAGACAGCTTAGCAGGAAGTTCACAGCAAGCTTCTTCTAGCTTTTGATTTGGTGGTCCATGAGCTAGCATCTGTTTCCTTTGGTTGCTTTTTCACTCCACAGCAAACCCACATGTCTCTTCCACAGCTGTCAACAGCTTCTCGTAAAGCTTCTCATATGACTCATAAGGCGGAATGTCAATCCGGTTAAAGCTAGAGATAAAATAATAACACATTGCAGATTATGAATCTAACACACTTATTGAAATTAAAAAAGAAAAAGAAAAAAGAAAAGCAACTAAAAAACTAACATACAAACCCTAGATTAGCTACATAAAGACAGAATTTATGAAATGAACGTCAAAGCCTCAGCCCCTTCAACGGCCAAAGGAGACAACATCAAAGAAATAACTGTACTTCTGCAGCAGGAATGTCTTGGGCTGGGGCTGGTAGGAGGAGATGCAGGAGGCTTGCAAAGAAAGCAAGACACCAGGCAGGCCTACCCCGTGCTCTGCCTGCAGATAGTCTGTGCTTCTACTGAAATGATTTCCTTTCCTTGATAGAGTGAGGCTTCCATACGAGAGCTCAGTTCTGTATCAAACAGCACTCTTTTCTTACATTTTACATCTAAAAACTATTCTTTCTAATCCTGAATGAAGATTTATTGCTATGAGTAATTTATCAGTAAATACTTTCGCTGAATACGTGGAAATTAACATCTCACTATTCAGAATAATCAATCTTGGGGCAGACAAAAACCACAGATAGCATAAAAGACATAAATCAAGCAATAAGAACTTAAGTCAATTATTTTGCTGGCTGCAGAGTACAGATATTTCCAAGCTAGCAGAACATACCTGGATTCATCTAAACACGTCACATGGGTTAATCCAATGCCAGGACTGAGGTGGCTACTTTAAGAGTAAGGGAAAGCAAGCACTGACAAGCAGAATGTTTCATCTTACCAAGTGTGGGCTTTCGGAAGGTTGTCTGTGTTTGCATCTATTAAATGGATGGTAAACAGTCTGGGTCCTGCAGCGCCTGTAGAACCTTACAAACAGACATTCTAGTTAATGCATTTCAACAGAATAGCATTAGTGCACACATATTTTGCTATTTATAAAAAGGCAAGAGAAAATTACAGTTCCAGGTGCAGATACAAGTATGCTATAGACTAAGTCTGTGGGTCAGACTTGCAGCTGGTGAAGAGATAACAGAAATGATGGGTCTCCTAATGACAACAAACTTGCAGACTAGTATTTTGGAAAGTGGTTAAACTTCACATAGTTCTACTTGCAAAAATGAAGAGGCTCAAAAGAAAGAAGACTTTTCTTGCAAAATAGAACTCTGTATTTGAATTCTGAAGATCAGTTTAGTGTCAGCCAACACATGGAATGTTATCAGAAAAATCACAACAGTCTAGGACACTGCAACCTTTTATGATGACAAAAAACTGCAACTTTCAGGAAGTTGCTTTAAAGTCTAATGGTTTGTTGCCAAACATCAATAGAAATACACTTTTCACGTAAAAGAATTGCTCAGTCTGCTCTATAATCACGTACATGCTTTCATGCAATGATACTAATAATATCAGTCCACAGAACTGTAAGAGAATGATAAGCCAGTATTGACACCAGCCTAAGTGCTACATGAGGACAGATTGTGCAGCTCGCATGACTTGTCAGCAACAACTGAGGTGGTCACCAGCAGCCACTGATAAATGTAGAACTGCTCTTGGGATGAAAAGTTTGCAAGTGATCGAGCTATCCAGTAACATGCTGATATTCTAGAGGGGCCCACTAAATTCCACCCCATCTTCCTCCCACTGCACGTTAACTCAGCCTCCACATCAGTCACCTTGTAAAGCCTTGAAACCTTGAAGTGGGACACGTGTTGAACCTGTCACAAACTGCAAAAGCCTTGCCCTTCTTTCTTCATCAAATGTTTCCACCGCTTGCCAGAACCACTTCACAATATTGCTATCTGCCATGCAGTGCTTTAGACGTGTGTTTGACTTCCAGTCATTCAGGTCTATCTTATCCAGGCCTCCTATGATTAGCTGTTAGTGGATTAGAAAACGCTTTAACATTCAAAGTCATTTCAGGTTTGCAGCTATGAAAACATACATTGAGTTATTTCACAAAGCCCAGCATTCTTTATGCACTCGAGCCACCTTTCTGGTACACAGTAACGCTCCAAAACAATTTAGAACAGGAAGTAAATCTCCCCAGTTAATCTGCAATGAAACTGAAGCCGAGGATTACACCAGAACTGGAATTTTCAGAAGAAATCAGAGTCAAATGCCCATTCAAGACCTGCTTTTTAAATCTAGCCTACCTGAAAAGTACAGTATATCTTTATGAGGATACAGCACAGACTTGGATGAAGGCATGCCATCTACTGAGTTGACACAGAAATCATTTTCCTGATCTGGTTTTGTCCTAGAGTTACTAATAACCCTCTGCAAGAAAGTGCTGCTCAGTTTATGGTTACATTCTAATTGGTCCGCTGTCCATAACTGACCATTAACTACAAAAACTTTGCAGCTGTTTTTTGATGTTGTTTATGAGAGTGTCTGACAAAGACTAGACGGATTACTTCAATCTCTTTTCCAGATGAAACCAGGTTGCAAAATATTGAAAGAGGAAGTCATTATTGGCCACGAATCTAACCAGCTACCCTGGCAACGACAAACAAATGGCATACAGGAGACATCATCACTCAAAACAAAATGTGTGTCATATTCTAAATTTCCCATAATACTCCATACTGAGAATTTCATTCTAGGAGCTACCGTTTAGCAGCTGTCTTTTTGTGCCTCCAAGATAGTACCCACTTAGATTAATTTACAGTATTAGGGCAGTTGTGACTATCCTAATTTGGACAGCATTGAAATATTAATTGGATTTATAATCTGCTTTTTTAAACAACTAACTCATGGAACACAGTAACTTCATGTGAACAATTGGTCTGCACAAACTACTACCATTAAACTATTTCTTCCAATACCCCAAATAGTCCACTGCCTTCTTTAAAATGATAAACGAAAAATAGAAAGAAAAATGGTGTAGAACTCTATGCCTCAGGATTACATGCAAAGACAAATTATTTTCTACGTGCTCTCTCACTTCTACTTTAGCTGCTGTAAACCATGACTTATGTGTCTATAGAAACAGACACGTATTAAAACAGTTATTGAAGAAAACAAGTTCTGGGGCAAATAACAGGTTAGGTCTTGCCAGCAGCTCTTCAGGCTTGCAATACTCCCTCTCTCTGCCCAGACCACCTGCTTTGAGCATTAGTGCTTGGTTACACAACACGGTGTACTTGTCTCCCCTGTTCGAACAGTCCTCTCACTAACACTAACCCAAAGCAAGTCTAGAATAAAACAGAAAGTGTTTGGTTAAACAAATGCATAGCCTTCTGGTATATCAACTGCAATGAACTGTGTTGTTATTTATTTTCAAATCGGTGCTCGAGTATGGAATGTATGAATTACAAACTAATATTCCAAGCAGATAAACTGTTTACCTCAAGTTCCTTCTGGTCAAAAGGCTTGAGGAGATGCTGGGGAATGAGTTCGTTAAAACCCTTCTGCAGAGCCAAGAACTGTGCTTCTATGCCTCTCATAAATCGCCAGTTCACATACAACCTGGGGGAAGGAAAAAAAGCCAGGGTGGTAAGCTGGATAAGATTGGGCTTTTTTTAGAGCAAGGATGGAAAAAGTTCCTTTTATAGACGAACTGGTTTTAAAAGACATTCTGTTGTATGAAAGAAGTGATTATTAATTCCTTTTGCTATCAACAGTTAATTATTACACCATTAACAGACAACACAAAGTACAATTTACAACTTTTTCCCAGGCTTTACTACGGTACATTGCATGAAAACACATAATTTATGACTCAGGTATTTCCCTCTGAAATACCTATATCATTAGTTTCACCATATAAAAAAAAAAACAAAACAATGTGTTCACTGCCCTCCTTCCACTACATATGCAGGATATGTATTTGTTCTGCAATACCTGACATATTCTTTCTTGTTCTCTTCTGTCACTGGAATGTTCCTGCCATTTGGTTTGAGTTCGTGCTGTAAAATCCTCCCAAAAGCATTGTGTTCCACACAAAAAGTATGGTCCAGAACCGGGGTGATATCGTTCTCTCTAACAAATGAAAGACAGAAGATATAATTATATTTTTGACCACTTGCAGTGGCGATGCTGACAACTTGTTATTTGAACACACAGCCTTCAGGATAAACCTGGTAACCATCCATCTGCATTCCACATCACTAGAGGAATGCTGTCACAACGACCGACTTCTATATCGCTTAATGCCTGCTGAGGAGCCCAGTCAGAGGTGTCATTCTCACCATTACAATTGCAGTAGTATTTGGGATAATGAATAAATAATTAAACCCTATACACACACACAACAATAATCCAATTCGCTGTCATGTACTGAGTGCAGAACAGAAGAAATCACAATTATTTTCAATAACATTCCAATAACTTTAAACATAAATTTAAAACAGCCTTTATGAAAAAGTGACAATGCAAAGCAATGCTGAAGAATCCCAAAGCTACACCTAATGATGATGGATTTTGTTCTAAACTGTTCATGTACAAAGTTCAAAATAATTCAATTTGTTTTCTTTTTAACCAATATTGGTTTCCTTTTTTTTTTTTTTTTTTTTTTTTAATTTTTTAAATCCACATTTTCTTATGGCCAAAAGTTGTACTTCCAAACTCAGGACAGAGTTCTGAGGATTTAGATACTGTGGTATTCTACCACACTCATGCAACACTTAATTTAGAACCTAATTTACTACAAGGAGGCCTAACACAGTTTACATGAGAATTTTTTCCTCAAATACCTTGAGCTTTTTGACACAGAAATTGTTACTCGGGAATTTTGTACCAATCTCCCCCGTTACAAGACCCTTCTATTTTCTGAAATATCTACTATCTTCTCCACAGCAAGACAACTGATAAATACAGTACTTACAGAATCCAAACTAAACTTTTGTGTAGTTCTGGGTCAACAGATTCCAGATCAGAGAGCTGAATGGGTTTCCCCAGGAGCTGTTTATAAAAGGGAACTGTGAACCCCCCATTGATATAGTGTCCATGGAACACAGCCAAACCCATTATTCGCCCAACAAAATGGAAATAAGACAAATGGTCCTGCAGGGAGAGAGGAGAAAATCAGGCAGCACAAAGACACTCTAACACTGACATCTTGTGGCTATTTAAGTGTAAGTCATCTGCAGCCCTCTGGGCAAAAGGAACCACAATTTTTCCTCGTAATATAACCAAGAAGAGAAGCATTTAATGATTAAACATATCAAACAAGTCTCTGCACTTTACCTAATAAATTACATACAAGTACTTTAGACCTTGCAAACAGAATTGCTGCTCCTTTTAGGGTTTACATCAATGCAAGTCCTCCAATAATGGGGAAGAAAACACCCAAACAATACAGGAGCTTATTGAGAAAGTGCAAGCGAGGCTTACAAGCCCCTACAGTCATGGAGCAGACCCTGCTTGGGATGCAGTGTTTGCACAGTCACCTGCATTTAAAATGAAGAGTACTTTTACCTATCACAGAATCGATGTGCACCCCAGCCAGTACCAAGGAGTCTCAAATGACAGCCAAAAGAATTCAGATACTTATCAAAGGAGAACTTCTCTCATGTTTTTTTCATTTCTGTGCAAACCCTGCTCCTCTGTACTATAACAATACAAGACTCGTTAACACATTTTTACCCCATTTCACTGTCTATGTTCTCAACATGAAAAAATCAGCTGCAACAATAAAATGCAGGGGACAATCTCTTAAAGGACACATATTGCTCAGAAGTCAATACTTACAGGATTGATAGAGGAGTCTGGATTGATTTGCAGCATGTAAATATTATCCGTAGAGTACTGGAAGAGTCCATAGTATGGATTCAACATTTCATGGCACAGTAAATACAACCATTCTCTGCCAAGAAAAAGTGTTAATTTAGAGGAATGCAACTTCCACTTCAGTTTTAGACAACACAGTTATTGTGAACCATTAACACAGCTATCAGTTTCTTGTTTCAAATTAAATCTTTTACTGCTTTCCACTTGCAGACCAAAGAAGTGCACTTAAAAACTTATTGTGTTTTTCAACTTACAGGTAGCTTGGTTTTAGTTTATAAGTAGTGAAGAAATTAACATGAATTAATATAGCTAGTAAGCCATGAGACAATGCCACCTAATTCCTTACCTATTCCCTAAACGTTGTCAGAGACATATTTAAGCAAATCAAGTCTGAAAAAGACTCATTGAAAAACACACACTAACAAAAACAATTTTACAGCTAAAAAAAGTGTCAGAAAAACTAAAATCTCACCTTGCTACCCCTCCATAATCCAGGCCTTCCTCGCCTCGAAATTTTACCATAAGCCTCTTTTTCAAATCCTTTGGCCTCATCTTCATTATCTGACGGTAGGATTCCTATACATGTGTATACATACATTTATAGGTTGGTATTTTTTTAACAGATTAGACATTTTATTTCTTTTCTATAATTAGGTCTACTAAGAAGCATTAGTATAATACATAGACTTTTTACTCAGCTACAGAAAACATTCCGTTACAGGGCTAATCTAAAGCACATTTCAATGACAACACTAATATTTGTTGGTGTAAAGTCCACAGAAAGCTTAATTCCTTTTTGCTACAAAGGTACTTCAAAAGTAATCCAATCTAAGAATAGAAGAGTGCCCAATTAGAGTTACCTTTTACATGCCTACATACACAAGTGGTAATAACAAGCAGACGCCATGCCTTTTAAGTTTTCAACTGCTGTCATTTCTAAATAAAAAAGAATGCTCAAATTTGTCAGCAAAATCCATGTAAAGTTTACATAATCCAGCTTTCCTCATGTAAGGTGAAAGACTTTTAGCAACAAAAAATTTGTATTGGCAAAAGAACCCCAAACTACTCAGAATTTCTTCTTATAATGTACAAGTTAAAACATGAAACTAAGGGAATGTTTTTTCATTAATTTAATCAGAGTTCTCATAATCCATATGATACCACCGGATTCACCACTTCTCTCATTAAACAGACTTGATGTAAGAAGAGACCAGATTTACTAAACTTGAGTAAGAGAAGCTGATATTAGTAGCAAAGAGTCCATCAAATACCTCAAATATTTCCTCTCTGGATACTTCAATTCGGCAGTGACCTGCCTGTGGTTGTTGAAGGGAGAGCTCATGTCTAAGAACTTTCAGCTTTTGCACCAAGTCTCTCTCATATCTCTGTGCAGGCAACTCTTCACCCTCCTCCACAGACCCCTCATTTGGAGCTGGCAGAGGCTGCTGGCTGGGCTCTTTTAGCTGGCATTGGTGACTTTGAAAGAAAAGTAAAATATTTGTTCTAGAAGCATTACAATAAGGAAGATGCAAAAACAATAAAACTTTCTGGTACTTCTTTCATACAACTTGAAGAGTATAACAAGAAAAGAGATCTCTAATGAAACAATAGCTTTATAAATGGAACCATCTAATATCTGCAATGAAGTTTTTTTCCCAGCTCCACCTAAAGTAAGGATGACACAGTAGAAAACTACCTCTACAATTACTGGAAGAGAAATATGTACTTGTCCCACATAGATGAATCTTCAAACATTCATCCTCATTGCTCATGCCTTTATTTGGGCTGAGGATCCATTTTATTTTTTAGATAAGAGATTCTGCAGTAGGCTCCAAGCACAGACAAATCGGATCCAAGGTAAATTCTGAACTCAGGCACGACGCACACAATCAGGCTTATTCCAGGGTCAGTTCTGTAACAGTGCAGCTGCTTCTGCATGATGCAGAGCTTCAGTTTATTAAATCCTACTAAACCTGAGCTGGCTGCGCACAGCACCAGGCGACCAGACTCCAGCTGGCTTTATATTCCTGTTGTCTGGAGCTCAAGGGAGCACAAAGCCAGCTCAGGTCTACCAAGAGCTAGCACAGAACTAGAACTGCTAAGCCAGAGAGACATGAGCGGAGTGCTGTGGAACTGCCTGGCAGATCTTCCTCCCCACACCCCAGCATTTCTAGATCTGCATATTTTCTCCAGCACAACTTGGTGCAGTTTTGTCAAACCAACTTAAAAAAATCAGCATTGCACAGAAATATGCAAGTCCTCCCCGGGGACTGCAAAGCATAATAAAAACAGTTTTGTAGAGTCTTTGCATGAAGGCTAGACAAAACTAGGGCTGACAACTAATATTCAGGCCCTGATTAGACCCACACAGAAATCCACCTCCTTGCATCTGTTGCCTAATATCATTACACAGTGATTTTTTTTCAGCCCCTCATGACTCCCAGGCTGTAGTTAAAATTGTACAAAAATAAATGGTTTAAGAATCCAAACTTGACATGAATTATTTATCATGCAAGCTTCTTACTTCATGATGTGATGTAGTCGTGGATCTGTGAACTGCGTGGTTCTGTTGTTATGATCTACAAAATATATTCTTCCTGAAACTGTACTTCTAACTTCCCAACCTGGAGGCAGAGGTCCCAGTTCATCACAATTCACACTGTTAAGGTCTCTAAGGAGAAAAGTAAACAAAGTTAAAGCACTCCCGAAGTGAAGGTGGAACCAATTACATTCAAGGGATGGGGAGGGGGAGTGAATTTGGCTCTCAGAGATTCCAGGCTATGAAAGTCTCAGGAAAGAAGCACACGATAACTACTTTAATGTTGCCTTTTTAGAATCCTCCATCTAAGCAGTGCAACTTTGTAATCTGTCCTTGAAAGTAACAAAGCCACGCAGCTTAAAAGTAACTTCAACATGCAACATCATCATTTAGGCCGAGCTGCCAAAGGAGAGAGATCTTCTTTGTAGCAAAAAATTTCACAGAAAAAAAAAAAAAAAAAGAAAAATCCTATTAAGACTAATGCGAGCCATGTGCAGAAAACCTAAAAATGAAAGGCTTCTAAACCAACCAGTGCCTCCAAATAACCAGGAGGTTAAGAAGCTAAGGCAGCCAAACACTAAGATGGCTTAAAAAGAAAAATTCACCTCTTTAATTAGCAAGGTTAGAAACTTAAGTATGAGAAATTGCTCACAGCAAGGCTTCACGAACACGTTCATCCCTTTCATTCTTGATAGCGTTAAGGTGCCATTCTTTGTAGGTGCTGCTAAAGGCAATCACTCACCTTCAGGTAGCAGGATAGCATTTAAATTCAACACACAGGATGTATTCACAACTCGAGAATTCAAAATGCTTTAAAGCTACCCCACAGAGTAAAATACCAACAATGGCAAGAAAAAGGAGGGGAACCTGGAGACTATTGTTTCGACAGAAATGCTGTTAAGTGAGGTATTCTCCAGACAGTTGAGGTGGGTTTACCTATTATGGAGGGTTGAAGACATCACTTTACAGATTTCCTTACCTAAATCTAGCAACCCAACATCAGTATAAGGGTATGAGAGGCTTTAGAAAAGGTAGAACATTTTGTACATCAAAGGCTTCATTACTGTCAAGGGATGGCATAAGACAGCCTGGGGTACACAGGAAGACACACAAGCCTTTGCTAGGCTCCTTGAAAGAAGATTATAGTTGTGACCATTTGTTTCAATCAGCTGTGCTTCTGAAAGTGCTTTAGAGATCTGATTACATCAAGTTCTAACCTACATCTGTGCTAAATGCCAAGGTTACATTTTTGCACTGTAACTCGGTGGTAAAGAAAAGCCATCTCAACCTAAAGTAAGACAAGTGACCCCTGAGAGACACTCAGGAGACACTGCTGTGTCCACTTACATGGCTGGTCCCAGAAACCTGGCTAAAATCTGTAGCAAAAAGAAGCAGTAGCTTTCATTACGTAAACCAGGATCACTTGAAGAAGAAACAAGGCTTTGGGCATCCAAGCCTGACGTGAGTGACATGAAGAATGAGCATTGTCATTTCTTCTTCCAACAACACCAGCTAATCTAACATCAGCTATTTTATCTCTCTCTAAACCTCATTTTTTCATATCCTCCCATATACTGTGGTTATATCAACACTTTTGCTTACACTTCTGTATATAATTTTTCTAATATCCTGTACCACACTGGTCTATTATACAATAGCAGCTGAAGAGTTACAAACGCTGTGCTTTACTACAGAATTGGGTCTGCAGGCAGCCCAGTGAAACAGCCCAGATTCAGAGCTCCTCAAGGAAGACAGACAGACCTTAGTCACAAAGACCTGGATTAACTGCAGGTTAAGTTTTAAAGAGGCTTTACTAAATTAATCATGTGGAGGATTCGAATTTCCTAGCTGCAAATCATTGGTCTGAAGCATAAAAACCCCAATACTACTTCAAGTTTAAAGATAATAAGTAATCTCTGCTTCAGTTGTACAAGAATGGGCACTATTATAGCAGAAATTACGAATTCAATACTCAGGAAGCAGGTACCTTTTTATTTAATTTGTAGTCCAAACTGTTTTTAAACAAAAAATATTTGATTCAGAAATCCAACTTTACAAAAACAATAATGAAGTCACATTGACATTTTTGGGAGGGTTTGTCAAATGGTAATTCCTGAAGGACTACACACTTTTCTTCACTTGTTTTACATGATTCACCGGTAGATAATTCTGTCTTTCAAAAAGTCATCTTTAATGTATGGAAAAAAGCTAACAGGAGAGATCCAAAATCACCCCTCTGCTCATATCACTCCCTTTTAATTTAGATACTCCACTTTGTAATTTTTATTCTTAAAGATTTCACAGATGTTTGCTCTAGAAGACTCAGCTTACATCTGTACACGCACAGAATCCCACCCATGGCCCTGAGTTTGTAACTATAAATACATACCTTGGTATCCTAGGGTCATGCCATGTGCTAACTCCAGTCTGCGTGTGCAAAAAATAAACCTGTCCCTGTACTGTTGTTCTTTGTTCTGTGAAAATAGATGGAAGATTACTGAAAGGCACAAATCTAAAAAAAAACCAACCTGAATAAACAGTTTGTTTGAGGCCATTAGTGTACATTGTCTTTCTGTCAGAGCTAGGAGAAAGTACTTGAGCCATCCCACCTGATCTCTTGCCGCACAGACTACTTTGCCCTTAAACACAGTCCTCACAAGTTTACTTGACTACACAGTTCAGCAATCCTTTTCAAACTCAAAAATCCAGCATGTTTCAGTTTGTATTTTTATTTTTAGATCTTGAGACATCTCAAACCCCTAAACTAGATTTCTTTCCTCCTAGATTTGGCGTGCTCTTTTCCAAGCTTTAAATTCTCCTTAATCTTATCCTTCCTAATCTTCTGTACTACTGGCTTCTTTGCTTTTATATTTTCCTGATCTTTTCTCAAATGTGGGCTCAAACCTACATGATATGCCAGGGGGGAAGGAAAAAATAGCATTACTGCTCTAGTTTAAAGAGCTCTTTACATTCATTCTCCCTAGATACGATGCCAAGATTAGCAGTGAATTTTCTGTAACAGCATTATACCACAAACTCATGTTTAATTTACCATCAACCCCTCAGTGTATCCTGGAGTAGACAACTGCTAGTTAGACAACCTCAAACTTGCAGCTGCACTGCTTAGTTCCTTTTCCAAAATGCAGACCATCAGATGCTCATGGATACTGGATGCCCTGACAGGTAAACCACATCGATATGGTAAAATGGGAGAATTTTCCTCTGAAGTCTTTTGAAAACTTAAATTTAATGGTTCTGGAAAATTCTTACCATAGCCTTCAGGTAGGTCAGGAGACTGGTGACCGTGCGGTCTGTTCTGAGGTGTCTGTACATGACCTCTGACTTCAGGAGTCCGAAGTCTCTGTGCCTGAAGTCTCTGATCTTGACTGGGGGACTCTACAAAGCGACAATTGCCTCCACCTGCAGCCCCTGTAGTGTCTGTGTAGGGTGCTGGTTCTTCCATAAAACAGCTCAGTGGCCTCCCTGGTCCAGAATCTTCATAAACCGTTCTGAAAATGGGGAAACTTCAAGATTTTCCATCACAGAAGTGAATGCAGAAATAACTGTTTTTCTCTTTCTCTCTCTCTCTCCATTACTTCAAGTAACTTCCAACCCAAGATACTCCACTTTCTTACACCAAATTTCTTAGCTAAACAGAAGTGCCAGAAGCACTGGTAACAAGAAATAGCAAGTCCTAGTCAGTTTAGCTGATTTTCTTCGAGCAAGCATTCAGCTACAGCTTTACTATCTGTTATGTATTCCCAGAGAAGATAATAGTCATTATATGCTTTCCACATATAAACTTGTTTTCTAAGAAAGTGCAAAGAAAGGAATCCTTACCCTTCATTCTCCAAAAGCCCTCTACAGTCTACTACAGAACCTCCGGTGCCTATTCTGTCCCGTGTCTGTAAACTGACTGAAATAAAAACCAAACACGAGTTAATAAGCGTTCCCTAAGCAACAACAAAAACCAGACAACCCACATTTACACAGGGCAAAACACTGAGGAACACTAAAATCATACTGCACATATGAGAGCACATCACTCACCCCAGCATCTTCCATAACCCTAACACATCACTGATTTGTTAAAAAGGGTGAAAAGACATCAAAGGCATCACATCATCAAAACTGAAGCTTTGGCTATTTCTGTGAATATCAAATGTTAGGCCCCACATCTGCATTTCATGAAGATTCGGGAAGGTTAGCTGGGAGGAAATTGCTCACCACTAGATGTCATCATTACGGTGAGAATTTAGATTTTGCTAAACATATTGATGTACATCTATTGAAAAGTCTGGGCTCAGGGCAGGGCAGGGGGAGGCAGAGCAATGTGGTGACATGGGTTAAGTTAGGCGCAAAACTAGCATTGACAGAAGTGGAAAAAAAAGTTGAAATAGTCAAAATCAAGGATGGTATTAAAACAGCAATTTGCACAATTTCTTTTACCTTCTTTAGGTCCCTCTTATCCAGGTAACATTTTGTTTGCCTGTCATCTAGGTCCAAAAGCAATTAGTTTTACAGTAACATTCACCCTTCCAGAGCTGCAATGGGAACCTTGCCAAATGCACTCCCTCTTTTTAATATTGTTTGCCATTATTAAATCAGAGCAAATCAACTCATTGGTAGGAGTAGAACAAAACAATTTGTGTTATGTAACCGAATCCCATTAAGACCTGAAGAAACAACACAGAAAAGGCGCTGAAGCAATAACTATGGGTTTCTTTTTCAATACATCATTTGTCCTCACGGTGTATTTATCTAAGCAGATAAGTGTTTAACTAAGAGTATTCTTACCCACTATTTGGCCTCGTACAGCATCAGTATCCGTGGGATTTAGTTTGCATAGATCCAAACGCTGGTCTGCAAACAAGAATTGGGAACATCAACAAAACACCAAAGGGCTGGGAGAGAACACTACTCACTACTCAGATACAAGGCACTGAAGGCTCTTGACTGTGCCAGGTAGGAGCTGCTCTTACATCCAGTATCTTTTAGCCTGCTGATGGCATTGGAGAGGAGTCGGACACACCCCAGGAAGCCAGCTCCCTGTTTCTTGTGGATTTTCTTATGGTTCCATACACTGATGGTTATGGAATCTGTCTTCCCAACATACCTAAAAAAAATACACATCAGAAGAGTAATTTTAGAAAAAACCACCACTTTACTCCACAACATTTCTGTGGTACAAATTCTGATACATTAGAGTACATTGGTCACGTTCCTTTATTATAAATACAGAAGTGCTTAAGCCTGGAATGGTGTTATTAATGAATTACGGCACTATGATTTTACATAGCACACTAAATTGATATTTCTGCAGCACAAATTAACCACAGACAGCCTCATTAAAACCTAAGCATCAAACTAATCGATGTAGAAAACTTTTCTAAAATTTACATTTCTAACATTTTAAAGACAATGTATCACTACAAGGACAATCTGTTGTAAAAGCTGAACTGCACTCCTCCTGTAGAGCTCACTCCAAGCAGCGGTGCTCTGTACCTAGCATACACATACTCCCAATTTCAAACACCTAGAAGCAACAGAAGCAAACCTTTATTAGCAGGTAGTTTTTTGTTATTGCAAAACATCAGTCCTCCTCAGCAAATATGATTCTCCTTGGTAACACATGATGAAGCACCAGTGGCAACTCTTCTATTTCATTTATCAGATACGTTTCTCAAATATATATATACACATACACAAGTTTACTTATGACCTATTGAACAACTCACAGATCATAATGCTGGTTCCATTTGGGGTCCAACGTGTTCTTCACAGTGTCAGTTGAGTGGCACTGACCTGACCCATCAACAACTATTTTTGCAAATGGATCAGGAAGTCCTGTGGAAGAGAAAAGGGGCTGTTACACTTAATACTTTTTTGTTTTGTTTCTTCCCAGACAATGATATCATGAAGTCCTGTATGTTTTCTCCCCTCAAGAAAGGAAAGGTGTCATTATCCCCAAACTGAAAATAGAGAAAGCAGTTCCTAATTAAAGAACAAGGTACTTCTGCCCTACGCATTTGGATCTGCCATAAATAGTAAAATAATTTAGGAAACAGGTTAAACATGCTTAATTTGACAGTGCTTAAATGCTGTAAGCATACTGGTAAGTAGGCATTTTTATTCAATCCTTAAATAACATTGAGAGTGCAGCTCTGGGATACTTTACTCGCACCCCTGGCATGTTTTGCAAGTACTCCCACAAGAGATGGATGCTATTGGTAACCCACAGAAAGAACTGTAAGTAGAAACCTGCTCGCACTCTCATCGGCCAGAATTTCAACAAGAATTTGAGATCCTTGGTCTTTCCAACACTGGAGCCTGCATCGCCCAAATACAGTTGAGGGCAACGTGCGTTTGTGAAGTAATGCAATGCTTTACTGCAATGCAAGCATGCTACCATAGAACAAATCACATACAAACATGAGCCAGGACAGTAAAGCACAATCTACAGATAAACCTGATTAATTAAGAGCAGAAAGTTATACAATTAAGGCATACTTACTGAAGAAATCTTTCTTTGCAAGATTCTTGGCACACAATACTGCAAAACAAAATATCAGATTAAGAAATCTTAAGAACAAATAAAGCCTTACAGCAATCATACACCTTACAATACTACCTGATCTTAATTCTTAAAAGAAACCCAAATATTAAATATGAGCATTGTTTTCTTTATCTGTGATTGGAACATGCACTTTGCTGGTTTGTTCTGTTGTTGCAAAGTACAGATTTACTGAACATCTGTGCCAAAGCCTCCTTGTTTTCCATGCTACACGCTTACGTGCTTTAACAGGATTTTGCTGCAGTTGTTTCACCCATTTTACAATGAGTACTAAGGACGTTTTGGACCAAGAATGGTTCAGGGCTCCTGGAGGTGACTTCTGCACCAGGTCCTGTCAGACACAGCGCAGCCTCCTGCTCTTTGGGGCATTGGTACAGTCAGATCTTGGAGGAGTTGATCTAACAACCTCAACACCTCACCAATACAGAAAGGCTTTGTGATGAACTTCATACAACTTCATTCAGGAGAAAATAGAAATACTGAGGAAAAAGGAAGCATCAAGATTTTTTCCTTTGCAAGGGCCACAACTGGGACATCATTTCCCTCTCTCCAATTCCACTCAATAACAGAGTGGTTCAAGCAAAAATGAGATCAATAAACTTGCACCAATCTCCATTTCTATTAGGTCTACTAACAGCTACAAGCCCAAATTCTGCTGTTTAGTAAGGGCTGCTCCGCACAGCCTCAATTATTCATGTAGCTCAGTATCCACTAAACTCTTACAACAGGCCAGAAAAAGTAACTACAGAGCCAAACATGAAAATATGAGAGCTCTGACTTACCTAAAACCGGGAGAAAAAAAGAACCAAGAAAGTTATTCATAAGACTTAGCCCTTGAGGGAGTCTCTTCCCCACCAAGTTCTATCCTTCAGCACGAGAATGAACGCTCACAAAAAACTCAAGATAGTCATTTCCCCTGGCACAGACGCTTCTCATCTGCCTGGCCCTGCACTTCCAGTTGCCCCAGGAGCGTTTACACACACTGGCTCCATGCTGGGCACAGTGAAGATGTGTATAAATATATATTTCTTTTGCCCATCAGCTGAAACATCAGGCAGAATAAAAACTGCCTCACCTCACATGTCAAGGCAACAGACCTGAGCCATCACAGCTTAACACAGATGTTCATAGAAAAAAAAAAAATACACAAATCCTTCGGTTTTATTAATAATTAAAGCAGCCACTACATTAAACTATTTTTAGAATGGATTAAAAATTATGTGCTTCTGAGATTGGTAAACTGCATATTCCGGGAAAGCTCCTCTTGGACATTTTAACAGCTGACCAAAGAGGAAAAGTCTGCAGGACTTTGGCAATTCGGTTTGAAATAGAACAGGATGACAGAATCAGTCTGCTGCTGCTCTATGGAAGCACAACAGGGCAAAGCTTAATTTCCTCCTCCCAATGTGGGTGTTTTAGAGGAAAAAGAACCTGAAGAGCAGGCAATGAGTACAGGTAAAATCAGAACTGGAATGTTCCAGCACTCGCCAAAAATGAATTTTACAGTTCCTCTGAGTGGTGGTGCTTTTTTCTTTTTTAAATCCAATAACTCATACCACTTTCCATCCCCAATTCTAAGGATATGTTATTAAGTTGGATACGTATGCCATCTGTAACAATCTGCATATTGTCTGACTATATAATTATCACATTTATTCTGCATTTCAGGTGTGCTTTCTAGAGCTCACCAGCAGCCGCAGCTTCTAAAGCTGTTACCGAAGAATTAATTCCTTTCTGTCTGCCACAGGCTTTCAGTCTACAGCAGAGGAGCATGGCTGCCAATTTGCCAGTTGCAGCCTGTGAAACCCTCAATTTTAGCTTGCAAAAAACCATTATTCTTTCTAGTAAGAACACTGGCGTAACAGCTGGTAGCAGACAAACTTTTATGGAGCAACCTCTAGGAGCAGGCTGCCTGAGAGGGACCTTTGGCTTTGCTCCACTATTTGCATACGAAACTCACTGAGGCAATAACATTTTCAAGTGCCCCATCACTTCAAAGGTATAAATTTCTAAATTCCAGTAAAGTAACAGGTGACAAAAGTCAGCACTGGGATGCTTGGACATGAAACCACGCCAGCAGTGGGCACACAGCATCCCCTGATCCGTAAAGCTGTGCCCAATTTGCTTCTTAAATGCACAGCCTCCAACAGGACCTCGGTGAGACTGCTCTGGGATCTGGCTGCTGCCATCTCAGACGGAAAGCCCTGAACTCAGCTGGATATACCTATAAAAGCTTAAGAAGCTATTAATGTTACCCCTGCGTGGCAGGTTGCTGCCCACAGATGAGGTGCAGGGAAAGGGATGGATGCTGATCTGCAAACCGGCCACTCTGCTCAGGCTTTGCACAAAACCCAGCATCCAGCCTTTGCAAAGTGCTTTTCCTTTCTTTCAAACAAGGCTTATGGCTCATCAGCAGCAGAAATCTGCTCACATTTGTTGCAAAGTTACAAAAGGCACTAATTCTCCTGTCTCGGTCATTTGCATTCTGCCTTCTGTAAGCCAACCGACTTGTTCCAGCTTGACATGCTATTTGTTTATGCTGCACTCCGGATTGCTACGCAGCACTCAAGAACTTCTTTTTATACTGTAGATCCCAAGGAACACTGAAGCAATGTCTTTACATCTCTATTATAATATTTATAAAGGGATGGGAATGTTTTTTTAAGCACCTGACATTACTGAGATAATTTCAAAGACCAAATTAGCCAGCTGGGTGAAGCATTAACGTGAAAGCATATTTGGCAGAGGGTGAAGAAAGGACGAGGCTTAGACAAAGTCAGGATTCACCCTGCGGATTCAGCGCAGCCTGGGGGAGGCGAGCAGCTCCGTGCCAGCCCCCGGTTGTTCACCCGCTCCCAAAGCAGAAGTGAATCATCTGTAGGAGCTGCAGCAGGTGTAGGAAGGGAAGCACGGCACGGCTCTGCTGCCTGCTCTGAGCCAAGCTGAGCATTGCATCAGAAAGCTGCTGCTTTACCAGCGAGCGGCCTCTGGAGCGTGACCGGCCTTCCTGGGAAGGAGGAGAGCCTGGGTGAGGAACAATTAAACGTCCCCAAATAAACAGAGCCACCTAATAATCTGCTCAGGTGCCAACTTCCTCCTCCCCCTCACTCAAAGGATAGCTGCTGGTCTGCAGGGAAGTCTTTCACACTGCTGTCTCTGCATCGACAGTGCATTTACTCGCTGTTAACATAACATTCCCTCAGCATTGCGCTATGCTGCTATCGTTGGTTTCAGGTAGATGAGTTTTGCAGCACGCAAAGATTCAGTAGACACCAGTCTGTACCAATGCAAAGGAGCATCTGCATTAGGGACTGCATTAATTCACACTTTGCTCCATGCTCTGAGTTAGAGGTAAGCACTTCCTTGCTGAAATGAAGGATTTTTACACGTGGCTACGATCTGAGCCAGCAGCAGCATTCAGCTGAGCACTCAAGTTAGACTGGGAGGCAAGGCCAACCAGCAGCACGTCCGCGTCTTCCTTGGGAAAGGGGGAAGGTCGTGCTGAGGGATGCTGGCAAACAAACCTCTCAGCCATCTCTGGCCTTCCCTTTGATATTCCAGGTTAATCATTTGTGCTTGTGCAAACACGCCGCTAGATTCCAGGATATATTCATTTTACTTTCTGACAGAAGGTAAACACAAGGCCAGCAGGCTAATGACGTAGAAAGGACTTCACTTAGTATTTACTTCAGAGCAGACCATCTTCAAACATGCAGAGATGTAGCATAAGCATTGCAAGCACTGCAAGCTGTTGGACTCTTCCATCCTGAAAAAGTCTGCAGAAGACTGCACAGAAAAATAATGAGCTCCAAGTGCAGAAAATCTTCCACAAACAAACAAACACGCTCACTCAAAAAAGAAAAAGCACAAGCATCAGCTATTTACCACATGCTGCTCTAACAGCCCAAAGCACCGCAGCCCGCAATTAAAACCTTTGCTGGATCTGCGATGGGAAATCACTTCTCGTCCGAATGCTTCCACACCATTTGTGTGGAAAGTGCTCAGAAATGCCACCAGCCATCCCCCCCAGAGCGCCTTGAAGCCGGACTCTGCTTATCGCCCCTCTTCTGTGCACATAACCTTAAATGAGACTTCGCTGCAGATAAACGTCTGTTTTTATTTCTACTACTAGGCAACCCGTGAAGGTTTTTAAGTGCTTTGTTTTTTTAAGGCTGACAATCATTTATGTTTGATAGGGTACAAGAGCAAGCTTAATGGAAAAGGAAAGACGGGTAAAGGCAGCGAGTGTGTCAAAATGTGGTCTCTCTGCAGCAAACCACATCACTGAACTGAAAGATACCATTTTATTC
The DNA here is from genome assembly GCF_016699485.2 of Gallus gallus. NCBI lineage: Eukaryota > Metazoa > Chordata > Aves > Galliformes > Phasianidae > Gallus > Gallus gallus. Next base: position 4,296,412 of record NC_052545.1, read on the forward strand.
ACAAATCGAAGCTTAAACCGTCACCACAAAGGCCAAGGTTTCTATTCTAGTCCTTTTCTTGTTTGCCTTAAGAATACTTCTACTCTTCCTCTGTCTGCTTCAGATTGCAATGCATAAATCCACGGACCGCTTTAACTTCACAGTAAGCGAATCCCTGTGGTGCTTAAAGCAGAAAAGAAACCAAACTGAGTCTTACCTCTGCCAAAGAAACCAATTATCTGTACAGAACTAATTTTACACGTGTATCCACTGTTGTGTACACTGAGTGACCTTCATGAATGCTCTCAGTGCCATGGTGCCAACCAGACCTGCAGTTCACCACAAACCAGCCCAAAAGCCCCAAACCCTCAGACTTTGGGGCTGCCACACATCGCACCCCGGCATTTGAAGACTGCCTGTACTGAAGCTGAAACCAAACTTCACTTGCAGATTAAAGCAGTGTTTCATTAGAAAACCTCAGTTCTCAAAGAGTTGCTGGATTTGATGCATGAAGCCTTTTTGTGGCCCTTTTGTGTAGGCTGCAGTGAGAATCAAAGCCTCTTTTCAAGGCATGCTTTCCTCGTGGGCTGGAACTTGGCTTCATGCAGCCAGTTGCAAACACTAGACAACTTTGAAGAGCTCTTCAAAAAACCACACACCCAGAAAAAGCCATTTTTATTAGTCCATTAACATGTCATTAAAGTATCCACTTTGCCAAGAATCAGATTTCCATCCTACCTAAGCATAAAAATGTCATGCATGAGAGAGAGTCCTCACAGCACAAACAACAGCAAGTTGACAAAACCCAACAGTTTCAACTCCAAGATTCCTAAAAATTACTCAAACTGAAAAAATCCTCCTGGGCACCGACTGGCTGTAGGTCTTCACATCTTGCATGTATACAGCAGCAGGTCTGATTAACCCTCCATAAAGTAAACCACTAAAAAAATCAGTGCAGGACTATTGGAAGAACAAACACCATTGCATTCCCAGTTAACTGAGACTGCATGCAGCGTGACCAGTAAAGCAAGTTTTAGAGTGAACTGAGATACAAACCTTGGAGAAACACTAAGAGTTATGGAATTAGCTGGAGAACTTTGCAGGGATTAAATAAAAGGAGATCAATAGGAAGCTGAATTAATGCCGATGCTGAATCAGAGAAAGGCACACAAATTAGACAAGTAGAAATAAGCACATCCAATTATCTCTCATACTAACTCTTCTTTTTCTTCTTTCCCCTTTGTTCACCCATAACAAATGCCTGACACAAAGGCTAACTCCCAGATTACATATTTCATTAAATCCCATTATTACATCAGTTTTCTTATGAGATTGCTATGCCTTCCTCCAGTGCAGGCCAAGAACTTTCTCATACCCTCTATGCGATCTCCTATGCTCTACTCAGATGTAAAACCCAAGTAACCCCAACTACTGAAGTGTTTGTTAGAGCTGTCCTCAGCCCAGCCCCAGATCCGAAGCAGAGGCCACCCAAGGAATTTCTTTAGCCCTCGTACAATGGGGCAAATTCCAGCTACATTAAACTCCCACCTCTTACTCAAACTAGTTCCAGGGCCTTTTTGTTGCTGTTGTTCAGGGTAAACCTCTCAAAGCGACCTCAGCACCTTTAGCTAACCATTTCTCTTGCCCCTACAATGATTTCTTAGTTGTAGGGAACACAACCAGGAACACTGGAGCAAGAAGAACACAGTAATTCTGCCATCAAGAAGAGCCCTTGCAGCACAACCCTCCTTCACGCCCTTGGACCTTTTCCTTGCAGACCATCTAATACCACATTCAGAACACAACCATGTTCTTCGCAAATTGGAAGAGCTAAGTTAGCTACTGCTATCCCCATTTCACAGCAGCTGGAAGACCCGTTCTCAAAGAGTGCCATTCTCAAAAAACACTCAATTGATCACTCTTTAACCAGAGAAAACATTAACAGAACATGAAGTTATATATAACTACTCCATGGTTTTTAAAACTCAGTCCTCTGCCACCAAGACTCATCAAACTCAGTCAAGTTTTGCTTTGCTAGAGTGTCCACAAATGGTCTCTCCCAGCTCCCTGAAAGCAGTCCATGTGCTCAGGCTTCAGCTATAGTGTCAACTTCTGCATACACTTGCAAGAAACAGAAGTACCTGAAAAGAACAAACAATTCTCAATAAAATAGCATTGAATTTGCCCCAAGATCAGAATATTGTTCTATCTCTTAGCTGACAGCTTACTAAAACAGTTTAAATGACAAAATTCCTACTGGAACCACAAACCAGCATTTTACATTTACTCCACACTCAATTGTGCAAGCTGTAGTTATTGGGAACAACACAGTTCTGCATTTCTTCCCTTCCACATCTCATGTCCCCAACCACACGTACTTGAATAATTCATGTTTTCAAGCAAAGACTATTTATCAAGACAGGCTTATCTGCACAGCTTGCACATACTTGTGCTCACATTTTGAAACAGACACCAACATGCATTGTGCAAGATCATTGCTCTGAAGTTGAAAGCTTGCCACAAAGCTATGTGGCTCCATTTTCTTAAATTACATTTAAATAAAAACTGTGCTGAAGTCTTAATACTTTGCTTTTATAGTTACCCAAGTGCTGAAAAAGCATCTGGAAAAAAATTCCTAAAGCATGAAAAACATGTTCCTCCACCCACATGCACTCATAACTCAGATTCCAAACTGAATTTTACTAAGATGGCCAAAAATATTTTGCACTTTTAACACTTGGAGTTTTCAAAGCACCTTTTTCAAAGCCACACAAGTACCTGAGAGGAATGAACACTCAACCAATGCTGCTCACAATAGGTGGAGATGAGGACCAAGCTCCAAGCAGTCCTGACCCCATGTCCTCAGTAAACAACAGGTCCGTTCTAGAAAGGCTGGCCAAGTCTTCACAAATACAGAAATGTTCCTCTGGAAAGCACCGGGTGAACAGCAGCGAATTATGAATCAAATACAAGAGAAAAAACCAACAACCAGCACTCTAGAAATGAGTCCAAAACAACGCTGGTTTTCACTACTGCCTGGGCAGAAATTACCTTCTAACTGGTTGACACTCCCTTATGGGAATGAGAGCCCTTTGCAGCACAGTCTACTGCCAAGTCATCATTTAATTTAGGTGTGTTTAATTTAATTTCTCTGATCTCCACTTTCCTAAGCTAAACGTATGAAGTGTTAAACACTATATTCTCATTATCAAACAGAAGCTCGCAGAGACTCTCCCTTGCAGTAGATCACTTGCTTACTAATTCACTACATGAAAGTCTTTTCCAATGAGCATTCTGTGCACTATAAAACACAGAAATTTAGATCCCCCTCTTCGCAGATATTCTCTATGGGGCTACCCACACCATTAGCACAACTATATTTTTTATAAGCAGTTTGTGAGACTCCAGTTACGAGTACATTTATATACAATTAGCAACTTTTTTTCCTCCCAGAAAACACCATCCAATTAATGGACTTGGAGTTTTTACAAGACATGCATTTCCTAAGTCTGATAGGAAAAGCAGCACAACTGCTCTCCGCTGCTTTATTAAGGAGGGAAAAGCATAAAACAAAAGACCAAAACCAGCAGTAATATGTTTGAGGATGTTTACCATGTGTCTAAAATTAGCCAAGGGACCAAGCAACTACACCAATTCAAACAGGCCCAGCCTTGGGGTTCTGTCCATAGTGCCAAGCATTTTTGGAATAATGATACGCACCAAACCCTGGGTCAGCTGTTACACCTGAGGCTACGGGGAACAACGATGGCTGTATTTTCTAGCCCAGCTCTCTGCCCATACACACTGTCCTGCTTCAAACTCTCTGCCCATACACACTGTCCCGCTTCAAACTATCTTCCTGCAGTGCAGGAGGAATAAAAATGTCTGCCCTTCCACTGCAGAACCCATGTCAGCAGGAAGCACTGTACTGGAGGTCTACAGCCAAGTGCCAGTTCAATAGAAAGACTAAACTTCAAACCTAAAACATGTTTTCTGTCTCCAAAAAGCAGTTGGTATTTATAGTCCCTCATACACAGGTAGCATCAATACTTCAACATAACAATTTGAGCATAAAACACTATTCTACGGGAGGAAAAATGGATACAATTTCACGCATACTTAATCTCAATTTGAAAACTGAGATTTGTTTTCGCAGACAGAGCCAATATTGAGCATTTTTGATATCTTACATAAGGTACAAAATCAACTCAATAGGAACCAAAATTTCCAATTAGCTTATTTTAATAAACAGTACAAAACTCATGTCTGGTTCTCATCAAACACTAAGTAGATTGCTTGCAAGCAACAACACTGTTATTTCAAAAATGAATGGTGTTAAGTCATGTGTAAGTTGTAAGCTACGTAAACTATTAGTCACATAGGCTCAAATGCATCAGGAGAACAATTTCAGTTAATTCAGATGGAAACCTGCGTTAAAGCTTTACCTGTGAGTTGGGCTTCTGTCAAAGCAGGACTGCTTACATCCATATTGAACTAAAGCTGCATGGGGAACTGAGGAAAGGCTGCTGGTACGAGAGTTGCTGTGGTGACCCAGGGCACCTCCAACATTGACATTAATTGCCAACAAAATGAACAGCAAGAGAAAAGTCTTTAGAGGCACTGAAAATAAGCAACAACAAACGTTGCTAGCTATTTGTAGAACTTTTAAGTCTCAAACGTGACCACCATGGTTAAACCATTCAAGAATCCACATTTCTTCATTCTTTCTGAAACATCAGAGCAAAGAATTTCCAGTATAGAATTTTGGCAGAAAAATAAGTTTAGCCGACATAATACTCGGTATACCAAAAGAACAAAGAGTGGGAAAAACTATGCAGTGGGCTTAAGCTGCTTTTCTAAAACTCAAACTCATTTTGTATTTCTTCAGTAACTCTTGCAATGAGCAGTTGCTAGAAATCCTCAGCACAGAGCAGTACGTACCGAGCGCTGCTCCCAGCATTGCTGCACCTTCAGTAACTGTTCCCAGAACAAACTCTGAGGGAGGGATACTGAATGGCTTTTCAATAGAAACCATCAACATCCCGTTATTATTTTTTCTGTAAGGAAATGAAAAGCATTCTTTATATTTATACCAAGAGAGGCATCAACACTGCAGCACTGCTTTAAAACAGCATACCTCAGGTAAGAAACGCCTTACAAATTGTCCCCAACTTCTAACACATATAGTTGTTTTCCATGCTCATATTTTAACTGAGGTATGCGGAGTACTTTTTGGCATGTTTGGAAAGAAAGATAAAAAGTCTCAAGCCTTACGTAAAGCTTTTCAAAGCTGAAGGCCCCGCCGCCAAGGAAACCACTTCATGCCCTTGCAGCTTTGCCTTCCTTATTGGCAAATCTGCTGCTCGTTTTGTGGTAAGCATGATAACAACCAGATGAGATAGAGGAGCACTTTCTGAACAGATCCAAGAGTGAGTTCAGATTTAAAACCAGGACACTGAAAGTCAATATTCAGTGAAGAGTTAACAGCGTGCAAAGGCCGCGAGCAATGAGTCCATTTTGTTCTGGGCTACTTAGCAAAGGGACAGCCAAGAATTGAACCAGCTGGAACTCATTCAGAAGAACTTCTTTCTTTCCGTGGCTCCCCAGGCTGCAGTTATCAACCTGAGGATAGCAAGCACGCAGATCGTCAAGATGGAACTGGTGCTTGAAAGAAGTGGCACGGCTTAATGGCCCGTGATAAATGATGTTTTGATCCTAACCCGGACATTGGTACCGGGTTATAAACCATCCTCGTGTCTTGTGGGAAAAAAAAACTGTAGGATTTGCCCAAGATAGATAGAATTCAAGCATTCTACTGACTTTTCTCATTGATGATAATCTCATTACCAGTTCTTGTACATGTATAGCAAGCAGTTCTAACCTCAATTCTTTTGCTGGTTTCAGATGCTGCCAATACAAACCAAACAGTATAGAGCACTGAAGTGGGAAGACTGCATTTATATTAAAGCACTCCATTGGGAAAACCTATTACTGCAAAAAAACGCACCAGTTTAGTTCAAAATACTACTTGGATACTTTGCTGTGGGAAATCTATACCAGAAAAATGAAGAGAGCACTTTTATTTGTTACACACAACTGACACCGTGTGCCATGAACGAAGCAGGCATCCCATGAGCCCCATGCAATGCCCTCCTGGCACGTTCCACTGCACACAGCTGAGCCACATGCAGGAGATCACCTCCCAGCCCCTCTTTGCCTTCATCAACAGCTCACATTGAAATCACATCCATCAAGCCTCACAGGATTAAAGAGGCACATGCAAAAACCTAGAAAAATGTTATCAAATGTTCAGGTAAAATTTCCAAGCAATTGAAGCTGATTATTTAAGCACTTAGTTACAAGAAAGGAAAAATAACTCCAGTAACTTAAACACAAGTGAAAACAAAGGTGCAAAGTTTAAATTCAGGAAAAGGAAAGAAACATTTTGTTTGCTCAAGTTAAATTCCTGGCATTGCTTCTGATTTTGAAGAAAGTACATTGGCTGTTGTAGGATATTGGTATCGGCCCCTGGAAAAAGTGAACTCTAAAATCTTCGGTTTGTTTCCTAAATTATTCAGTCTGTTATAATCCCTTTCAACATCCGTCCAAGATGCTACACAAAGTGCTCTTTACTTTCTGCATATTGTCATGTTTAGAGAGCTCAGCTTCAACCTTTCTTGTTTACAATTGCAAAAACATAGCAAATCCCAGAGCCACGGCTGTGCCTGCCCCAGCTGGCAGAGGGCACCAGCACCCAGAGATGAGCAGTGGTTCGGGCTGCAGGGCTGCGTGGGGACAGACAGCAGGAGGTGGGGACAGACAGCAGGAGGTGACAGCAGCTGCACAGTCTGCTATGTGGAGAGGGAGGGAGGACAGCAATAAGGAAGCTGTGGAAGAGGGGGAAAGGAAGAGGATGGGACAGAAGTCAGGCTTGTTCCATAAAAAGACTGTAATTACAGAGATATAAATAGCTCGTTGGAGCCAAATTTTCATTCATTCACCTACTTTTGCTCTATTAACCCTAATATAGAATCACTGTTTTGTTCTGTATGACACGTCTGTATGTTGCAGGAAGAACATCCCTTGGATTATAATGCACTTGCCTAGGAATTAGTATAGAAGCTTTTCTATGAAGAAAAAAAACAAAGATCTGATTTAACAATCAGTCATATCCAGAAATTATAATAGGAGACAAGAACAATGTATAAGAGACTTCTTTGTGCTGCTGTTCTGCAGTCAGCCCTGTCCAAAGGAAGCACGCATGCACACTCCAAACCTACCCAACCACCTATTAGTCACCCCGGGGTAATTCCCTACAAGCGCTTTGGTTGGATGAACCAAACTCCATCAGTTCTCATCTGATTTCCAGGCCAGGAGATGCGCTTCCCGGTGCCGGCAGGCACGTGACTGCACTCTGCCTGAGGAAATGTGGGTCAGTAAGCACGTACCCGGCTGCTGGGGTTGCACGCTCTCCAGAGACTGGCAGCAGCGTGACGTGGAGCACCGGGCTGTCTGCAGGCACACGGTGCACGTGTTTGAATTCCACGCTCACACCAAGATCTCCCTAGCAGATCTCCACGGAGTCCGGCACACGTCCAGCAAAATGCTCTGCATCTTACCGCCACGCTGAACAGCACTGAAAATGTTAAACTGATTTAGAAGGCTGACAGACACATCACAAAACAGCAGCCATTAGAAGGAAACGTCTTCCTTCAAAAATCATTAATCACCCGTTGTGTTTGAGTATAAACATCCAGAGCTAGCAGGCGGGCGTTTCGCTCAGCTGAGCAGCAGCAAGATGGACAATCACATTCTGCTGCTTCCAAGCTCAGGTACTCACAGCCAGAGCTGGTGCTGCAGGTACCCGGCGCCCAGCGCCTCTGTGTGCCCCAAGAAATGGTCGAGCTGGATATGGTTAACCAATAACTTCACAAGGCACATTAGTGAGCCCTTCTGCCAAACGGCATTTCCAATTAGTATCGAAGTTCAGCAGATCCACACTGTATCAATATCATCCCTCACTTGCACAAGCAAAGTGAGCTTCTTCACTTCTGGTATTTTAAACAGAATGTGTAATTCTTGTGTGACCCATGGGAGGCACAAAACTGCGTGAGCTGAATAGCACCAAACAAGATTTCATGAAAAGAAGGCTTTTATTCAGAATAAAGCCGTATCAGCCTATGTGTTACTCCCTTGTTCTAATTATATAGGACAGAATCTATTTAAACTGCCAAGTTAATGACTTCAAATTTGATCAATAGTCTCTGTTTATTCAGCCCAGCACCACTGACAGTCACCAGGGATGACCAGCAAAACAAACAGCCTGGCTGGGGCAAATCCATGGCCGAGGTGGGGTGAGTAAGAAAAAGCAATCCACAAGAGCAAATATCCTTTCATTTAGCTGGGAGGTGGGCAGGGAAGGCTCTTCCCTCTGAACACATCGAGACAGCCCAATTCCTTTGTGGCCATACGACATTTATCCATACTATTCTGCTAATGACCAAGTGGTGAGCTGCGAGCTTGAGCATAACTAACATCACAGACACAGAACAAATCCAAGCCTTATCTTGTACCATCTAGCTATGTTAAATATTTCGCATTTGTTTTCAGATTAAGCCATGGTAGCACATGACAACAAGAGGAGAGCAGTAAGCCTTAGGAGTGCATGCAGGAACTCCCCTCACTGTCACCATACCCACTGCTGAAGGAAATTTGCTTTGGAGCAGCTTGGAGAAAGGCTGGAACCAGAGCCTTGAGAGCAGGATGACAAATGTCCTTGACTAAATCTTCTGCCAAAAGATGCTAGGAATGTTTTAGTTACAGACGAGCTTCAGAGAGCAAAATAAAAATAGAGTTTAGAATGAACAGAGATAGCGTACAGCGTGCACATAGCGTTCTAGCAAAGACGTCTTCACATGAAAAAGAAGATTTGCAAATTCTGTTTCTCAACAGCGGCTTAACAGCAATGCATATGGAAACCCTCCAGCAATTTTTAAAGAATACCTTTTAAACTATTCAATGAAGGAAACTCCCTTGCTAATCCCAGCCTGAATCTGTAGGCTGCGATCGTGACGAAAACACTTCATTGCATGACTCTGATCAGGATGTTTACCATTTTCTCAGCACTATATTTTCACCACTTTGCCTGCAACACGGCTGCGATTTGCCTTGTACAAAACGTCAGCATCCATTACATCAATAAATGATAAACCACTGCTGCTAAGATACCTCGATCAAAGGTCTTATATAAGTAAGATGGAGCATGGATGAAAAGATGTCATGCTTCTTCCTATCCAACCTTCGTGTACGCCTTTCATACTCCGACACGACTCTCCTCCAGTGGCAACACTCAGTTCCTGGATCACATACCAATAAAACATGAAGTTCTCCTGAACAAAACGTTCTTCCCAAACCACTACATAAACACAACCAAAGGCTAAAACGTAATACTTCGAAAAACAACACGTAGAGACAGTCGGTTCTGTCAAAGCCTACCAAGTTTGCTCTCCATTTTAAATTGATTAAATAGATTCAATACATTTCATTTCGCATGGATGGTTAGCAGTGCTAACACTTTAGATAAAATGAAATGCTCTGTGAGGAACACTCTCACTAGGGCTGGCTCTCACTAGATGCATTACTCGCTCTCACAGTAATTTAGTATAACAGGGCCTAGCAATTTCACTGAACAGCATTACAAAAGCCATCTCTTCACAGTTCATAACACAGAAGCTCCTAGAAATACCTGTTTCTTTGCTATGGACTCAGCACAGGGAATGCAGTGGGAGATAGGTTGATGCTTTGTTTACGAGAGCTGTAGAACATCATTTTATTTTTTTTTTATTAAGAAGGTGATTCCTATTTATCAAGGAGTCAAGATATTAAATGCGAACCTTTATTTCCATTCATATCACTAACACAACTTGCACACCAGGAATCTGATACTGCTCAGGCGCTGAATGACAAACTGCTAGGGAGAAACAAAGGAGAGCAAGATTTAATAAACAATTTTCATAAGAAAAACCTATAAACAACATTTCTCTTCCTCGCTAAAATAAGCTATGTGGCATTAATTTGAAGTGATAGCGCTGTACTTTTAATTAAAAAATGCCAGTAGGAGGTTGATGCATTGTCTGATGCTGCAAGCAACACACTCACAGGACGCAGATGGATCTCAGTGCAAGGAATTAACACACAATTTCATCTAGGTTAAGAAGCAAAACAAAACCCCTAAGTCAAAACAAAAGTATGCAAGGGGTTATTACAAGTGATTGATAAAGTCATCTGGATGTTTCTCCTGAAGAATATTATGCTCTAAGAAACAAACAAAAACAAAAGAGACAATGCTGGGAGAACAACTCTGGCTGTTCAATTATGAGACAAATGAATGAAGATGAACTTACTGTAGATAAGTGGTGGATTTGTCACACACATGTCCTTCCTGTCCCACCCCAGGGCTGCTCTCCCACTCCAGCTGACTCCCTCCAGATCTTCAAATGAAGAACCAAAACTTATTTAGAGGAGAATGACAGGTGCGATGCCCTTTGCAGCCTTGTTATATCTCCTCTAGTCTGAAAAGAAGCTTACACTTGTCCCTTAATTTCATTCATCAGCCTGATGGAGGAGACAGCAGTGCCCTGGCTTTGAGATGCACGGACAGCTTGGCATGCCAGGTTTCACTGCTGAACTGAGGAACCATCAACCGCTTAGGAAACGGATCAGCATCAGCCTTCTCATCTAGAAGAAATCCCCACAGAAATTTTTGCTGTGTCCTTTTCATCTATGCTACAATTCTTTGCTGCTATCATTAAATAGAAGAAGAAAGAAAAGCTCTACAGCTCTACAGAGGCATCTGGAAGCACGGCTGTCTGAACAACTGGCAGCTGCTCTGCAGCACAGAACCACCCCAGGAACAAGCAGGGCATTTTGGTTTTCCTCGCTATAGCGACTATGTGAGAGAAGCCACTTTATCCCAAGGCTTCCAACATATTTACCCACCAGCCCTACGATGACTATTTCAGTCACGTTTACACTACCAGCATCATCTCAAGCATCACAGATTACTCTGATTCCTTCTGCTGTTTCAAAGTCTGTTTTCTCTCTGCACATGTGTATGATTTACATCCTGAGGCGATGATAAAAAAAAAGGGAAAACCGCTACTATTTTTCAGCTCAGCTTTATTTCCTTTTCTCCCCCCTTCTATCAAAAATAGTTCTCATCTATGCCCTAGTTCAGTTTGGAAGTAGCACACACAGACTTGATAAGCATCCCGCGAAGGAAATGCCTTGAATTGCAGACTACTTACGGCACATTTTCCCAAGCAACTTTTTATAAACCCCATTTTTGATGGGCGCTTCGCTAATTCCTATTGAAGTTTATCAAAACATTACTTGTAGACAAGTCAAATTACCTCTGCGATTGAACAACAACAAAAAGATCACTTGTGCCCGAGCCAAAGCCAAGCTGTTGGATTACACAGAAGCATTATTTATGCTGTTACCGAACAGCCTTTCCTAATTCCGAGAAGGTATTTAATTTTAGACTAAAGAACATAACACATGCAGAACACCCATGTACACGTTCCTTTTGTTTGCTTGAGTGGCCTGGTGGGAGCAGCGCTGCTGTGATGCACTGTGCTGCCCGTGCAGCAGTCAGGGCCGGCTGTGTACCTGTGCTGTGTTATCGGCCTGTAACAGCTGCATCTCATTTATATGGATTGGGAAAAAAAAAGTCTGTTAACGTTCTGTTCCCTAAGATGAATGTTACAGTATGGGATGAATTGTTGGCACCTTTTTAAAACCAAATTTACCTTGGTTGCATCACACAACCACCAAGCCGAGCAAAGCCATGACGGTTTGCAGCAGCACCCTTTTGTGCACGGTGGGCCCTCGGTGCCTCACACACCTCTGCTCCCTGCCAGCTCTACAGTCCTCCTGCAGCTGAACCATGGCGTACTTCAGTGCTCATCTGTAAATCGAGGGGAGCCCAACAGAAATATTTTCCTCTTTGCACAAAATTTCAGGAATAGGTTAAATGCATCGCCAGCCCCTGCAGCATAAAAACGCTACATATAAAAAAAATTCGGAGACAAAAACTTGGTTTTCTGAAGATGAGATTTTCAAAATCCCCAACACTTCAGGCTTTTTGTTTTGTTTTGGCCATCAAGCCATTTCTGTTCCCTCTGATCTGTTGCTTAACAGGGTACTTACACACATACAAGAATGTAACATGCTCATCATAGTGCTTAGCTTGACACGTTCCATTCTGCAGTCACTTTTAAGAAAGCTGTAAGAGAGGAGACTGCTTGTAATTTCTATTGCTGTGATAATACTGAGGTAAATATCATCTCAAGGTATTGTCTAAGTTATTCTTTCAAAGGCTAACAACATGCCTCTAGCTCACACTGAGCTGCTCAACCCAGAGATTCCCAATTCTAATGGGTTCTCTACCATTCGTGCTAAAAGTTCCAAGAAGCCTTGTTCCACAACGACGTATCCATTAACCAGGCTCACACTTGTTCAGTACAACATCTACGCCTTTTGCTTCTCAGTTTAAATGCAAGTTCCCACATTCTTACAAAAATACAAGGGGAAACCTGAAACACATCAGCTGCAAGAATAAAGAACAAAGAGCCCACTGGAAGTCAAATCAAGTCAAACATCAACCACTGCAAATCTGAATCAGATTGAAACTCCACTTTTCTTAATACTGCCCTTGTGAAGCAAAAAAAAATAAACAAGCAACAGCACAATCCATACACTCAGTTACTTTTCAGTCTGGATTTTTCTGGTTGTTTGTGCTCTGCAGTAAAATGGAACACACATTTCAAAAGATGCATACACTGAGCACATGGACCAAAGCACTGAGGTCCATCCCACGCTGGGGATGTGACATTGACTGTAGTCAGGACTGGAGGAAATGAGATCAGAGTGATGCTAGCAGCTCTCTTCAAGCTGAAATAAATGGAAAGGCAGCTATCTTAAAGGACTTCTGACTTTTGAAGAGAAAAATCACAATGGAGAGCTTTTGATAGAGTATCTTGGAAATGAGATTAATTAGAAGAACAGGCTTTCTTTAACACACCCAAATTTAACTGTGCAAAGTAAACAAGGAAGGGAAACTTTGAATTGATAAGAATATATGCATTTTATTGTAGCCCAATGATTAGAGGAAATAAGCAGATTTTTATGGAAGACTGAAATGCAAACATATGGAAAGGACAAAGAAAATGCTATTTCTTCTAATTCACTCATTAAAAAATGCTATTTTATTCCAAATACTAAAATGTACCAAGGCAGACCTCACCTACTTGAAGGAAAAAAACTGCAACTTTTTCAAAAATATCACTATCCACTGGTAGTTAATGCAGAAGTGAAGATGACTGCAAGATCAGGAAATGTCAGGGCATCTCTGAAAGAGAGACATCTAATCAGCTTCACGTGGGGCTCCTCCATAACCTCCCGGGAAAGAAACATCTACTGTTTGAAAGGAAATAACAATCATGGCTAAACCTGAACACTAGAGAGGAAATTCAGGAATACTCATTCCTGAAGCATCCCAGTGGTCACTAACGCCAGAAGTGAATCATGCGGTTTAACGTCGCCCTTTCTTCTTCAATGCGTAGCAGTGTATACTTAGGTGACAATAAGGAAACAAAGCATAAAACAGGACGCTGTAAAGCACACCTGATTCCCCAGGATTTCCCAGCCTTAATGGCATGGTTTGGGATTAGGAGCCTCCCCGAGCGAGAGGCAAGGTGCAGCTGCAGGAGGTGCACGCAGCTGGCGGGGCGAGTGGTGCGGTCACCGCATCGCAGCTCCCCAACAATCCAACATTGTTTCACCCCCGGAGAGATGAACAAGCTCCCCATTTAAATACTTGCTGTTCTATTCTATTAGTATGCATAATAGTGACCATATCCTGCAAAAAAAAAAAAAAAAGAAAGAAAGAAAGAAAGAAAGAAAAAAAAAGAAAAGGATTTTTCATGGGGGAGGGGAGAGCGAGCAAATGGTGCTCTGCCGGCTCTGTCTCTCTGCGCTGTGAACTGGGTAGCCTTGGGGATTTCTGCCTGCTGTGCTTAGTGTCCTTGACAACAAGCCAGTTTGAATTTTGGCCTTTAACTTGACAAAAATGACTTAGTGAAGAGGAAGGCATCAAGCTATTACAGCCCTGTGGAGAGATTCTTTCTGAAACAGCATGCGAGCTTATTCTGCCAATTCAACTAGAGCATCGTCACATTTATCATCCGGCTCCAGGATCCCCAAATATTCCCCATGTAGTTGCCAGTTCATAAGAGAATATTTGAAAGAAAAACTTCCAACGCTTTCCCACTTTCCTCTCATTGCATTTTACGACTTCCACAAGGATGACAGATGGAAATGGAGAGGAACGTGCCCAGGGATCCCCTTCAAAACTGCAAGATTTCCCTTCCAAGAGCCGTGAAACAAAGTTTATAAGCAGTGTAACATCTTAACCTGTCACCCGCCCACTAGCGCATCTATAGCCAACCAACAGGCATGTTTCTCCTGCAGTCACATAAATATGAAGGTAAATATTTTACAGATGGGTATATACCAATAAATACCTCCGGCAAAGCTTGCTGCAGGGCTTAGGAAATCACTGCTCTCTCTTTCTTCCGCTTTTCTCTTCCAAGCTCAACTCTTCCCACCATTAGACAACACACGCTCATACCCCAGCTTTTCAAAGTCCAGCCTCTCAGTTCAAATTCTTGATAAAGACTCAATTTCATCAGCTGAAGTTGCACAGATGTGCTCACAATTCATCTTCAGGTTTTCCTCCACCAGTTCCCTGCAGTGAGTGACAAATTCCTGGCAAAGGAGGGTCAGCAGACAAGCAAAGAGATAACATCTTAAGTTATTGCAGCAGTGCCTGCAGGAACTCATCTGTAAGCACCTGAACCATCATTATCCGAAAGCAGCACAACTTCCCCACTACCAGCAGTAACCTGAGTGCTTGCATGAACCAGCTGCATGGCTAACTGCAGGCTTTCCAATGTGCATGCTGAAGAAGGGGAGATGGAATCGAGGTAAAACTGCTGGGAGTCGGTCAGCTGTAGTGCTGCTCTCACCATTGATGCTCTGCTGTTGGCCAGAGCAGCAAGGGCTACACTGGATACCTCAGCACGTACCCTAATGCCTGAACAGGTCACAGCAGGAGAAATGGCACAGTGGCTGTCAGCAAGTATCCTGAGACTTCACATCTCCCTGACACGTTTGCCCACCCAAAGCAACTCACGGTACAGGGAAGAACAAACCGTGTTCAGTGTCGTGGCAATACAACTTTGTTTCACTTCGGGAGCATAACTCAGCATAGGTGTTTGGTTCCCAAATGCAAATTATCAAAGCACTAATACAGATAAAAGCTTTCAATGATATTATGGAATCCGGTCCTTATCACAGTAACATTTTTATCAGTTTGGGAGAGGGAAAAAACCATCAAGGAAAGGTCTCCTTGCTCACTCACAGAAATCACTGGCTGATAGAACAGTCTCTTTTTTTTACAACCTTTTTTAATATTCTCTGCACTCAAACCTTAAATGAGTTTCTCTGAAGCGTACACACCCCAGCTTCACAAACATTCTAGACTGATTTAACCTTATCTTTTCACACCAATCTTCCCTATCACGCTATTTCAACCAAACGAACAAGGCAGCCGAGTGAGTATTTAAGTCTGGAACCATAAATAGCAGCAAGTAATCTAACCAGACTAATCCAACTTTAAACATGTCAGCTGGACTTGCTTAAAGTTGGGCGGCAATCCAGACAAACCTCCAACACACGCAGTGCCAAGGCCAGCAGCAGGAACCAGCCGCAGCGCTCCCGCTCCTCTTTACCTGCAGGCACTGGTGGCTGCTGCTTCCAGCAGTGCTGTCAGTAGGTCGGGACCAGCAGACAACATCCCACTATGAAGCTCACTTCCTCACTGGGAGATCGCTCCATTTTACAGCACACAAAGCGTAACACAAAGCTGCAAAGTTTTATAACACGATAAAGCCATTTAGGGAAGAGGATGAGAACGCTGTAAGGAATTAAAGAAGAAATCATTAAGCAGCTCCACAGCAACATTCCAAATTGCATTCCTTCGTACGAAGGCACCCAGTTTGAGAAAAGAAAGTTTCAAGTTAGGAATGAAGTAGTTATTGTTTCTACTTTCGCTGCCTGAGGGAACGTTCATGCAGACTCCTTTTGGAGACGTAATTTACTTCCACCAG
Organism: Gallus gallus; assembly: GCF_016699485.2. NCBI lineage: Eukaryota > Metazoa > Chordata > Aves > Galliformes > Phasianidae > Gallus > Gallus gallus. The sequence goes on from NC_052545.1 coordinate 4,312,623, forward strand.
GACAATGGTGCTGGCACAGCTTGGACGTACTGGGAGAGACAAAGGCAGCGACTCGCAGCCCACCCGCCTGCTCCTGGTTCCCACTCCAGCAGCCCAAGGATGCCAGCTGCCTATTGCGAAGGCCGCTCTCCCCATGAAAGCAAGATTTTATTATCTTTATCTGAAGTTCCCCTTGTTCCATGCCCCAAACTTCCATGCCATTCCTATCAACAAGCCCCCGAGCAGCCACAAACGGGAGGGCAGGCTAAAATGGCTGGCTGGCCAGCCTAGCCTCCTCTCACGCTAGCACCATCAGTCTGCAGCCAGGACTCTTTCTAACATAAAAACATAAAACTACAGACAGCCCACAAGGTATTTGCTACTTTTGATACAGAGATCCCTGCACAGATAGTCATTGTTTCTGAACACGGGACATAAAACTGTCTGGGTCGCCAATATTAGTGTTGCTATTGATCAGTAGGTTAACTCTGCTGACTGGATCAATACTACATTAGTCATGAAAGGGAAGTGTTTGTGACAGTTTTTAACATACGCCTTCATAACAAGCTTAAGTGTACTGCTTTTAAAGAAACGTAATATTTTACTTTGTACTCGAAGTCATTGCATTCTTCAATGCTTTCCTGAATTACCAGTGAATGTCTGCAAAACGAGCCCAAGCCAAGCCAGCCATTTACAAGCACTCTGCAGATGGGACTTCCCTAAGCTGTTCTAAGTACAGGGAAATGAAAGTGGGGTTTCGGATACTTCACTGCACCACCTCCTTGCCTTTCTTTGCCTCTGCTAAACACAACTTTTCCTATAGAAATCAAACAGTGCCTGTGAATGCGCTCACCTCACATAAACCATGCACTTCCTCATTACCTTCCTCATACCTCCTTGACATTTCTGACATCAGGCTCTCCTTCCTCTCGCCCTCCTTTCAAAACCTCTACAGATGCAATAACAAACAGCGGCCCAACAACCTCCTACACTGGGGCTGCCAAGGAGGAGCACCTTTTTTAATGCTGAGGGATGACTGCGCTCTCCTGTTACACCAACTGCTGCTCTTCTGCTCAAGAAACTGCTTTTGCCATCTACACATTTCCATGGGCTGAACTTCTACGTGAGGTCCTCTCCCCTCCCTGCTCCCCCTCCAAAGCGATCTGTAACATTTGAACAAATGCTTTTTCCTTCCCCACCTTTTCTCAGTTCCTCTCCAGCACCAGAAGCCAGACTGCCTTTAACACCTCTGCTGCAACGCTGATGAAAAAGCCCTACCAATGAAGTCAGAACACAACCTCGAGGTTTTCTGGTAGAAAAGCTGCACGCTTAGTCCACTTCTTCACGACCTTCCCAATTCCACATGCAAGTTACCTGGAACAAGAGTATCTCTGAGATCCAGCACAATGAGACTGCAGTTTTCACAAGTACTTCTGGGTGATATAACAGTATGAGTAAGAAGTACATAAGCTTTGGAGTTGATAAACCCTTTGGAACTTCCCCCAGGGAGCAGCAACTGCAGCAGCAAACAAAGGTTTTAGAGGAGGACATCAGCTAAAAAAGGGACGTGCTCCACAAAGGCCCCTTTGACTTTGGACCGCATTCCTCCCTGACCCAGAAGATCCTGAGCAGACTCCTCAAGCGCTCACAATACCATTCCATTATTCCCACCTCTTTTTTGAGACATCTGTCATGGTTGTGCTACCCCACTGACAGCACCGATACAAAGAGACCACAGACTTAACGCCAAGTTCTCCCTTACTTTGCCTAGAACTGCTCCCAGCAGTGAGACGAGGCCATAAACACCCTTGGCTGCTATATCACCAGCAGTGGGGAAAGCTCCAGAGGAAACAAAAAGAACTCTGCACACACTTTTGGAGAAACTGAGATATAAGATTCATGATCCTTGAGGTCCCTTCCATCCCGGGCCATTCTGTGATAAGGAGAGATGAGCGTGTTTGAGGACGCAGTTGTTTTAGTCTATCATCCACGTTACTTGCAGTTGCAGGTGTTGGTTTATTTGTTCATTTCTAAACAGAACGTGTTATTTACCATTACACTTCATTGCAGTTTGCATCGGGATAGGACTGACACCACTCTGGATGAGCTGCAAGATCGCTTCTAATATATTCACATAACTAAAATATTTCCAATGCATTGCTCATACAAGCACCATGCCAATAAACAAGGAAAAAAGAAAAAGATGCCTTTAACAAAGCAGAAAGATTCAACCACCATTTGCTTCCTAACGCTCACAGGCATCTTCAGACTAAGTGGTATTTACACAGCTACTTTCAGTAGTACAAAACATAAATGGTTTCTAATCACAAGAAAGACAACGCAGGTAGTAAATAGTAACAGAAGACGTTCTCTGTCTTGAATTAACACCACTCAAACCTCCCAGCAGCAGAACAGATGAGGAAACAGCATCCAGGCTAGCTGCAGTGCTTTGGAGCAGGTAAGGCAGCCCAGCAGTCTCCAGCCATGCCGAGGATGCAGCATTTCCTAACAACTCCAAAGGGAAACCTCTCCCAGAGCAATTTATTTTTGATTAAACGCAGCAATTTTTGTCATACCACCCAGGCTGCGTGCTTGTACAAACCAAAACTATGTTTGAGCAGGCAGAGTTCTCCAATATAATTAATTAAAAAAAAAAAAGAAAAAAAGATGAGTGAGAAAATCCACCAAGTTGCTCAATAAACTGAAACTTCAGCCTCTTGCACAAAATGCTCTCAGCTAGGCAGGAATAGTGCATGCTGAAAGGCACAGAACACTTTGATGCTGCATTCACTCTTTAAAACTAAAACCAACAGCCTCTATCTGCTATTTAAATGACACCCGCCCGCTCCGAAGGGCTATGACCACAGCACAAGTTACTCAACTCCCAGCATCTTTATTGACTGACTGGCATAAAAATAAGGCCCATTAGTGACTGATCTGACATTTAGCGCACGGCACCACAAAACTAATTTCAGATCAAACATCATTTATGCGCCCTAAAAATATTTCTCGTGCCCGAAAGGATTTTCAGATTGACATTTTCCTCACCAACTGCAGCCTTCTAAAGCACGAGCAGCACAGGATCAAGAAAGGATTAAAAGCAAAGGGGGTTTTTTGAAGGGTCGCTTCTGATGGATCGCAGCGTACACCAGAGCAAGTTAACCTGGAACTGAAGTTTACCTCGTGCCATTTATCTCATTGTTTGGCAGTATCTCACACTCCCACAGCCACAGCTCCATAAAGATCAATGCCAGTGCCTGGTTCTGAATGAACCACGGCACCGAGATCTCCAAGCATCCACCTGTTGCCTTTGGAAGGTCGGATCGGGCCTTATTTATTCATAATTCACCCCGCAGCCTTAAGGAGCAGAACCTGCACCTCTGTCCATTAGAAGAGCAGCTCAGCATCAGCTGGAGCAGCCTTCAGAAGATCTAATCCAGAGCTCAGAGGGTGCAACATGAATTGGTCTATCTGTGCGCACACAGACCTGACGAGGAGACACGGAGAGCAGCGGTTCCTCGGCGCCTTTGGCTCAGGGCAAGGGCTGCAGAAGTTGGGTTTGGGAGAGGAAGCAAGAGAGGAGGAGAGCAAAAAGGGAAACAAAGCAAAGAAACACAAGAGAACAACCAACCCAGAGCAAAAGCACCCGAAGCAACGAGACGCACACAGAGCCCAACGGGGCTCTCCTCGACAAAGCGTGTGGAGTCCATCAGAGGCAAACGAGACGAGCAGAGCGGCCGTTCAGAGTCCGCTCGCAGGGAAGGGGGAACCTGAGGGAACGGCGGCTGCACTGCAGGGGGCGGGTGGGCACCGAGTGCCGCGAGGGGGGAAAATAACGATACGAAAAAGGGGAAAAAAACAAAAATAACTTCGAAACGCTGCAGCACCCCGGGCTGGGAGCGGGAATGGGGGAGACGGAGAGGAGGAGCGGGGTAACAGCTGGGCCCCGCCGACACGGCCCGGCCTCCCCGCGCGGCCACCGCCGCCCCCGGCACACAGCGGCCCGCGGTCCCCTCCCCCCCCCCCCGGCCCCTCTGCGCGAAGGAGGGCCCCGGGCCGCGCGAGGGCCCCTCCCGCCCCGTTATTACCTGTGAGGCGGATCTTGATGCTGGAGCCGTTCCGACGCGTCCCGGGGTTCGACATCGCGCCCTGCGGCGAGATCAACCCGCGGCCCCGCGCAACCCCATGCGGGCCTGCTCAACCTCCGGCCGCTCTCCGCGCTCCGCCCGCGGCCGGACCCGCCGCCGCCCGCCTCAGCCGCCGCCAGCCCGACCCGGCCCGGCCCGCGCCTCCGCTCCGCCCCGCGTCTCGGGCGTGACGTCAGCGCGCGGGAGGAGAGGCGGCGCGGCGCCGCCATCTTGGGGAGGTCGGGGGGTAGACGGCCGCGTTCTGAGGGAGGAATGCGGCGCCCCCTTGCGTGCGGGAGGACCGTGGGGTGGCACGGAGGGGACGGGACCTTACGGACCGCCTCGATCCGACCCCGAGCCGCGATGCCCACATAGTGCATCAACCGCACACAGCGCTGAAATGGGAGCAGCGGGCTCCTCACGTGGCTTACTTTGGATAAATTATATGAACGTGGCTTTCCTGGATGCTTTTCCCGCCTACCGCTCCAGAATTATGCCATATTAAGGTGCAGTGGCTTTAAATGATGCTCAGTGACATGGATACCTCCAGAATTACTCCATTTCCCCCCTTCTTTCCTGAGAAAGTTTGTTTGCTGAATAAATACTTGAAAGTAAATTTGCTAAGGAAGTAAAGGATAGCCTTTGTTAGGTACAGGGAGATTTAGGAGGATGTGAATGTGGTGCAGAGTGAACACTGATGCTCACAGCAGCATAGGAGTCAGTAGGGGTACACTAAGATGTGAACCAGACCATGGGTATGTGTTTGTGGCTCAAAAACCAAAGCCCCAAAGCATCCCCTAAGCCATCCGTCCTGGTTTGCTACCAGCAATGAACTCCCTAAATGCCAAACCCCATAAAACCTGCAGCCCACACATAGAGCAGCCTTTGGACTCAGCTTGGAGGCAAAGCCATGAGCCAACCCTGTCCCATATGGGGCTCTGTGGGGCACACACAGCAGACAGGACAGCAAATGCTGCCAGGCAGCCCAATGCTCACCCTTTAGTCCTAAGGAGAGCAGAGTGTCTTTCCCACATCTCCAGCACAGCAGTTATCACTGAGCTCCTCTTTGGTCAGGAAAGAGGACACTTCAATAAGCAATACTCCTTTTTTAGTTCATCTCAATGAAAGGTGGAGACACTCTAGATTTGGAAAGTAGAGCATCATGAACCCAATGTTGCATCCATGGACACTTCCCTTTCAACCTACTGCTGCAAAGGTGAAAGCAAGCAACTTATCAACAGCAGCCTCTCACAGGTGAGCAGGAAAAGAGCCCCAGAGCTCTGACCTTTCCCTTTTTAGCTTGCTGTAAGTCAGCAGAGCATCAGCACACAGCAGCCCTGCGCTGAAGCACAGGAAGAGCAGGGCAGCAGCAGAAGCCCAGCTCCGGTCCACATCTCCATTTACACTGAGGAAGCATCTACCTCAGGCTCCTTTTACCCACTGAAATCCAATCATTTCCAGATGCTGCCTCAGCAGCACACTGTAAGGCAGTGCTGGCAGCAAAGCTCTTTGCGCTAACCCACAGCACAAAGGAAGGATCCACACAGGCACTCATCTCCAGAGCACATTCAGGTTTTGTGCTATTCTGCTTTTCACTTCATAATGTCAGACCCTGGAAATAAATCCTGGCATCACTCCACAGTTCAGTAACTCCAGCACTTCAATCAGCTGTGCCCAGCAAGCTCAGGGCTGTGCACCTTGTACAGAGCACAGGCTCTGCCTCCTCCTTTCTAGGCAGCCAGGAGGAGAAATGCTCTCTATCCTGCAGGGAGGCCCAGCAGCCACAGCACAAACACAAAGGCCAAGCAGGGTTTGGTGGTACACTCTGCTTCTTAGCACTTTGACTCAAACAGTTATCGAGTTACACACCTTGTGCTCCTGCAGGCAGGCAACGTCTCACACAGAAAACACATCCAAGAGCTCCAACACATGTTTTTCCATGCATTTAAGGCCCCAGAGAACTATGACCTTCACCACAGCAGAGTATGAGAGAAAAGGAAGAGAGGAAAGAAATACAAATCCACAAGTGCAATTTATTGATAAGTTTCAAATGTAAAAGGACTATACAACTCCACTCCTCTTGGTCAGGACACCCAGCCTCCACCCACCAAGTCGGAGCTGTGCAAAGCTTCGTCTTCAGAAGTTGAAGTCTTGCTTCTCCACTGAGAAGTTATATAGCCCATCCTCATCGGTCCCAGGCTGCAGATCAGGAGTCTCCTAGGAGGAGGTTGGCAGCCATCAGTTAATGGGTCTGAGTCTTTACTCATTTAAACATTGCAGGCAAAGCTCAGACCTCAGCTGTGAGCTCTGCCAGGCCACTATAAGCCTCTACTCTGGTGTTCCCCAATCTGTGAGCACAAGGCTGGATCCAAATATGGACCTGCGACAGTTATGGAATTCCCCTGCGACTCCTACCTGAGGCCCTATACTTTTCCCATGAGTTTAACATGACAGGAGTCAAGTAATCCAGAAGGAACCTGAGCACAGTTATCAGTGAGTAGGAGGCTGCCCTTCCTAGCAACAAGCCAGCCAGGAAAGAGGAAGCCTCCCCACATTTGGGATGCATATCAGCAACTGCAGTGATGCCATTGGAAATTCCAACAGCAAGATGCTATCAAAGCATCTCTATTGCACAACAGTCAGCTGACAGACTGGGGTTCTACAGAGCTTTGGAAGGTAAAGGGAGTAAGCTATAGGAACTACCAAATTCAAACAGAGACTTAAGGACTTATCTCAGCATCTTTAAAGGATGTGCTTCACTCCAGCACAAAACAGCTCATTTTCAAATAAGCAGCAGCAAGAGCACAACATACCTCACCAGAGAAGTACTTCTCTATGATATTCAGAGCAGCTCGGTAGACCATGTTGTTGTCATGGGTTTGCAAGGCTTCAATTTTCTCCAGACCATCAAGTTCTTCCACCAGCAGACACAGCCGCTCCGTCTCTCCCAGTTTCTCAGCTGCCTGCAAACACAGGAGGTAAGTGTAACCCATGTCAGTAATGGGGCCAAGGTGGTCCCTGCTGTAGGGCCCTGAAGCTAAGGGTCAAGTGACTGCAGGTAGGAACACAAGGGTCTGCATTGTGTTCAGCAGAGATGCCTGAAATACATACAGAATATATGGCTTGGCGATTAGCACACTGCATCCTCTCCTTTCCAGGAGGAGAAAGGCTCAGGAACTTCATGTCAAGCCCTTTGGACAACCCAGAAGGACCCAGAGACAAATCAGGCATGAAGTCTAACTCACTCCTGCAAGACTAACTGCTGGGAAGGAGCTGTTCCAGCTGCACCATGCAAGCAGAGCTCCTTTGGTGAAGGGAGACAACATAAGATCTTACCAGGAAGAGATTTGAAATGGAATCCAGGATGACCAGGATGGTTTTGCTGTCTTTGGCCAAAAGCAGGTTGAGCAGAGGCTTGAGGACCCCAGACTGGACGAGCTCCACCACCTGCTCCACAGTGCCACCAGTTGTCAGGTTGGCCACTGCCCACACCGCCTCCTTCTGGGCCTTGAAATCCCCCTGGAAGAGCAGCACAGAAAAGGCATTCCCAGACTTCAGCAACCCTCAGAGCAGGCTGAGATGCCAGGGGAGGAGAGCCACTTTTTGCACACAGTTTGGACTGGTCCACTTTCCTAGCGCTGGATGGACACATGGCAGAGCTGCCAAGACCAGCTCCAAGCTGTTTCTCCATGCAGATGTACTAAGTAACTCATGCTGCTCCTCAGATCCCAGCAGCTTCACAGAACTGTTCAGGTGGCTCTTGGGCACAGCACCTCATAACAAAGCAGCACAGACTGAAGCTGAGCACTGCCCCTATGTGCACAGGGCTGTGCCCATCCCCTTACCTTATCAAGCAGCTCCACCAGAGGTGGCAACAGCCCGCAGGTGATGAGCTGCTGGATCTGCTGGCAGGGCCCAGCTGCAATGTTGCTGAGTGCCCATGCTGCCTCCTTCTGTATAGCTGGCTTTGTATGACGAAGGAGAAGGGGCAGGACAGCCAGGACACCAGCATCGATAGCTGCCTGGGTCTGTTCATCAGTCCCTGTAACCACATTCCCAATGGCACGCAGAGCTGGAGTCTAGACAGATTAGAGCAGATGGAGATGAGAAATCTTATCTCAAGGAATACACACCAGAAAGACCAGCAAGAGCCCTCACTAAGTGCCTGATCCTTCAAATGAAGTCCCATGGATGATTACTGCTGCGGTTACAGACCTACCTACCAGCCTCCTCTTCTGATCGAAGCAGCTTTACAGGCCCTTCCCAGCCACAGCAAGAAGGAACAGAGCACTGGCTTGATCAGCAACAAGCTGAACTGCAGAGTGAGGAGGCAGCAGACCACAGACAGCAAGGAGCTGCTCCTTCCCCCCCCCCCCCCAGATGCCCCTACATTAAAGGGTCAGAGACCCTGAACTATCAGTTGTTCCCTACCATGACAATCATCTCAGGGCTGCCCATGAGCTCCACCAGCCGTGGCAGAATCCCCGTATCCACCACGATCTGGATGCGGTCATTGGAGCCATCGGTCAGGTAGGACACAGCCCAGCAGGAGTCAGAGACGATCTCCTTGTCCTCATGCTCCAGCAGGCAGGTGATGATGGGCAGCAGCTGCCTCACTGCCTCCAGGGGTGGGTATGGGTTCTTGTTCCTGCAGAGGTTTGACAGAGTCCATGTGATGTTCCTCAGGAACCCAACCTGGAAGATGAGGGAGCTGTGAGATCCTCCTTGCAGAGCCTTCTGGTGCAACCAGCACTGCTCCACAGCAGCAGATGCTATCAGCCAGAAGCAGCCTCTTTAATAAGGGCTGAGGCTTGTTTGAAGCAGGGAGATGAAAGAGCAGACCTCCCCTCCTCCTTCTCCAATACTGAGTTCCAATAACCTCAGATCTGGTGGCATGACAAGCCACCATGACTAACAAAGGCACCAAACAGCTCACTGCTGGATCCCCAGACAAATTACAGAGCATTCTTTGGACAAGATCAAGGGTGTTACTTTAATATTAGCAGCCCATTGTCATAGAGAAGGGTTTGAGTTCCCTCATCCCAGTGAGGAGAGCAGTGGAGCTCCATGCAGAGCATCACAGCCACCAAGGTGTGCAGGGGATGGGACTGTCATATTGGGAAGCACTGAAATGTCACAGTAAGAGACAAAGGTGAGTCAGGAGTGGCCGGAGAAGCCTTATACAGATTTTGCAATATAAACTCACAGAAGGCCCAGAGGGTGTTTTCTCAGCCCTACCCTGAAAGGCCCAATTTCTGCCTACAGAGAGCACACGGCACCCACCACACACAGGGTGGGACACCTGGGGGCATCCACCCCACTGCTGGAGCTCTCAGAGCTGCAGCTCACCTCACACCACTCTGAGAAGGTCCTTCTTCCCCCGAGAGCTGTGGGGCAGGCACTGCTGCGGGAGGGCAGGGCACAGCAGGAGGAAGCAGGAAGGACAAGTTCTGCCCTCTGCATGCATATGCAGGTCTGCTGAGCGCCAATTGCTACTTACTCCTAGCTTGAGATGGTCAAAGCTGGATGGGGAAGCTTTGTCTAAGTCATTGCATTGACTTGAAATGCGTCTGCCTGGCGTCTTGTTCAGGGTTAGGCTCATTAAAAGCAGTTTAGACAAGGGTCCCATCCAGCTGTTTTGAGAGTCACATCACCATTCACCCTTTACCCAAGTGACCAGGAGTGCCAAGTCAGGAACAAGAAAGTTATTTACTGGAGTTACAGGTGACACCAGAGCCAGCAAGGGAGGAATCACATTGCAATTGATAAGAGCATCTCTGTACAGAGGACCATCACCTGCATGGATAAAGACATATCATAAATAACCCTCTTTAAGAGACAAGACAGACAACATCCAACAGCAGCCAGAGGCCCCACTACTAACAAAGCTGGGGGGTTAGACCAGCCCAGCAAGATGCACTCCTGCATTTGGTTTTGACCAGAATCCTCCTGCAGGACCAACCCAGGGTCAGAAAGGCTGCCAGGCTGTGAGAATCACAGAATGGAGACAGAGCTGCATGGAGATGGGCCCATTTCAAGGAACACCACTATTGACCACCCCAGCAGCAGCTGGGGCAGTGACTGTATCCTAACCCAGCCCTGTCTGGGGTCCCCACTCACCTGCGATGTTGCCCAGCGCCCACACGGCCTGCTCACTGATGTGCATGTGGGGGGAGGACAGGAGGGAGATGAATGCAGGGATGGCCCCCCCCTCCACCACTGCCCTGGTGTGCTCCGAGGTGCCGGACGCGATGTTGGTCAGTGCCCAGGCTGCTTCAAACTGCAGAGCAGCACTGTCAGTACGGGATAGAAACTCAACCAGCCTGGGGATGATCCCCAGCTCGATGATCTGGTTGAGAGGGGGGTCCTTCTGCCTGGACAGGATCCTCCTGCAAGAGGGCACAGCACAGTTTATGGCCACAGGGCTCCATCTGCATAAGACACCATCAGGGCTCTGATTGAGCCAAGAACAGCTGGAAGAGGGAGCATTTCCAGCCAGATCTGAATTCCAGCCACAACACCTGTGCTGGCAGAGGAGGGAATCCATGGTTTAGATGTGTGCCACCACCAGATCTCACCACTGTGCAAGCTCAGGGTGCTGCCAGGACACCCCAGGCATGGGCAGGCTCAGCTGGAGCAGGCAGAAAGCCAGCTGTACTGCACAGCAGGGTTCTATCCCAGGAAAACCCCAGCTGCAATGCAGCCTCCTGGACCATAAGGGTAAATTCCTGCTGATGGTAACTCACACAAGGACAGCCCTGTTCAGCCATATCCCACTGCAGGGCAGCCCTTCTTCTGACCCAGCCTCCAACACCTGGTTCCTTTCCATCCACCCCAGGTGGCTGCAGTCAGCACAGCCCAGAAGGCACCACCAACCCTTCAGCTGGCTTTGCCCAGAGCCCAGCATGGCACTCTGCAGGACCCCAGCCCCCAGGGCTAGCAGGTTCCTTCCCCAGTGCAGCTTACTGTGTCTTCAGTGCCCCCCAAGCAGGAACAATGCCCCCTGGCCCCCAAACCCCACAGCAGCCCCATCCCTCCCATCAGGCAGCATACCTGGCTGCCTGTGTCGCCTGCAGCTGGAGCGAAGTATTGCTTCCATTCACAGCTTCCACTATTTCCTCCAAAGACAGTGGAACAATCTGTGTTGGGATGATTCAGAGTCAGACAGTAAGTCAGAACTCCAAGCCAGGACGCCCTCCAGTGTAATCTCACACTCAATCAGCTGTCTAGACCCAAGGCAATCACTGCTCCATATCTAAGGTGGTGTCTGCCCTTTATGCAATGCAGTTTCAGGATGAGACATAGGAAGAGAATCCCACAAATGCCCTCCAGGTAGATGATCCTTGTAATCAAATGCAAGGGAGTCCTTGGCACCATAATGGGGCCATGAGCACAGCAATTATCCTGCTCAGGTGCCTGGAGCTGCACCCAGTTTTACCTACCATCAAGGGAAGCTGCATTACACATTTCCAAGCAAAATAGCACAGAAGTGGGCTGGGCAGCACCTAAATCCCTCCCCAGTCCCTGTATCCATCTCTGGCTGTTAACCCAGGTCACAGGGCTGGATGTGGTGGTGGCAGCCCAAGTCCCAGAGCAGATGGGATGCTCTGCACCAGCCATGTGCTGCAGCACTGACCCACCCGGGAGCAGACAGCCAGCACTCACCACGTTTTTCTCTTCTGCTGGTGAGGGGCTCTTCTCCAGAGAGACAATGGAAATGCTCCTGCGCTTCAGGATCTGCTCATCCTTCTTGGCCTTCCGCAGCTCAATGTTCACCTCCACCCGCTGCCTGCGCAGGGCCTGGGGGCACAGGACATCATGTCAGCACCATCCAGCTCACCCCTATGCTGGATCTCACTCTGCAACCCCAGGACTGCTACAGGGAGTAGAGCCAGCCACAGCCAGGAGGGTCACAACAGAGCATCTTCCCCCCACCAGGATGCTGGCAGCAGTGACAGCCGTGGCAGCCCACAGCCACCCACCCAAAGCCTGTATCCCACTACTAACACATCCCAGCAGCTCCACACCATATATCTGAAGCTAACAAAGTATCCCTGACAGCCTGTACTAAGATTGAGGATAAGGGGCATTCAGAAGCCCTCACATAGGCTTCAGCTGGCCCCACTGTTCTGGAAGGAGGTGCCACAGACAGCGGGGTCTGTACTTACTGCAGTGTCCTTGCCCTTGTTCTTGAACCTCTTCATCCTCTCACCATGCTCGTGTACGACTGGCATCTTGGCAGGTCAAGGATTGCTGCCAGCTGAAAGCTTCCACGTGCTCTGGGGCAGCACAGGGCAGAGTCAGGTCACAGCCACACCACCTCCATCCCCTGAGGATCTGGGACCCCACAACAGCCCCACACACCTGCTGCCCCCAGCAAGGGGGATGCCAAGCCCTCTGCCCTCAGCAGAGCTCAGAGAAATCCACACAAACCACAGCTCAGCCTCTAAACTAAGCACAGGCACAAACCACTACTTAACACCAGGCTGGGAGAGTTACAGCTACAGCTGTGATCCCATGAGGAAGAAGGGCACACCTCTCCTTGTGGAGATAGGGTTGGAACACCTTCCTCCAGCTCTGGGTCCCACTGATTTAGACAGCCTAAGCCTGGCAGGGCTACCAAGGGCTCCTGGAAGCATCAGCTCAGGGCCCCATCTCAAGGAAGGCAGCCACATCCCAGCCCATATCCCACCCCACAGCCCAGAGATACCCATAGCAGAGGTCATGCACTGGCAGTGTGACCAAGCTCAAACAAACCCCCTTCAAACACACCTAACATAACCCCAGGTGGGAGACATAAGCAGGACAGGCAATATTGCACCTAAGTTTCTCATAACAACAACAACAAAAACAACCCCACAGGCATACGAAAAACACACACAAATGAGACCAAGGCAGCCCTCCCAGCAGGCAGCAAAGCATGGCTTCACCCAGCACATATTCCCAGCAGTCAGGTACCACCAAGATCACCCACTTAAAACACACACAGCAGAAACCCACCACCACTAAAAGAGGGGAAAAATACCACTCACCCTCAACCCTCCCTCTCATGCTCTCCAAACCCTCAGCTGCCTATTTATTGCCCCCACTGGAGCCACACACCCCAGGCTGGCCCCAACCATTGGCTCTCCCCAGACCTCCTCATTAGCCCCAGCTGCTCCTGCCCCAGCAGTTTGGGTGCACCTGGAGCAGCACTGTTTTCATCTCTGAGCTGCTATCCTGCCTGGGCCACCCTAACACCTCCAGCTCCTCTCTCTCTCCTCCATCGTCACCTCTCTATCTTCCATCTTCTCCATGCACTGCGCTGCACTTTGCCCACTTTGGCATTATTACAGTGGACTTTCTGGGGATATCCTTACACTGCCTGGGCTGGGGCAGCACGGAGAACCCAGCAGGATCCCACAGTCTTCCCGAGTCCATCAGATTTCAGCCAGGGCTGAGATCATTCCATTACCCATCCCCAGCAGCCTCAGCCCAGAGCTGGTTCGCATCTGCAGCTCCCAGCCCTGTGCTCTACTGCTGTAGGGAGAGAGAGGATGGGGAGAAGAATACGTGGCAATCACTTGCTGTCCTTTCCTCTCCATCCTTGGCCCTATGGGTGATGGCATGTGAGGTGACACGGCCGTGCTGAGCTCACCCCACGCTGAGGACACGGGCAGATCGATATGCGCCGAGTGGGAAAGGGGACAACCGCTGGAGG